>NC_051202.1:5359722-5675000 GCF_015220075.1 Falco rusticolus | reverse complement strand
TGTCCCCTGCAAAATCACTTCGCGCATCCCTGTGCATGGCAAACATCCCTGTATTCTGCAAATGTCCCCATGTGCCGCAAGCATCCCTGTGCCACACAGATATCCCCGTGCACTGCAACACCCTTGTGGTCTGCAAGCATCCCTGTGCGACACGACTATCTCCCTTGCACTGCAAATATCCCCGCGTGCTGCAAACATCCCCACACGCTGCTGCACGCAGCCTCGCCTGCTGCTAACACCCCTGCGCGTTGTGTCGCTGCATCCTGCAGGCACCCCAACGTGCTGCAAACATCCTCGCACATTGTGAACATCCTTGTGCATTGCGGACATCCTCGTGCATTGCCAACACCCTCGTGCATTGCAAACGACCTCATGCACTGCAAACATCCTCATGCATCGCGAACATCCTCGTGCATCGCAAACATCCTCGTGCATCGCAAACATCCTTGTGCATTGCAAACATCCTTGTGCATTGCAACACCTCCTGACGCCTATTGCCAGGAGGAGACAGCGGTTCTGGGTCTTTCCAGAGCTGCCCGGAGATGGAGCAACCCCATGGAGCAAAGTTCACCCCAAACCCCACACCTGAGAGGGGCAGGTACCACCCTTGCAGCATCCCTGCCTCTGTAAAAGGCTGTGTCAGGGCACCTATGGGTGCTGGGCTGGGAAAATCTTGGGGAGCACTCCGGAGGGTCACAAGCCAGACTGTTGCGTAGGAGGGACTGTGGCTGTAGGGTGCAGGCAAGGGGATCAGGGAGAAAAGACAAGGATTGAGCAGCAAGGCACCGTGGGGCCGCGGCAGCGGGGCGATAACGGATGGGAGGTGGTCCGGCCGACCTGGGATTTCTCCTGGTGCTGTCATGTAAATACTGCTGACGGGAGGAATGTGCAAGTGCGGAGGAGAAATCTCCTTCCCAAGCCGGAGCATCGCCTTGCTGCCTCCCTCGCAGGGAGGATCAGAACCTCTCCAGATGCTTTTTTCCCCCCTCCGATCCTCCTGTGCAATGTTTTCCCACTTTTCTTCCGGTGGGGTGCATGTGCCCAGCACGGTGCAGCACCCCTGCTACCCACGGCATCCCTGCTACCTGCTGCATCCCTGCTACCCGCCGCATCCCTGCCTGCAGCTGCTCTGCAGATGCAGAGCCCCACTGCAATCCCAAACTCATTTTCCCTCTTCAGCTGCTGGGGTTCCCCACCCCCCCTCTCTTTTTTTTTTTTTTTTTTCTTTTAATAACTTTTCAGTGCATCTCCCCGCCTCCTCCTTTCCCCCCTAAGCTCTATTATGGGTTTGTGAGGTTTAGCAAAATAAACATGGCCAAACCATAACCCTCCTAATGTGCTAAATCACTGGAAAAGCCAGAACAGCTTCGCAGGGCGGCCGCGGGCTTGCAGCAAGGCACCGAAAGGCCCCCGAGCTGCTCGGCCCTCCCAGCAAAGCAGGGCAGATGCAATCCATTTCATTTTCCCCCTCCTTTTTGGCATCTTTTCCAGCAGGGAATGTTCCTTGCACCAGGTTTCTTTGCCCAAAGGTGGCTGTCGGTGGGTGCTGAGCCCGGCAAGATGATGCTACATCAAGGAGGGAACAAAGCAATGAGCTAAATCCTTTCAGAACGATGGGAAAAATGGCATTTTCCATGCCAGGCCCCCACACTTTCCTCTTCACATCCCCAAAAATCCTGGCAGGGGCCAAATGATGCTCAAAAGCCACTTAAAGGTTCAGTTCCCAGCTCCTCGGGGGGGATTTTTTCCCCTTTGTGGGCTGATTTCACTCTTCTACCCCCACCAATGCTCATCTTGCTTCATGCCTGGGGATTGCAAAGCACTGGAGGGTTTTTGGGGGGGGACTTTGGGGTTTTTTAGGGTGTTTTGGATTTTTTGGGGTCCGCTTTCAATGCCAAGAGCAGTGCTTTCTCCCCACCCTGCCCAAGAATGTTTCTGCTGATATTAAACCCGACCCGGAGGCATTTCGAAGGAACCGACTTCCTCGCCAAAAAAATGACCTCAGCTTCACTGGTTTGGAGCTTTTTTTTACCTTTTTTAAAGCATTTTTCTCCCTCTCCTGCCTGCCAGGCGAGAGGCACCGATGGGGCCCCTCACCCGTGGTCCCGGCATCGCTGCCGGCTGCATCCACAGTGCCGATCCCCCCATTTTGGGGGGTTATTTGCATGTTTTAACGCACAAATTCCAGTTTTAACCTGCAAATTCCAGGTTTTCCCCTGCAAAACCCCTCCCAGCTGCTGACAGGAGGCTCCGGGGGCAAACCTGCTGCAAAAGCCCACCTTGCACCATGCTCTGGGCACCCACTGACCTGCAAAACTCATGTCCCCGGTGAAACAAGACAGGAAAAAAGCCCAAAGAAAAACCCGATGTTGCCTGCGATGTTTTCTGGAAGAAGTTTTTGCAGGAGTTTCCTTAACAGACTCCTCTGCATTTTTGCTTTTATTAATGTGGCGGCTTTCCCAAGGCTGCTGCGATGGTTTTGCAAGAGCTAAAACATCTCCTGAGTTAAATACCCAGCCCCTCTGGCACCTCCAGAGTGGGAAACGCTGAGCAGAAAGGAGGGAGATGCCGATTTAGGAAGGGAAATGCTGGATTTGGGTGCTTTTGGATAGAATTGCTCTGGCTTCAGGGTTTTTTTTTTTTCCTTAAATTAATATTTTGTTGTCCTGGAGACACTGAGCTGAACAGGACAGCTCAGAAAATAGAAAAGCTTTGGCAAGAAGCAAACCTGTTGGATTGCCTGTCCCCAAAAGGCTGATGTTAGTGGAAAAATTCCAACTTTGCCCCTAAAAAACAGACTGGGAAATGTTTCTGCCATTTGTTCTTGGCTCAAAGTGCTGCATCGCCATCCTGGAGCTGCATCTGCATCCCACGGCTGCATGCTGCACCCCACAGCCTGCATCTGCATCTTGCACCCTGCACTTGCCCCCTGCCCCCTTCTTGCATCCTGCAGCTACGTCCTGCTTTCACATCCCACATCTGCATCCTGCACCTGTATCCCGTGTCTGCCCCTGGATCTGCATCCTTCATCCCAAATCCTGTGTGTGCACCCTTCATCCCACATCCTGCACCACGCATCCCACTTCCCACGTCCTGGAGATGCATCCTGCACCGGGGTTCTTGCATCCCACATCTGCATCCCAAATCCTGCATCTGCACCCTAAACCCTGCATCTGCACCCTAAATCCTGCATCTGTATCCCACATCCTGCACCACCTGTCCTGCATCTGCACCCTCATCCAGCCTCCCCATCCTGCACCCGTGTCTTGCGCCATCCCATGTCCTGCATCTGCACCCCAAACCCTCCACCTGCATCCCACATCTACATCCCGCCTCTGCAGCCCTGTCCCGTTGTCAGGACCCTGAGGGTACTAACAAAACCTGATGGTCCAACCAGCCTCACTGGGGACCCCCACCCCACCTAGGGACCCTATATAAACTCAGCCCAGGGTCCTTGCTGGGCCATACTGGGTTGTGGACCCTATAGATGCATCCTGGCTGGGCCTCATGCCTGTCATCCCCCCAGCCCCAGCACAAAAGCTAATTGCAATTAAAAATCATTTGCAAGGCCAGATTGGTCCCATCCAGTCCTTCCTTCTAGCTCATTCCTGGTCCCATGCAGGCGTTTCTCCGGAGCAGGTGTGATATGGGAGAGCGGCATTCCCAAACTGGCCTGCACATGGGGTGGGAGTGGGGAGGTTTCGCCATCCGCAGGGGCTCTGTTCCCCTCCCCGAATCACCATCCCGGCACATCTGGCAGGCAGATGTGGCCACGCGGCCGGGTTCTGCCTCCCAGATGGGGGACGAGTGGCAAAATCCCTGTATGGGATTCAAAAGCTATAATTTTTCCTTGGAAATTTGCATTTCCTGGCTTGTTGCACGCATTCCCCATCTCCGAGGGTGCTGTGAGATCCCTGTGCATGGCTGGGCTGTGTCGTGATGCTCCGGGGCTGGACCATCCCTTGTCCTTCACCTCCATCCCCTATCTGCATCCTAAATCCTGCTTCTGCATCCGACGTCCTGTTTCCCACCTCACATCCTATAACCCATACGTCTGTACCCTAAATCCTTCTTCCACATCCTAAATCCCAGTTCTGCATCCCATGTCCCATATCTGTATCCCGCCTCCTATGTCCTACATCCTGCATCCCAAATCCCACTTCTGCACCCCATGCCCTCTACCTGGTGTCCTTCATTTGCATCTTAAATCCCATTTCTCACATCACCTGTCCCATATCCTGCCTCTGCATCCTACATTCTGCTTCTGCATCCCACGTTCTCCATCTGCATCCCAAATCCTACATCTGCCCTTTCATCCCGTGCCGTGTCCTGCACGCCACATCTGCACCCATGATCCCGCTTCTGCAGCCCCTCTCCTGTGTCCCATGTCTGAGAACCTTCCTCCCGCATCCTAAATCCTCCATCCTGCATCCTAAATCCTCCATCCCACTTCTGCAGCCCCCAACTTATGTTCTGGGCCCATGTCCTGCATCCTCCCTCTGGGAACCTGTATCCGCAGCCTAAATCCTCCACCCCACATCCTACATCGGCATCCTAAATCCTGGGGATTTTTCCCCCTAAATCCTGTCTGCAACCTGAATGCACCTGCAGCTTAACCCCAGCTTCTGCACCCCCTCTCCTGCACCCACACCCCAAATCTCCCACCCTGCATCCTGCCCCGACATCCTAAACCCTCCACCCTGCATCCCTCACCCTGCATCCCACACCCACATCCCTCACCCTGCATCCCTCACCCACATCCCTCACCCTGCATCCCTCACCCACAGCCCACATCCCTCACCCCGCATCCCTCACTCCGCAACCCTCACCCACATCCCACACCCGCATCGCTCACCCACATCCCACACCCCGCATCCCTCACCTGCATCCCACATCCCACCCGCATCCCACACCCACATCGCTCACCCACACCCCGCATCCCTCACCTCCCACACCCTGCATCGCACACCCCTCACCCTGCATCTCACATCCCTCACCTCATATCCCACATCCCTGACCCAGGACGCTACCAGGGGGCCTGTGCCCGCCACAGCACCATGAATTTGGGATGGGGGGGGGGGGGGGGGGGGGGCCACCGCCGCCCCTGCCCATGCTGTTGGTTTCAGGCCTTTAGCACCCGCCGGTGCCTCCCTGAGCACCCTGTCCCAGCGGGGCCGCACAATGGGCGCTTTCAGGGACCCCCGCTCCCTGCAGCCCCCTTTTTTACCGGCAGAGATTGGAAAATCAACCTTTTATCCCCCTCGAATTTACCCCCAAAAGCAGAAAATAATCCTCCACCCAGAGTGAAAAAAATAAATAAACCCAACCCCGTCGAAAAATTCAGGTGGAAAATAATTCCCGTGGGATAACCGAGCTGGGTTAACGGGTGAGATCAAGGTGGACCGTGAGCAGCAAAGCATCACATGGGGGAGATGTACCCCGTGACCCCCCCCAAAATAACCCATTTAGGGTGGCAATAGGGGGGAAAATGTGTTCCTAAGGGGAGGCTTGGCCCTGGCAGCCGGCAGTGGGGTGACCCACACCTGCCACGAGCTGTGTCCAGCCTCGCATCCCTCCAAATCCCCATTCCCAAGGTATTCCTGCCCCTCTGATACAATTTCCCCCTTCAAATATAAATTCCTGGGGGGAGTGAACCACAAAACTCTGTATTCAGCCTAATTATCCCCCCTCGGCTGCTATCTGTGATCTCCGGGACAATTAAAAGGGCTTAACAAGGTCGGAGGCGGCGTCTTCCGTCTTCCTGCTTCCCCCTCGCCCGCTGCCGGGGTCTCGCTCCCCAGCTGCAATATAAATATGCAATTAAAAAATCGCTGCTAATTGCTTCACCGAAGGGGAGTTCCCACCAAAGGAAAAAAAAAAAAAAAAGCCACAATCAGGGAAAAGGAAATTAAAAAAACACTAAAAAAGGGGGGAAACAAGTCAAAAAAGCACTTTTCCCCCATAATTAAACACGGATGCAGCTTTGGGGAGGAATTATGGTGATGGCTGGGGTGGGGAGCTTTTTTTTTTGGGGGGGGGATGCTCTTTTTGTTGGGGGAGAAGGGGTTAATCCCCAGCTCTCCTCTCTCGCTCCAGCGCTAACAACCCCTGGCAGCTCTGGGCTCATTAGCCCTAGCGAAAAGCAATTAAGAGAGGTTGGAAAATGAGGGCAGCCACTGCCCTGAGACGGCATGAAGCCGGGGGGGGGGCGGGGGGCGGGCAGTGGGGTCAGCCCCTAAACCTTGGCGGGGTGTAACAGGCCGGTTTAGGGATGCACAGCTTGGCAGAGAGCCCGGGGGGGGGGGGGCGGGGATTTAAGCTGGCTGAGCAATGCTGCGCCATCATTAGGTTTCAGAGTGAACGAGCCCCATGCTCACTGAAACCCCCCTCAAAAATGGAATAAATAAATACATAAAATATGCAGTACCGCATCCAAAACACCCCCCAAAATATGGAATCAAATGGGTTCTATCAGGGTGATGCAGGGCAGCCCCCCCACCGCCCCGGGGATGATTTTTGGCTGCTAATTGCAAAATCTGAGGCCAAACGGTGCCGTGGGCAGGGGGCTGGGCTGGACTGAACGGGGCCCATTGGGATAACGAGGCCAAATGTCGCCCCTTTTTGGGGTGAAAAGAAGCTGGGGAGGGGGGAACTGATCCCTAATTGCTATTTTTAAAAATTATTTAATGCCTTTTTAAATTGCTGCACTGTGGAGCACCCCAGGGCCCCCTCCAGTTTGCATTGTCCCCCCACCCCAGCAGCCTGGGTGCACCCATCAGGCCAGCTGAGCACCCTCCGCTGGCCACAGCAGGATGGGACCCATTGCAACGTCCCTGTCCCCCCCCCCGCCCTTGCAGTAAGCGGCTTTGCTTCATCCCCCCAGGGCTTTATTGAACCTTTAAAATCTGAGGCGCACGCGCGCGGTCGGTTGCCTTCGTGGCATTCGGGTGCTGCCGCAGGAGCCTCGCCGGGAGGAAGAGGAGGAGGAGGAGGAGGAGGAAGAGGAGGAGAGGGAGAAGGCAGGTGGGGTGCAAGGGGGCTCAGGTGGCAGGCAGCCAGACTTTCTGGGTGCTGACGACGTCGCTGAGCTTGCCCTTGATTTTTAGGAAATGCCTCTTGAACTCCAGGCCGTCGCCCTGTGCAGGGAGAGGAGGGGGTTTGCATCGACTCTGCACCCGTCTTGCACCGCTTTGCATCACCTTGCACCTGCTGTGCACCGCTTTGCACCCACCTTGCTCTCTTGCACCTGCTTGCACGCACCTTGCGCTGCCTTGCACCCACCTTGCGCTGCCTTGCACCTGCTGTGCATCATCCTGCACTGCTTCGCACCCCTTGTACATCAGCTTGCACCTGCTTTGCACCCACCCTGCACTGCCCTGCACTAACTGGGTATGGCCTTGCACCCCCCAGGCACCCCTGCTGCACCACCTTCACCCCACTGAGCACCCCCCTGCACCCCCCAGACACTGTCCTGTGTTCCTCTGCACCCACCGCGCACCCCCTCAGCACTGCCTTGCATCCCCAGTGCGCCGCCTGGCACCCATTTTGCATCTCCCTGCACCCACTGCAAACCCACCAGGTACTGCCTTGCACCCACCCAGCACCACCTTGCACCCACAGGATGCTGCTTTGCATCACCTTGCAGCTGCCGTGCACTCAGCGGGTGCTGCCCTGCAGCCATCTTGCACCACCCTGCACCCACCAGCACCACCTTGCACCCACCAGCACCACCCTGCACCCACCAGCACCACCTTGCACCCACCAGCACCACCCTGCACCCACCAGCACCACCTTGCACCCAGCCTTGCACGGTCCTGCCTCACTTTGCACCGTCCTGCCTCACTTTGCACCGTCCTGCCTCACTTTGCATGGTCCTGCATCCCCATGCATCAGCTTGCAAGACCCTGCGCCACCCTGCACCCACTGTGCATCACCGTGTGCCCCTCCTGACCCCCCCCCCCCCACCTTGGAGAGGCGAAAATCCACCAAAATCTTGCTCTCCATCTCCACCAGGTTCAACTTGAAGATGAGTTTGTTGTTCCTCCGGTCCGTGGTCGAGATGGTAACCTGCAAAACAGCAGCAAAGCGGGGCGGGGGGGGGAGCAAATTATTCGCAGGTGTAACAACATGTGGGGGGGTCCTACCTCACCATTTTGCACCCTGGTCCCTACCTGGTTTGTGCAGCTCTTCTTCCAGCCGTACCCCATCTTCTCACAGACCTCTTTCAGGGCGCGGTAAGAGCCGTCAGCATCCAGTTTGGTGAAGAAACGCGTCATCCGCTTCACCAGACGCTGCCACGGGCTCTGCCGGCCCCCCCAAAACATTGTAAAAGTTACAAATCCCGCAAAGTTGCAAAGCTGCAGCCCCAGCTCCCCCGGCCTTGCGAAGGTAAATATTGCAAAGCTGCACCCCCTGATGGTAAATGCTGCGAGCTGCATCTCCCAGGTTGCAAAGCTGCATTAGAAATATTGCCCAGTTGCATCAGGAATATTGCAAAGTTGCATTAGAGATATTGCAAAGTTGCATTAGGAACACTGCCAAATTGCATTAGAAATATTGCAAAGTTGCATCCCCAATACCGTAAATACTGCAAAGTTGGACCCCAGTGTATAAATGCAAAGCTGCCTGCCAAACACCGCCGTGCTGCACCCTGATGCCATAAATACCGCAAAGCAGCACCCCAAAACCTGCCACATTTAAACCTGATATGACAAACGATGCAAAGTTGCACCCCCTGTACTGCCAAGCTGCACCTCAAGACAACAAAACCCGCAGAGCTGCACCCCAAACACGGCGAGGCGGCCGCCCAGCACCCCCAGTGCAGCACCTGGGAGGACCCCGGGGTGCCGAGGAGCTGGCTGTTAACCAGCATGTGCTCGGGGCAGGCGGGCTGGGAGAAGCTGATGCCCTGCACCAGTTTGTCAACGGTGGCTGCTCCGCTCTCCCAGAGCGCCCCGCCGGTGCCGGGCTCCGGCTGCGACGTGGAGTAGCTCGCCTTCTCCTCGCTGCAACGCAAGGGGAGACAGGACATTAGGGATGCTCGTGCCAAGGGGAGGTCGCACGGAGGGGGAACAGGGAGGTATATGAGCGTGGAAATCACAGCGCTTTGGGATCTTGCAGGATTTTTTAAGATTGTGCACACGTGGTTTCCACCCCACCACCTCTTGGGAAAGCCCTGCAACGTGCAAAGAATTGCAAAGTGCAAAGCCCCATGGTGTACAAAGCCCTTGCGCCATGCAAAGCCTTGCAGCGCGCAAAGTCCTGCAGCATGCGAAGCCCTGCAGCGTGCAAACCCCAGCGCCACACAAAGCCCTGCAATGTGCAACCCCCTGCAGCATGCAAAGCTCCGCAGCGTGCAAAGCCTTGCAATGGGCAGTCTTGCAGCATGCAAAGCCCCGGCATGCAAACCCCTGCAGCGTGCAAACCCCAGCGTCACACAAAGCCCTGCGGAGTCCAAAGCCTTGCAACGTGCAACCCCCTGCACCATGCAAAGCCCCAGAGCGTGCAAAGCCTTGCAATGTGCAAAGCCCCGCAGCACACAAACAGCGATGAGGCCACTTGTAGCAGCCAAGCGCGCGGAGGGGGACGCAGAGGGCACCGCAGGCTCACCCCAGAGCGCTCTTCACTGGCGAGAAATCCGTATCGGATCGGACGTGCTTGGAGAAGCCGCCGGGAGAATCGGACACCCCCCCTGAGGACACGCGAGCCCGCTTGACGCCTGTAGAGGGACGAGACACCCAATGACCCCGCCAAGATGTGGGGGGACGGGCACGCTCCCTGGCGGCCCCTTACCCTTTTTGAGGGGTTTGCTGTACCACCGGTCCTTCTTGATGTCAGGGATGGTGATCCGCGCCGTCGGGCATTCCGTCAGGATCTTGTGCAGCAAAGCTGGGGGAGACAGGGTGGGAAATGGGGACCACTGGTGCGGCACTGGGGGCCGCTGGGGGCCGGTTGCTTACCTAAGGGTGCTGAATCGATCTTCTTCCAAGGTGGGAGGTAAGTTTTCCTCTCCTTCCAGTCACTGTACTCCTGGCAGCTATCGCTGGGCTGGTCCCAGGGCAACTCTGCCAGAGGGAAAAACCTGCTGCCTTAGTGCCCCAGGGTGGGAAGGGGGAAATTGGAAATGGAAATGGAAATGGAAAGGAGGCAGCACAGCAAGGTTTGCACAGAGAGCTTTTACAAGGGGGAGTAATAAAGACTGGTTCTGCATGATTTTAAAAGGGGGCAACGTGCAAAGGTATGCAGCACACAAAGGTGTTACGATGTGCGGAAGGTGTGCAACGTGCAAAGCCTTGCAGTGTACAAAGTCCCACAGCGCGCAAAGCCCTGCAGCATGCAAACACCCAGCGACACGCAAACACCCTGCAACGTGCACATGCCCAGCGGTGTGCACAAGCACACAACAGCACCGCCACCGTCTTCTGTGTCAGGCACCTCTGCTCTGAAGCAGGTGCTGCATCTCATGGATTCCCCCCATGCATTCCATACCTCTCCTACGCATCCTATATACCCCCTTATGCATCTCGTACGTTCCCTTCCGCAGCTTACGTCCCTCTGTGCCTTCCATACGTCCCCCTTAGCTATTTCATACACCCCTGCTATACATGTCACACGTCCCCCTCCATATCCCCCTTATGCATCTCATACATTCCCCCTTACCTTTCACATGTCCCTCCCCCTATAATTTCCATACATTCCCCTTCTGCATCTCATACGCACGCACCTCATACATCCCACCATGCACCTCATACAGGCCCCTTCCCCACCTCGTACATCCCTCCGTGCATTCCACGCGCCTCCCCCTATGCATTCCATATGTACACCCCCTCTACATTCCATACGCACCCCCTCCACGTTGCAGACACATCCCCTCTGCACCCTCAAACGCCCTTTGGACACCCCACCTCCGCATCTCACATACGTCCCTTGAGCACATCATACGCCCCCCCCCCCACCTTACGCATTCCATAGGTCCCCCTATAGGTTGCAGGCAGCCCACCTCCGGCCAGCATGGCTGTCAGCACCACGCCGCAAGCCCAGACGTCAACGGGCTCAGCCCTGAACTCGGGGCGCCGCAGCAGCTCGGGGGCCACGTAGGGCAGGGTGCCGCACATCTTGTTGAGCAGCCGCTCCCGGCCGTTGTGCTTGAAGACGGTGGCCAAGCCGAAATCGGAGATTTTCAGGTTATCTGGGCCCCAATTAAAATTAAAAAAATTCCAAAGAAAAAATTTCGAAGGCAATAGGGGACCGATAGGGATGCGTCGCCCTCCCCCCCCCACCTCGCTCATCCAGCAGCAGGTTCTCCGGCTTGAGGTCGCGGTGGGTGATGCCGATGCTGTGCAGGTAAACCTGGGGACAGAGAGAAGGGTCAGCGCCGCGTGGCACCGCCGCCGGCATCCCCCGCATCCCCACCGCGCTCACCACGCCGGCGATCAGCTGCTGGAAGAACCGCTGTGCCTCCGGCTCTGGCATCCCGATATCCGGCTCTACAGGAGCGGAATAAGAAAAGGAAGAACAATTCTCAGCCTTTTAGGGATGAATTTTTTAACGCGTCATGTTAGATAAAATCAAAGGCATTTGGAAGCGGGCGTACCGATGCGGTCGAAGAGCTCGCCGCCGCTGCAGTACTCCAGGAAGAGGTACTGCGTGGCGCCTTCCCGTCGGTGCCCGTAAAATTTGACGACGTTCTCGTGGTTGAGCATCTTGTTGATGCAGATTTCCTTCTTGATGTTCTCCGGGCAGTCGGCCGCTCGCTTCATGTCCACGATTTTGACGGCCACGGCTTCCTCGGTGCGGCGGTTGACGGCCAGCTGCACCCTGGGGCGCGCGGCGGGTCAGCGGGGGGGGGGACGTGAAACGCTGCCAGGGGAGGCGGGCGGCGCAGGCAGCACGTGATGGGCAAGCAAGGAGCACACGAGGGGCACGCAGCAGCCAAGGAGCGGGCAAGCAGCGGCCATGGGGGGGGGGCACGCAGTGGTGAAGCAGTGGGCAAGCAGTGGCCACACAAGGGACACATTGCAAGCAATGGGCATGCGATGGGCAAGCAGTGGGCAAGCAGTAGCCACAAAAGCGGCATGTAGCAAGCAGTGGGCATGCAGTGGGTAAGCGATGGGCAAGCAGTAGCCGCATAAGGGGCACATAGTAAGCAGTGGGTAAGCGATGGGCAAGCAGTAGCCGCATAAGGGGCACATAGTAAGCAGTGGGTAAGCGATGGGCAAGCAGTAGCCGCATAAGGGGCACATAGTAAGCAGTGGGTAAGCGATGGGCAAGCAGTAGCCGCATAAGGGGCACATAGTAAGCAGTGGGTAAGCGATGGGCAAGCAGTAGCCACATAAGGGGCACATAGTAAGCAGTGGGTAAGCGATGGGCAAGCAGTAGCCGCATAAGGGGCACATAGTAAGCAGTGGGTAAGCGATGGGCAAGCAGTAGCTGCATAAGGGGCACATAGTAAGCAGTGGGCAAGCGATGGGCAAGCAGTAGCCGCATAAGGGGCACATAGTAAGCAGTGGGTAAGCGATGGGCAAGCAGTAGCCGCATAAGGGGCACATAGTAAGCAGTGGGTAAGCGATGGGCAAGCAGTAGCCGCATAAGGGGCACATAGTAAGCAGTGGGTAAGCGATGGGCAAGCAGTAGCCGCATAAGGGGCACATAGTAAGCAGTGGGCAAGCGATGGGCAAGCAGTAGCCACATAAGGGGCACAGAGCAAGCAGTGGGCAAGCAGTGGGTGTATGATGGCCAAGCAGCGGGCACACAAGGGGTGTACAACAGCCAAGCAGTGGGCAAACAGTAGCCACACAGGAGGCACAGCGCAATTAGTGGGCAAGCGGTGGCCACAAAAGGGCCACACAGCAAGCGTGGCCACGTGATAGCCAAGCAGTGGGCAAACAGTGGCCACATAAGGGGCACAGAGCAAGCAGTGGGCGTGCGAGGGCCAAGCAGTGGGCAAACAGTGGCCACATAAGGGGCATGTAGCAAGCAGTGGGCACACAAGGGGCACAGAGCAAGCAGTGGGCACACAAGGGGCACAGAGCAAGCAGTGGGCACACAAGGGGCACAGAGCAAGCAGTGGGCACACAAGGGGCACAGAGCAAGCAGTGGGCACACAAGGGGCAGAGCAAGCAGTGGGCGCACAAGGGGCACAGAGCAAGCAGTGGGCACACAGTGGGCACGCAGCGGGCACACGCAGGGCGCGCAACGGGCAAGCAGTGGCCACGCAGCGCCTGCCCAAGGGGCACGTAACAGCCGAGCAGCGGCCGCGCAACGGGCCCACGAGCGGCCAGCAGTAGCCACGCAGCGGGTGCGGGGCGGGCAGGCGGCGGTGGGCGTGCAAGGGGCGTGCGAGAGCCGTGCAGGGGGCGCGCCCCGGCAGGGACCCCCCCCCCGCCTGGGCCCCCCCCTCACTCACTCCCCGTAGGCGCCTTCCCCCAGCGTCTGCACCAGGTCCCAGTCCTCCACGAACGGCACCGCCATCCCCGGCCCCGCTCCCGCCGCGCTGCCCGTTCCCGCCGGCGCCACCGCGCCCCGCCCCGCCCTGCGCGCGCAGCCCGCCCGGCCCCGCCCCCCCGCTAGCCCCGCCCCCCCTCCCGCAGTCCCGCTTTCCCCTTCAAATTAATTAAAAGCACCAAAACTTCCCCACCAAACCCGTTCTCCACACCCCGTTCTGGCAAGGGGGAAAAACCGGTGCAGAATTAGGGGGGAAAAAATCCTCACCAAACCCGTTTCTTTTAATCCTTTTTTTTTTTTTTTTTTTTTAATTATTATTATCATTTGTGATTCACCCGTTAATCAACCCCCAGTTGAAGCCGTTACTTCTCATTTGGCGACTGCTCCATGTGTATATAAAAATCACCCCCCGGCAGGCAAGGACGGGCAGAGACGTCTCGCTGCTGCCTGCGCTTACAAATGGTATAAAATAAAAATAAACACCGCCCCCCCCCCCCCCCAAAAAAATCCAAAACAAAAAAAAAAAACCCAAAATATTTCTGCTTCACAGGCAAAGGCAAGGTCAGTGCGGTGCGCGGCGCAGCCGGCGGCAGCTCCTCTACGTTCTCGACAAGCCACGGTTATCCAAATCTTTCACCTGGGCAGCAAAAAAAAAAAAAGGTGAAGTTTATTGGGTTTTCCCCAAATTTGGGGGGTTTCGGCTCGTTCCGCAGCCATACCTTGTATATTCGGACCAGCCAGTGCTCTGTGGTGTACGCCTCCTCCAGCACGTCCAGCTCAAAGTCCTTGTTGCCGATTTCGGCGTTCCTCACCCGGTCGTAGCCCGGCGGTCGTTCTGGGAGAGGGCAAAGTACAGGCAGCGCTGCCACATCGTGCCCCGAAGATGCTGGGGGCAGTGTGGGGCGCCCCAAAAGCGGTGTCACCCCCAGGGGGGTGGTTTTGGGGACTTACTGGCCTCAGTGTAGACCTGACCGAAGCGATAGTAGCACATCTTGTACATGAGGCAGTTGAGGAGCACCGGGGAGCCCTCGCGGTCAACCCGAAACTCCCCCGTGGGGGTGTAGTAGTCGTGCTCCTTGATGTGGCGCCCCGTGTCTGTGCTGCCCCCGATCCGCACCATCCACAGGAACTTGTTGATATCTGAAAGGTGGAGAGCAGAGAGTTGGAGTGAACAGAGCAAGGAGCCGAGTTGCGTCAGGGGAAAACAGGGCGGAGTGGCGCTCGGGGAGAGCCATTAATAGTACGTGCAGTTCCAGAGGAACATTTTGGTGCTGTTTCCACTTTGCAGCCTCAGCTGAAGGTGGGACGTTGCTCCTCTACAAGCTGTTTTGGGGAAGTCTGTGCCATCAGTGCCCCCAGCTGGGTCCAACCCAGCCTGGAGTGAGACCTTACCGTCAGATGAGTAGCCGGTGAGGCCTCCGAAGATCACCAGCACGTAGCTGACGTCCAGCTCCCTCATGATCTCGTAGGCTTTCTCTTCCGTCGATGCCATCGCCTGGAGCAGAGGCCGAGTCAGTCACGCCACGTGGTGCCCCGAAAAGGCAGGGCAAGGCAGCGGGTGAGGGAAGGACCTACCTGACCAACACGGGAGATGTGCGTGTTGTTCCAGGTGTTGTTGTCCACCAAGATGGTCCGGTTGGCCATGGCGGTTATCTGGTACCCGTAGTCCCACCAGGACATCACCTTTGCATCCTACATCCAAACACCAGACACGTCGTCAGCACCTCAGCAGACGATGTTGGTCCCCGCTGCCCCAATTACCTCCGTTTACCTCCGGCGTGTTGTGACGCAGCCAGTAATAAGCTTCTCTGAAGTCATCAAAGATGATTCTGCTGCCGTCCCCACCCCGGGCGGACAGAACGATGGAAGGTGAGGAGTATGCCTCACTGGTCACCCAGGTGGAATGGAAGGTGTAGGTGATCAGGAAGAAAGCCATGACCAGGATCATGCCACTGGCAACCTGAGGGAACACATCAGGCTCAACACTGGAGGGAAGAGGCTGTCAGCCTTGTCCCCACCAGAACTAGGTGTCTTCTTCCCCATCCCAAGCCGACCCAACACTCACTTCATTTTTGATGGGGTAGGTGGAATCTTGTTGTTTTTTGCTCTTCTTGTCTGGCCGGCTGATATCCAGGTTCTTCATGTAGGTGGACAACACCTGGGAAACCCCGATGCCGGACAGGATGCACATCACTGGGGCCAGCACCAGCATAAGACGCACCTATGGGCAAGACCAGGACTGTCAGTGCCTCTCGAAGAAATCCAGGCAGAAATCCCAGAGAAGAGTGAAATTAAATGCCATCCCCCACTCAGCACCTCAAATTCAGCAGAAGCATCAGCCTCAAGACAAACCAGTTGCAGATTTTTCCAGTGGGCGCAGACTGGGAGCTGCCACCACCTCAGATGCCCCTGAGGGAAGTTCTCTGCAGACCCCAGAATCAGCCAAGGTGCAGCAGTGACCTCAATTTGACACCCTCAGGCAATCTTAGGTGGAGCCAAGACTCAGTAGACACCTCCGCACCAGAAATCAACCCGCATTTAGGGCTCGGGCTAGAGCAAGAGTGGAAACAGGCTCATAAGCAGCCGTTGGTTGTCAGCCCTGACTTGGTTACCTGGAGAATTTGGGTTTGCAACTCAGCTGCAGGACACCAGGGAGACAGACTCGGCAGCGGTAGCCGCACGGCAGCGAGAAACACCCAAACCAGTAAATTTTGCAACACCACGTTCCCTCACTGCACAGAGGGGCTAATAAACCAGTTGTAAGGAAGGAAGAAAACCCCTCATGCACATTTCAGCTGGCTCACATTCTAAGAACCACCATCACCAAGTTCAGGAAAATAAATTAAATTAACTTCGTTAAGATGACTTAGTCATCAGGCTTGAGCCCAGCAGGCAGCAGCCCTCACCATCACAGCAGAGAAGTACATGCTGGTCACGCCGTACATGATGATGAAAATGCGGGCGTCCGAGAGGTTACTGAAGCAGTAATACAGACCGACTGCGGAGGGAAAAAGAGAAACGGGTCAGGTTCACCTTCACAATCCATTGCCTGATATAAAAAACAGTCCGCAGAGGCAAGGAGCGCTCCATCACAGACTCAGCACCGCAAGGAGAGGGGAGACTGCGGTCGTGGCTGGCAGGATAAAACCCCCCTAGTGTCGTCCAGTTATTTAATAAATCAGGGTCTGACAACATCTGCGCTGGGCTCACCTGGGAACATGAAAACGAGGAGCTGGAGGTCAAAGTAATAGGAGGACCAAGTGGTGGGCTGGTGCTCGGAGACGGAGGCGATGATGGGGATGTTGTTCTTTGCATAAGAAGGATCCAGCAGGGAGTAGAAACGCCCTGTCCATGGGGAGATTTTCCCTAGGAAATAGGAGGAAAAAAAGAAAAATCATATCCAGTTTCATTAGAGAGTAACCAGCAATGCTGATACGTTCTCTCACATGGGAAGCACCTGCAAGGCTGAAGGAGCTATCCTGGACCTCATTTAACACCTCTATTGCTCAAAACTGCCACTTTAGAAAGGAAATAAAGTGCAATTTTACCCTAAAAAGACTTCTCCCCCACCCACCCTATATTTTTAGCATCTCTTCGCTACTACAGATTGACATTCAGTTTCTGAAGCAGCTCAGTGTCCCCTGTGTGTGCTGAGTCACAGCAGGTTGCTCTGCATCCCGTATCACATGGAGCCCAGATCTTACAGCTGCTGCTTCAATATTTTCTGGCTAACGCACATATCAGAGCAGGTCCCAGCCTCCCCCGCAGAGGGGAGAACGCGGAATTAGGACTGACAAGTTACGTGCTCCTCAAAGCAACGAAAGGGGGCAATGCCGGTGGTGAAACGTTCTCATCATGGCCACGATCTCGGGCTACCTGTCAGCATAAGCACAGCCCCGATGGTGAGGAGGACAAAGCCAACCAGGGAAATGACGCTCCTGAACAGGATTTCGAATTGCTGCGGGTTCAGCTTGCTCCGAAGGTAGTCTACGAAGGCGTGGATCTGACACAAGCCAAAGACTCCCAGGGCAGCCATGTGCTCCGAGGAGAGGACAGGCTGCAAGCAGGGGAGAGGGCGGTCAGGGAACAGGGTCCTGTTGTACCCGATACCGACTTTTTTTACAAATCACTTTGCAGCAAAACCACTGCCAAAGCTGCAGGAAACTGCTCCCTCCCCGCGGACAGCACAGCTGGCGTGAGTCACTTTCTTACATCAGCTTTGGTTCCCAGATAGGAATCCACGTGGGAAATCAAACCGATTCTCTTGAAAACGTGAGCTAAGCGGGTGTTTTTCCTGCTATACCAAGACACACGCTGGCATGAGCGTTTCTTTCACTGAAAACAAGTATTTTCATGAAAGGCAACCGGTGCCATGAAGGTTATTAGTGGCTTTTAAAGTCAGCCAGCACCTCCAAAAGCCAGTCTCACCAGAGGCTGCAAGGAATCAGTGTGACAGGAGCTAGAACTAGAAGGCAGCACCCACTTATCAAGAAAAGAAACCAGGTGCCCACTCGCTACTCTGTTATAACCCACTAAACGACCGTCCTTGAGTCTGCGTATCATTCTGGTCCCCACCTGGAAGCCAACGAAGGAGATCTGCATCGAGAGGATGGTTCCCAAGCAGTAGACCGTGCAATAGGCTACATAGATCCTGTGGGAGAAGCGTCCGGTCAGCATCAGCACAAGGACATGCAAGGGGATGAGGTTAATCAGAAAGACGTAGCCACCCCACGACGAGACCTGCCAAAAGAGAAAACAAACAAATAACCCACAAGTTCCAGGACTGAACAGGTTGCACAGCAAAGGTCAAACGCGGCAGGTTTGGTTTGCCTGGGATCACGTGCAGGATTTTCACCCAGTGGTAATGCCAGCTGAGATCTGCTCCCTCTAAGGGCACCCTCAACAGTCACGGCTGCCAGAAGCCCAGATTTTTCAATGCTGTTAATAAAAACTCACACAAAACCCCGCTGGTTTTGGTTAAGTGGAAATGACCGAAGAAAACACCCATTCTATTTTCATGCCAAACCCTTTGTGGAGGTTCTACCTCCAACCAGGACGCAGGGACAGCATGCCGTGTATTTTTTGTCACCATATCCAGAGCGGTCCTTGGAGTCAGAAGCACCTCTGCGCCGGACGAAGGAACACTTACCATGTAGAAATAGGCGAGAGCACACATGGCTGCCCAATAGATGGAGCCCGTTTTGACAGCTTTGATCCACATGTAGTAAGTTAACAGCATGCAGAATATGGCGATACCTGGGTGGAAGGACACAGAAAGGTCAAAGCAAGCCCACACCAGCCCTGAATATCATCTCTAGGGCACACCAGAGCACTCAGTTGCCATAAAAATATGTATCTATAAATGCTTTTGCTGTTCATCAGATGTTCTATCCTTGTACAAAGAGCCAGCTGTGGGAAAAGGGTTTTGTATCCGATTTCTAGACTGAAACACTGTGATGTATCTTACTGTAGATAACAGCTCACGTGGCTTCTCCTAGCCACACCAGCTAGCCTTTCTGGACACAGATTCCTTCCATGGCCCCCAAAAGCCCAGCTACACCAGAGGAACTTGGATCGTCTTCTGCTCTAGGCACTGAACACAAGATCGCTGCCTTTGCCAGCCCCAAAGTCACTGACAAAACAGATATAAAAGCACAAGGGGAACCATGCAGCAACTGCAACCCCAAGCAGAGTTTGTGGAGGTGGCAAACCCCTTTTTGATTTGCGAACAAGGATGCTGAAGGAATGGGGTACGCTCGCTGCCGAGCTGGGATAGACTCCCTCTTCTCAAATGCGTGGCTGAGAAGAACCACTGATCTCCGAGCAGCTGGGTTAATAAACCGTGTGGATCTGGCAGGGCTCACTGGGAGAGGACAGTTCCTCTATCATGCCCTACAGCATCTTGACCAGCGTTTTCCAGTACCAAAGAGTCCATAAAGGTTTCCCTGCTCCGAGTGTCACAAACTCACCTTCGTTATCATAGGAGCCGGCAACAGAACGAGAGATGTACCCAGGCACGACTGCAATCATGGCAGCAGCAAGGAGTCCTGCCCCTGCATCCTGGGGAAAAAAGAACACAGCCAGAGGGTGGAAAAAGCCATCCGTTTTTAGGGGTTTTGTTATCATGCTATACTATGCACAGATATGCCTCAAAGGAATAAAAATTGAGCACTGAAATGAAATTTTAAAACAGATCTCCAGTTTCCCTGGAGTTCTGGGTTTTGACCAGCATGGTGGTCATCTTCAAATCTCCGACACAGCTGCGAGCTGCCTTTCCAAACGCCAAACAGCCCCTGCTCCTCTGTAAAGCAAAAGTGTGCGAGGTACGCCCCGATCGCCCCCTTACCTTGAGCTCTTTGGTGAGGTGGTAAGTCACGATGGTGGTGAAAGAGGAGAAGAGTGGAGCCAGAAACACACAGACATTTCGGATGTCGATGGTGATGTGAAAGAAGTGCAGCACGTGGTAAATCGCTGCTGATGTGATCATCAGGCCTGCGGGACAGAAACACCATTGTTACTGGGGTGCTCATGCTCTGCTTGCAGCACCAGGGGGTCGTCAGCTTGCAGTTAACAGCAGAGCAGCCAAAAGACTTGCCAGAAAGGAGCTGCTGCCTGGGATGCCTCAATGAAGGGCATCCCCCACGCTCTCCCTCCTCTCCCAGCTGGCACTCGGTGGGCACTACCCGCCCCTCTCCCCATTTTCCCTGGCGTGAAGCACGTTTCAGCTCAGCAGAAGCCCGACAAGCTTACCTGGATAAATGGTCCCACCAATAATCCTGCCCAAGGGGTACCATGCTCGGTCGTCAAACCAGTTGTGGAATTTATAGAAGCCCTCCTCTGCCAGAAAGCGGGTTGTACGGTAGTTAAAATACCTGTAGCAGTGAAAAACATTAAACATCATCTCATCCAGACGCAGAGGTACTGACTGCTCACTGGTCCTTGGGTGAGTCCCTTAACAAGCTACCAGGAAACGAGGCAGCTTTTGACAGGCAGTAAAGCACCAAATCATGTGCCCATCTGGATACCCTTTCTGATGTTTAGGGGTATAACGAGTGTTTAAAGGGCTGACCACGCATTCTCCACGCAGAGGGAACTAGTCCCATTTCCCTAGACTGCTGCGAAACTCAGCTGTGAAGGTCCATCCCCCCTCCTAGAGAGTTTAAAAGTGGATTTGCAACGGTTACATTCTCCCTTACACCTGACTGCATCAGCAACAAGCCTGGGACGCAGACACAAGTTGTACTAGGAGCCCTCCCTCCTGCTGTGCCCTGGCAGAGAATAACCACATCCCAGCAGAAAAGTGCTGGTGACCAATTACTTGGATCCAGGCTCTACGAAAATTCCCGAGAAGTGAATTTTGAGTCCAGAAGAGGGGAAACCTAGCTGTACTGAAAACTGCCCTCCAAATCCCTCATCCTCAGTGGGGACTAACTTGAGCCTGGCATACACCGCCCGAATTCTGTGTGCTCCAGAAGAAAAAAAACTCAGCAGGCCCCCTCGAAATGAGATGATGACACTTACGGGTCAAATTCATGGATGACACTTTCAAATCTTAAGACAGAAAAAAGCCTCGTGGAGAAAGCTGCAAACACAGAAAAAGGGCAGAGTGAATCTACAGCACTCAGTGAGCCAGAGTTCTGTTAGGTTTATCTGCTTCTTTGTTGGATTAAAATGATTTCTGTCTTATATGAGTCGTTGAGAAGATAAAGACGCAATTTTCAAAGGAAAAGGTACAGCAGGAATAAGATTGTTCACTTAAGATGTGTTTTAAAGACAGATGAGAGCTTCACAACCAGAGGAGGAGCAAAGGCAGCTCCATCCCATGGTCCCCCTTTGAAGGCACCAGCAGCCACCCACAAGGCCAGCGCAGCAGGACGTGGACTTACACAGCACAGCTGCCATCGACAAGATGAGGAGCTTGAGCAGAGTGTCTTGCTTCTCGTAGGACAGCCGGAGAAACCCTAACTTGGTCATTTTCACATCAAAGGCAGAGACTGAGGTTGCTTGAACACCTGAAAACAAACAGGGAAGACAATCACGAAGTGAGCCAGCTCACAGCCCCGTGCCTCTAAACATTTTGTGAAGGACCTTAAATACCCAGCTCCTGCCCAAGGAGGCTGTCATCCACCCTTCACCCCCGCACGACACTTTTGCTGATCCATGTCTCCCTTCCCCAAATCCCTTTGCCTCCCATCCTCACCTGATCAGCTGCCCCAATTCCAGCTGAGGTTTTTCTTTCTTTCAAGGAGACCAAAACTTCTTCAGGGCAAAGGACGTGTCCGTTTCTCTGCGTACAAAACAAAACCCAAGCGTAAGCTTTTAGCAAAACCACTAAGTTTTCCCTGGCTGGTCTCTGGACTTTAACCATCACACACACAAAAAAATCCACAGAGAACACAAGAAATTGGTGCTGTTTTCTCGCATATAGGAGGTCCGAACAGCTCCTGGCTGCTCCCACTTTAAAGTATTTGTGTTCAACATATATATCCCATCGGTTTGCTAATGCAGACGAGCACAGCAAACGAGCTTTGCTTCTACCACCTAACCTGGCTGGTTAATTCCACCTCCCTGGGTGGAGGAAGAGCCAGTGAAATCCTGGTATTACACACCACGGAAGTGAAACTGCAGCCAGAGAATAACATCTTTCTACTCTCGAAAAAGAGTCTGATTTCTTTAAAATACTTCTTTACCCAATCAATCCGGGGGAAAAAACCTCCCACTGCTCCCTGCAGGTTCAGTCCCAGAACCAGTGGATAAATCCTCAGTTCACATCTCTGAGCGACACCACCAGGGAGGGCAGATTTGGACAGGCTGAGATTTAAAAATAAAATACAAACTGGGCCTGAAAAATTCTTTCTGTGACCTAGAAGTGATTCTGATTTGCACATATTCATCACTAACCGATACAGAAATAACCCCGTGTTGTAATTATTTCCTGGTTCCCCCGGGGATAAGAGACAGCAGCTAATAACGATACAAGGCAGATACTTCCGAGGCACAAGCGGCTGTGCTGCTAGGGTACCACTGGCACACCAATTTCCACAGCTCTGCCAGGCGACTCATGTGGTGTCACCCAGTAACACCACAGCTACGGGGGGAACCAGCAGCCCCCAGATACTGGACTAGGAAGGAGGGCAGACTGTCCCTGGGCTATGGACTACAGCCCCACTCTCGCCACCAGGCCCTCCAAGCTTGTCAGCATCCTACAGGACACTGTACCCCCCTCAGAGCCCCACCGTGCCGCACCCCACACCCCTGCACCCCATCACTCCACACCTCCAGGCAACCCCCAGCCCCGGGCATCCCCAGTCCCCCCACAGGCTCCTCACCCCACATGTCAGGGCACCCCAAACCCCCTCACCCCAGGGCCTGGGCACCCCCAGCCGCACAGCTCCCTCACCCCAGGGCCTGGGCACCCCATAACCCCACAGCTCCCTCACCCCAGGGCCTGGGCACCCCCCCGGCACAAGGCCCCCCGGGGCCGCGGCCCTCACCCGGGCGCCGCGCTCGGCCCCGCCGCCCCGGCCATCCGCCCCGCGCAGCCGCCCTTGCCCGCCGCCGCGGCCCGCCCCCGCCCCGCCCGCTCACCATTGGTCCACACCAACGCCACTCCAGAGATGGTGACGCTGATTGGCCAAGACGCGGGACGCACAGCTGAAGGGAGGGCGCGGCATACCGCGTACGGCACATTTCGATTGGCGGAGCGCGGGGCGGGCGGGGCTGGCGGAGAACGAGCCGTGACGTGTCCGTCCGGGCTTGGGGGCCTCCGAGGGGCGGGGCGGTACAGATCACGCGGGCGGAAGAGGAAGTGGGCCGGCCCGCCACGTGGGTGGTGCCACGTGGGCGGCGCCCGGGGCAGGCGGCGGCAGCCCTTGGTACGGGGTCGCGGTGCAGGGACCCCCCGCCCGGCATAACGACAGGGGCGGCGCAGGACGGCTGCGAGTCGTGATTTCTCCATTTAATGTTTCAGTGTGAAAATACTAGAGAAAAGTTCATAAACCGCGTCGTCGTCGTCGTCGTCCATCCCCTCCCCCCCCCCACCCCCCACCCCCGAAAAAAACAACCACCAAAAACCCAGGAAAATAAACCAAAGGGATTTTTGTTTTAACGTCACCCGGTTCCTTCCCTGCCCCTACAGAAACGTTGCATGCATGGGGGGGGGAGAACGCTGTGCTTGAACGCAGTGGGAGCCCCCCCCACAACCGCAGCTCCCCCGGGGGCAAACCGGGGGCACGGGGGTCCCACCGTGCTGGCGGGGGGATGGCACGGCACCGGCGTACAAAAGAGTCCGCTATAAAACAAGTGCAGGGCGCGACCCGGCTCTTCGAAACTCACAAAGGTGTTAAAAATCCTGATTTGGTTGGGTTGTCCCTGTGTCCCCCCCAAAAAAAATAATTAATTAGCAGAACCAACAGCAAGGCCTCGGGCGCTGGGTCCTGCCCGTCCCTGGGGAACGCTGCCAGGGGCCAATGGGTGGCCCGTGTTGTCCCCCCCCAGAGTCTGGTGGCGGCTCAGTGCCCCGGAGCAGCCGCGTGTTTGGCGGGAGAGGGCTGGGGGGAGAGGAGGCGTTCGGCGGCGGAGGAGGAAGCACCGCTCAGGGCAGACTGAAGGTAAACGGTCTTGTGAAAGAGTCTGTTGCTGAGGAAAACCACCAAGGAGAAGAGACGGAGCTGGAAGTGGCTGGAAGGGAAGAGATCCCATCAGTTCCCGAAGCCGGGAAAACCCTGAGAGATCCCGTCAGTTCCCGAAGCCGGGAAAACCCTGAGAGATCCCGTCAGATCCTGAAGCCGGGAAAACCCTGGCATGGGGCTCTGGGGAAGGGGCACAGCGGGCTCAGAAGGGTGGTACTCACTAAGTTTTGCCGGGGGTCCTGGCTTCGTTGGCGCTGATGATGAAGAGAGGGAAAAGGATGGAGAAGAGGCAACCGCTGGGGGAGGGCGGGGAGGAAGATAAAATAAAAATCAAAAGGCAGTTAGCGGGTTTGTGCGTGTCCTCAGGTCAGGAGGCAGATGGGGGCTGAGGTGCGGCCCCGCGGCTCACCTGATGATGTAGGAGGATTGCATTGCTGTGAGGAACGCGAGCGGTAAGCCGAAGCCAAAGTAATAGGGCCAGTTTCTCTCGATGTTGGATAACCGTTGGTGCATTTCGATTCCTGGCGAGAAGAAAATCCCGCAGAAATGAACCCATGGGGAGGAGAGCCCTTTGTTACCCTGCCTTCTGTACAAAACCTGAAGGAAAATCAGCCTCTGGCACCCAAATAGATGCTCCTGGATAGAAAACCCCCGCAAATGCCAGCAAACAGCCGCTGCGTGCCTCACCTTTGTTAAACCAGCGGTACTCGAAGCAGTAGAGCGAGTAGAGCAGTGACATGTGGAGGAGGCTGATCAGCTGGCCGATGATATCAATGGGGAAGAGGCTCACGATCATCCCCTGCAGATGAAAACAAAGAGCAGACAAGTGAGGGGTGCTCGGGATCTGCGGGAGAACATCGCCCAGGAGCAAGGTGTGGGACTCCAATCTCACCTGGATGAGGAACAGCGCCTGCAACAGGAGGTTAAACAACATGTCGGCGATGATTTTACTGACGCTGGGAAAGGGATGAGGCTTTCTGCCGGAAACCTCAAACGCTAGATCTGCAATGTCCTGCACAAGAGAAAAAAGGGGCTCAAGGGAAATGAAGTTCCAAAGAGAACGGGGGTTTCAGAGAAATGAAATCCAAAAGCAGCTGGGGCTGTGTTACCGAGCTGCTTTCGCCCACCAGGAACACCCCCAGATTTCTGGGATGGCATTTCCCCTCGTGCCGAAACACCACCCCCCGGTACTGCTGATCAGGCCCTAAGGAGGGAAGCCCCCCCCCCCTTCACCCATGAGATGTGTGGCCTGGGCTCCCATTGCCTACCTGAAACCAGATGGCATTGACAACCTTGCTGAGCACGAAGAGGGGCAGGACCCAGAGGGCGCTGAAAATGGAGGTGAGGATGAACTCCAGCCAGGACCAGACATCGCCGTGCAAGGAAGGGTCACCTTCGAGACACGGGCAGGGAGAAACACGTGAGGAACCTCCTCAGTTCACATCACAGGTGCTCCTCTGCACCACGGGGAGCTTCTGAGCGTAGCACTGGAGGACAGGAGAAACCTCCGACCCCAACCTTTGCTCTTTAAAAGAACATTTCCACCACTTGCAAAAATGCACTGACAGCGGTGGGTTACCAGTGGTAACACCCACAGATCCCCAACACGCACAGACCATTAGCAGGGTTATCCACCTCCCGGATTTTCTACTAAGCAATTATTGATGGCTATGATTAGCACAGGGAGGAAAAGAAAGCACAAGGAGACAGTGGGGCGAGGAACAGCTCAACAAGACAAACCCTTGGCAGTTTGTGGCGGGTGTCAGGACCCCCCCGCACCCAATCCACGAGCTGCTCAGCGTCCCGTAACGCACCAACAGGAAAGGGACTTACCGATGATCTGTGCCGTGACTGACTGAAGAACAGGTATAAATACGCGGTAGAACAAGAAGAGACTAAGCTACAGGGAAAAAGAAACAACGAGGGTTGTCAGTGAGGTGTTGCACAGTCATTTCTCATGCTTCTGTGACCACTGGTCTGAAGGTAGACCCTCTGCCCGCTCCCTCACGCAGCGGTCCATAAATACAGAGGGCCGAGGATCTCTACTTAAATACAGACGAAATCTACAACTGAGCACTTTCCTTTTAGCACTTCCATGCCAATTCCTCGTACCCTGCCACAGGCTAATGGGAAAATGAAGCTGGTGATTTATTAGGCTGCAAAGCGTCTGCTCCATGAAGGATGAGCCTCATGAAACAGCTGTGGTAAGGTCAGAGATGAGAAAATGTCTTTAAGATATCAATATTTAATTCCATAAAGCAATATCCCAGACTGCAACGGAGCAAGAGTTGAAATATTTGGGTGAAGAGCGGTCTCAAAGGCTGGGAAAAGCAGCTCGGGTTTAACGTGCAGGTCTCCCAAGTGAACCTACGGTCCTATGTCCCTTAAAATACAGCACCTGGGGCTGGGAACTTTGTGGCTCCTATCAATTCCCGCAGCTGAGCTGCCAGCTCACCACTGACAGCGTTCAAGGGTACAAAGATGTGGCTTTTCACATGGTTTTTAACAGAGAAAATAAAAATATCTGCTTACCCAGAATACACCTCCGTTCCAGGCACAACACTGAAATATCCGGCTCACTATCCGGGGTTCACTGCAGAGCAACAGGAGAGATGGATGAGAGGTGTTAAGGTCCTGGCGCCCAGACAAACGTCCCCCAGCAAGTGACAACAGCTTCTGGTGCATGTTTTGGACACCTTATAAATGTCGCAGATCACCAGCTCCACACCAGTGATGCACCTGATTTTATCCGAACAGGGGGATCCTGGAAGGAATCCCTGCACCGACTTGCGCCACATTTTGGCCACCGCATAGGCTCTAGAAGATTTACATCTGGGAGGCTCTTTCAACCTTTATTAATTTCCTGTATCTGCACTGAAATGGAAGCAAAGCAAAGCTTTCTTCCAGATTTTTAAGCATTTATTAGAGATCTTCTCAAACTCTCACTGCAATGAAATCAAGGCTTTTTGTTCTCGGAAGAGGCCGTTTCAGCTCTGGGAGGTTTTAGCTTCTCTCTCTTTGCAGCGTGTCCACGGACACACAAGAGAGCAGCTCTGTGGGGGGACTCTTAGCGCTTTCCCAGTCAGCTTCTGCTACCAAAGGGACTTTGCTACAAAGGTAAACCAGTAAAATACAACTGTTTAGTCCCTCCGAAATATGTATTATTCCTCAAGGGCAGCCCACGTGCAAGGCTGCAGGAACCTCTGGGGAGGACTGGGATCATGGGAGGCAGGAGATTTTTTCTGTCATCTTGAGATAAAGTCAGACTACCGCTGAGTTAAGTCAGAGTAATTTGGAAATACATCTTGAAAAGCCTATTACCCACCAAATGTCACCGCGTGAAGTGCCAGCCCAACTGTAATTAGGGCACTGGAGAAATATCTCAGCGCGGTTTGGGAGTCAGACACAAGAACAGATGCTGTTTTGCTCCCACGTGGATATAATTCTGGCAGTTCCAGCCTTAGTGGATGCAACCGCTATAGATGGCTGCGGAAGACAGCAAGGCTGGGAAAAAAGATACTTGATCTGCCCCAGACGTGTCAATCAGATTTGAGCTGCTGGTTCTTCCCCGATCCCATGACTACCACCACCAGCAACCTTTGAGAGACAGCGCGAGTACACAGGAAGGAAAGAAACCCAGAAATCCACATTCTTTCAGCTTGTTACTTCCCTACCTTCTATTATTATTTCAGACTAATTGAATACTCTTAATTGTCAAACAATGTAAAAGGTCTGACTTCTTATCTCACAGTAGCAGTTCCAGTTTCATCACACAGAGTGCAAAAAAGGGTTTTCATGTCACATATTTCATACTTATCAGCTCTGTGCTTCAGCACAATCAGGTTTACGAACGATTTGCAAATGTACACCACAAGTTCTGCTTTCGCCGACACCTGGGTAATGGTTCTGACAAGTATTTTTACAGAGATCTTTGCAAGTGCAGACACCAACAATGGCCTTATTTCTTAAAGCCCGCTTACCTCAACTTCCCTTCTAGCCAGGCCACTGCAATACGACAGATACTTAGGAGAAAAAACCAAAAAGCACCAGCACTGCCAAATCACTGTGACTTGCAGAGGCTTTTGCAATTCATCGGGTTCTTCAAAGCTCTAGGCAGGCTTGCACTCTCTCCCTGCCCTCAACCGACCAAAAGAGAAATGAATTACCTGATCTATGACTCATCAGGCCCCATACTCACTTCTCTTGTTTCTTCTCTTCCATGTGAAACCTCCGCTGTGCGAGCGCGCTGTTTGCTCTCCTTCGCCTCTGCTCTTCCCTTTTCTGCTGGATCCGGGCATCCAGCTTAGAGATGGTACAGATGCCCCAGATGGAGTCCTTAATTCCCTGTAGACACAAGGAGAGGCTGTCACGCTCCACCTCGCAGAGAGAGGAAGAATGGGTTGTGGCTGACCAAGGCCATCAAAACTCTCCTGGTTATCAAAAAGGGACTTAAACCAGCCTCACTCCCTGGTAAACAGGGAAAGCCAGAGCCCAGGTCAGGAGCAGGAACATCATCTATTTTCCATGGCCCAGTGACCTAAATCACCGCATGTTCCAGCATCTTTAAGAGCAGCAGTTGTTTTGTGTTTTTTTTTTAAAGGTGTGATTTCTCATCCAACCTCCGCTATTTATAGTCCTGGCAAAAGACAAAGAGTCAGATCTCTCACAGCCCTTTTCTCCTGTCTGGCAGAAAGCCTTTCATCCCCTGCCAGCATTCCTAAAACCAATAAAATAGAATTATACAAAATACTCCGGATGTGCAAAGTCCTCACCGCCTGACTGTACATATAAGCTTGACACTTATTCCTGTACAAATAAAAGCATCTGCCCTCATGCCAGAAACATCCTCGAACCAGCCATGTCCATGCAAACCCATTAATAGGAAAATGCCCAGAAGCCTTTGCCTTACTCCTTGTTTGAAAGATTTCTAGTGCCACCTCCTAGTACTCACCAGTGGTTATTTCCAGCTCCAGACGATAGCCTAATCATCTCTACCAAAATTTCACTTCAAAATAAAGACTCTTAGGGATGCTAGTGTGAGCCAGGACAGCATCACTACCCAGGTGACCCACACAACCCAGTTTAGTATATGGAGGTTTTGGACCAAATTCTGATGCCAAACGCATGTCTGAAACAGCAGTGTGTGCTGCCGCTGCTACCTGACCAGGTGGGCATTAATTACACGGGCTGCTCTACCCACTGCTTTGCTGATGGTGCGAGAACATTGGACACAAGCCCTCTGCTTTAGATCATGGCCACACATCTTCAAGACCAAATCCAGCAAGTTTTTCAAAACAAGTTATTTCTGAAAATGAGTTATTTCTTACTGTCACCTCGTGAGTGTTTTTAAGCCTGTATTTATATCAGGATGATACAAGACAGAGTGGGAGCACTGAGTTCACACAAGGCCTTATCGCTGTGACACAACTGCGATGTTCACACGGGCTATATATTAACTTATCCCCAAAGGAAATCGTCACGGGTTCAGCAGCGCCCTGGATGAACGTTGAGCCCTTTGCAAGACGCACTGCACAGCAGCGGCCAGCTCAGAAGGAAATTCTCCTAGAAAGCACTTGGGGAGCAATGCATCCCACACAGCCATGTCAAACCTCACCATCGCTGGTGAGTGGAAAGCTTGCCTGCAGGTATTTCTGCTTTATAAAATCAACATCTTTGATTCACACGCACCCAGAGCCCCTTTTCCATCATTTTTTGTAATCCACCCTCAATGATATCAGAAGGCAGGTGCTCCTCGTGGAAGTCCCACCATCACCAAAGCAAACAAGAGCAGTTCCCACGACAGAGAACCTGAAACGCAAAGACTTACCCTGACAAGGTCATGAAGGAAGGTTTTCACGCTGTCTGCCATCTCGACTCCAGCATCACCTCTGGTTCCAAAACTATCAACTACAGGGAGAGGGGAAAAGCTGAACCCAAACCTCTCTCATCCTGGAGAGATGGGAAACAGATGGAGCCTGTGGAGAGAGAACACACAGGACCGTGGCAAGCATTAACAACACCAGGCTGAGGAGGGTAATTACAAGCTAGAATCACATCCCGGCAATTTTCAGCAAGCTTCCCTGCCCTCACTGGCTTCCCATCAGGCAACCATCCTTGAACACACGGCCAGATAAAAGACCCATCCTGTTAATTACACGGTATCTTGTCTTAACAAACTTGGGGTCTCATGAAGAGCAGAGCCAGTATTTCTACACAGCAGAACATCTCTCTGAACAAGGCGCTGTGCTGCTTGTTTGCGGAAGGGAGAAGCTGGCAGAGCCATCCCAGAGAGGTGTGAAAACATCTTTGCTAAATCCAGCGTTAATTTTAACACTTTACAGCCCCACGCCTCCTCTTCCTTGCATGGCAGGTAAGAAAACACCAGGTCTACAATTAAGAGCCTGACAAAATGACAGCTGCTCTTCAGCTGCCCTATTAGCTTTTGCCCAAAACAGTAATTACTCCAAACAGCCTTTTGCCAAAAACATGGCATTGAGTCTCCTGCTTCTTGTAAGGTGCTACAGAAACACAGACAGCGTGTGAATTAAGAAAAAAAAATAAATCACCAGCTAACAAAACTCATGGAGCTTTTCCACCAGAATACAAACTGCTTGCTTCTCCTAGGCAGGAGCTACCAGCAGCTCTGGAGCAGGCTGCTATCGCAAGCCCTGACATGTCAGTGTTGCTATTGCTCTATAATGTGTGGCGCAGGACACAATAAAAAATAATTTTAAAAAAAAGGTTTTTATTTTGGTTATTTTGGGACAAAGCCTGCCGTGGTTTGAACTGTGCTCCTGTGAAGCAGTGAATGACAGTTCGGATGGAAGCGCCAAAGCAGAACTGGCCTTCAGCTTAATTAACATCAAGTTAATAACAGGCACCACCTTCACCCTAAAAATGAAGCCTTCAGAAGCAGACACACTCAGCCCCACGCATGGCGTAGGAGTCTCTTTCATTTTAGCCAGGTGACTGAGGCATCTGAGGTATGGGTCACACTGGCAGAGCCGCGGCAGAAACAAACGGCAGAAACGAGCGTTTTCTTTGTTCCAGGCAGCCTCGCCTCGGCACCCTTTGGGCTTGGAATCGAACGTGTTAAATACAGCGAGACCCAACTGCCGTACAGTCCCGGTTTCTACAGAAAGCCCTGCGTGATTTATTTTTACCCAGGGGCACCCCAGGCTCGGGGGTCACTGTGCAAAGGGGGGATCCCCATGGGTAGCCCAGGGTGGGGAGTGCAGGCCTGCCCCACGGTTACACCAGGGGCTGGAGCATCACCTCCCACCCCCCTGCTAATGTGGGGGACCCCCATGTTTCCTGTGGGAGGGTGGCAAACCCACCAGAGCTGCCACCGTGGTTACTGCAGGAGGGGGTGCGTGTGGTCTCTATGGTTTATGCAGGGGAGGGGGCACTATTTTATCTCAGGGCTGTTCCCAGTCTCCCCGGGAAGCGTGTGAGGGGGGTGGTGCTGGGGGGGGGCACCCGAGGCCCACAGTTACCTCAGGGCTCCCCCCTCAGGACCCCTCTGAACCCAGAATTACCTCAGGGTTCACCCCCCAGGACCCAAAATTACCTCATGAGTGCCCCCCGGATCCCTTCAGAGCCAGAATTACCCGAGGGGTGCCCCCCCGGATCCCTTCGTACCCAGAATTACCCGAGGAGTGCCCCCCCGGATCCCTTCAGAGCCAGAATTACCCGAGGGGTGCCCCCCCCGGATCCCTTCAGAGCCAGAATTACCCGAGGAGTGCCCCCCCGGATCCCTTCAGAGCCAGAATTACCTGAGGGGTGCCCCCCCGGATCCCTTCAGAGCCAGAATTACCCGAGGAGTGCCCGCCCGGATCCCTTCAGAGCCAGAATTACCCGAGGAGTGCCCCCCCGGATCCCATCAGAGCCAGAATTACCCGAGGAGTGCCCCCCCGGATCCCTTCGTACCCAGAATTACCTCAGTTACCCGCCCCGAACCCAGAATTTCCTCAGGGTCGCCCTGCGGTTTTCCCGAGGCCCACAGGTACCTCAGGGCTGCCCCCGCGGTTCCCGGCGGTGACCCCCGCGATCTCCCCCAGGAGGACCCACAGGTACCTCGGGGCTGCCCCTCACCCCGGCCCCAAGGCCCTCTCGGGGCTGCTCCCCCCGGCCACCCCCGCTCACTCACCGGTGGCGGCGGGCCGGCAGCACGGCGCTGGGCCCAGCTCCCCGCGGCCCGGCCGCCCCGCCCCGCGCATGCGCCGCCGTCGCCCCGCGCAGCCGCGCGGCCCGCCCCGCCCCTCCCGTGCACCGCCCGCCGCGCCGCCAGGGGGCGCCAAATGGCCCGGGGATACTGGGTGGGAATGGGGATACTGGGGGGGTTCTGGGGGAATACTGAGGGGGAATGGGGATACATGGGGTGTTCTGGGGAGATACTGGGGGCTAAATGGGGATACTGGGGGGAAATGGGGATACTGGGTTGGTACTGGGGGATACTGAGGGGGAATGGGGATACATGGGGTGTTTTGGGGAGATACTGGGGGGTAGATGGGGATACTGGGGGGGAATCGGGAGATACTGGGGGAAATGGGGATACTGGGTTGGTACTGGGGGGATACTGAGGGGGAATGGGGATACATGGGGTGTTCTGGGGAGATACTGGGGGGGAATGGGGATACTGGGGGGGTACTGGGGGGATACTGAGGGGGAATGGGGATACATGGGGTGTTTTGGGGAGATACTGGGGGGTAGATGGGGATACTGGGGGGGAATCAGGAGATACTGGGGGAAATGGGGATACTGGGTTGGTACTGGGGGGATACTGAGGGGGAATGGGGATACATGGGGTGTTCTGGGGGGGAAATGGGGATACTGGGGGAAATGGGGATACTGGGTTGGTTCTTGGGGGATACTGAGGGGGAATGGGGATACTGGGGTGGTTCTGGGGAGGTAATAGGAATACAAGCAGGGAATGGGGGCATACTGGGGGGGTTCTGGGGAGATACTGGGGGGAAATAGGGATACTGGGGCGTTCTGAGGAGATACTGGGGAGAAATAGGGATACTGGGCAGTTCTGGGGAGATACTGAGGGGGAATGGGGATACTGGGGGGGCCATGGGGGTAATGGGGGCACCGAGGCTGGGGGTATGGGAGTGTAATGGGGGCACTGGGACTGGGATGTAGCGTGGGGATGCTGCAGGGAGGCACCGGGGCCACTAGTACTGGGAGCACTGGTGTGGGCATCACAGCAGCTGCACCCAGCCCGTACTGGGCAGAGCTGGGGCTAACCAGCAGGGGGGTCTGCCAGCACAACTTGGGGCACATCCCTGGCATGGGGAGGGGGGCAGGCACCCCCACTGACCCCCCCACCGGATCCATTCACCAACGATTTTATTTCAGCAGGGCACAACACCCCTCCCATACCAACCCCCGTGCCGGGGCTGGGGCTGTGCCTCAGTTTCCCCCCTCCCCATACCCCAGGGGTGCCCCCCCCCCCCATCAGACCACCCCGTGCTCCCGCAGCGGCTCCCCCCGCAGCAGCCTCCCGCAGCCCAGCCGCTGCAGGTCCAGGGTCTCGTACCCCCCCTTCAGCACCAACTCAGCCACGGCTCGGCCGGTGGCCGGGGCGTGCTGCAGCCCGTGTCCGCTGAAGCCGGCAGCTAAATAAAGATTTTCCAAGTTGGGGTGCGGCCCCAGCACCCCGTTATGGTCGAAGGTATTGTAGTCGTAGTAGCCCGCCCAAGACCCCTGCACGCGGAGGGATGTGAAGGCCGGGACCCGCCGAGCCAGCCGTGGCCAGATCTGCTCCTGGAAAAAATCATGATCCACCGAGAGATCGCTCGGATCCGGCTCTTCCTCCTGGAAATATAGAAATCGGGGAGGATATTAAAAAAAAAAAAAAAAAAAAGAAGAAAAAAGATAGGTGTGGTGAATATTTATTAAATCAAAAAAAAATTACTGATTTCCACTTATGAGAAAATCTCTAATTTAACTTTAATGGTGCTTGTCCTGAGCCCCCAGACAAGCAGGAGACCACCCACACAATAAATATCGTGTGTGGCTATGTCGCGACAGTAACTCCACCACGCTCGGGCGTCTGGCCAACATCCCTGGTGCATGCAAACCGTGTGAATCCTGGGCATAAACTTCAAACTTTGCACACACTCGGGGTGGCAACTATTTTTTGCACTGAGTTGCAAGGCGGGCGAGCAGTGGGAGGGGGCAGAAGCCCCCACGCAGGGATTTTCCCAGTTACCGAGACCCCCAGCACTGGCTACAATGGGAATGTTATTAAGGTGGGAATCGGTGCTGTATTGGCCTTAATCACTTTGCAGGAATGATTCCGTGCATCGCTGCTACTGGGTTTTTATCATATTGTGCGTAATCACCGGCACCTTTTCCTCTTCTCACATCACACGCTATTTTCCTTTCTTATATTATAATACAATAAACTGCATTTCTTCTTATATTTGATTGGGAATTCATTTTTGCTTGGTATCCAGACAATCAGCAAAACGGGGGCGGGGTGTGTGTGAAATACAGGCAGGCTCACCTCGGGTGGGCTCATGCCGCCCAGGTAGTTGCCAGCTATTCCGTCACGACGAAAATAAGCCCCCGACGTGTCGATGAGGAAGGGGCAGGAGAAGCCGGGGCCATTGGGGCAGTGCCAGGTGTACACGTACCTGTCAGGATGGAGGGTGCTCCCCTCCAAAAAAAAAAAATAGAGGTGAGGGATTCAGGCTGCCCCCCACCCCTCAAGATTGGGGTGTAGGGGCTGAGATGTCTCTGTTTCCCCCCTAAAAAATAGCATTGAGGAGTTCACACCACCCCCTGCCAGACCGGAGGGGTGGGGTGGGGGGGTCCCAGGATGTGTTGTGTCCCCACCCCTCAAAAAAATAGAATCAAGGGGTTCACATCACCCCCTGACAGACTGGAAGGTGTCAGGATGTATGCCCTCACCCCCCCACAAAAAAAAAAAAAAAAGCACCAAGAGGTTTCACCCCCCCTGAAGATGGAGGGGTGGGAGTGCCAGGATGTGCTGCCCCCCACCACTACCCCCCACCAAAAGAAAGGACTGAGGGGCTAACCCATGACAGAGGGGCAGTGGGTGCTGAGGTGTCCCCCTACCTATGATTGCCCCCCCCAAACAGCACCAAAGGGTGCGTGGCCCCCCTTGGAAAAAAAGAGGTGGTGGGTGCTGGGGTACATGCCCCCACTGTGACCGCCCAAAAAGCATCAAGGGGTTCGTCCACAACAGTGGGGTGATGCCAGGATGTGCTCCCTCCCATGAACCCCCATAAATATCTGCCCCCCTCCCACCTCTTCCTGGGCTTGATGGGCAGGGGGGACCCACGCAGCTCCCTCGGTAGCCCGGCCATCTCCAGCAGCTCCGCAGCCCAGGCGCCAGCGGCGTTGACCACGATGGCACAGGAGACTGGCTGGTACTCCAAGCTGTCCGGCATGTGGATCTGGGGGGGGGGGGGGGGGGCAACACATGAATGGGGGGGGGGGTGTGTCACAGACACACATGGGGACCTCCCTGCATGGGGCGAGACACCCACACACACTCACATGGACGTATTTGATACGTGCTGTCGGTGTTGCTGTCACCAGTGGTACCCTGTTCTCATTCGAGATGACGAACCCTGGAGGTTTTAGGGGGTGCTGAGACAGGGGGGTGGGTCCCTGGGGTGGCGTGGGGGGGGCACCCCACTGTGTCCCCCCACCTCCTTACCTCGCACCTCCCCGCTGCAGCTCTGAACCCCCAGGTATGTGGCTTTGCGCCGGAAAGCACTAAGGAGGGTCCAGGGGTCGAACCAGCCTTCATCCTCCAGACCTGGGTGGGGGAAACGTTGTGGGGGGCACTGCAGCATGACACCCACCCCCCCATCCAAAAAAAATAATTCTGGAAGGGCTGGAGCCCCCCTTCCCCAATTAAGAGTGGGATGAAGGATGCACCCAGTGGGGATGGGATATAGGATGGGGATAGGGATGAGGATGGGGATAAGGATGGTGTTGGGGGGGAATCCCCATGCCCCCCCCCCCCATGCTGCCCCCTCATACCATAGGATGCTACGGCCACGTCCTCTGTGTCTATCCAGGGGAATTTTGCTTTCAGCTGGGTGGGGGACAGCAGGGCCACCTGCACGCCTTCCTCCCTGGGGACACCAGCATGAGGAGGGGGGATCAGGATGAGACAACCTCCCGCCCCCCCAAATCACCCCCTGTGAGGGGGGCAATGTGTGTGTACCCCACCTCTGGAGCCGGACGGTGTCCTCCAACGCAGCAGCGTCCTGTGAGGCAGCAAGGAAGAGGTACCCCGAGGGCTGGAACTGGATGTCAACGGGGGGCTCGTTTGGCACCCCAAGGTGCTCCTGTGAAAGATGGGGCACCACAGTGAGTGGGGCTGGATCCTCCCCCAAAATACCGCCCCCCCCCTCCCAAAAATAATCCCACGTACGTTGATGTCACGGAGGAAGCTGGCGGAGAAGCGGGACATGCGGATATTTTCCAGGAGGGAAAACTGCTGCCGGATCCCCCCCACTGACAGCACCGTGGAAGCTCGGGAATACTGAAAGAGAAGGCATCCCCCCACAAAAGAAATGGGGTTCGGGGGAAGGGTCCCCAAGGCCATACCCCGCCCCGGGATGGGGGTGTCTCACCGTGGGGTCCCGCTCCACCACCAGCACCCGCATGCCGTGCTGCCAGCCCTCCAGCACCTTCAGCCAGTACGCCACCGACCAGCCCACCACGCCGCCCCCCACCACCACCACATCGACTTCTTCAGGGGGGCGTGGGTCTGGGAGGGTCCCGGGGGGGGTCCAGCCCCCCCCCCCCCCTCCCAGATGAGGCAGCTGACCCTTCAGAGTCTCACCCAGTCGTCTCAGACTCGGTCCCAGCTCTGCTGGCGTATCGGGGGGCGGGAGCTGACAGGTTTTGGGGGGCAGAGCTGGCAGCCCCCCTGGGACCACCCCACTTCCCTCTGGATCCCCCCAGGACCCTCTGCACTCCCTGGGCCCCCCTAGGACCACTCCCAGCCACCCCCAGTTCCCTGGATGCCCCCTCAGGAGTCTCTGTGACCCCCTTGGGACGCCCTCCCCACCCCAAGTCTCGTGGGTCCCTCACCAGTCCCTCCCGGGTACCCCCAGTCTGCTCTGCCCGCACCCCCCCCCCCAGGATCTCCCTCAGTCCCCTGGGACCCCCTAGTCCCCTCTGGGACCCCCCATGGCCCCCCCCTCCAGTTTTCCCTGGGCCTCCTGGACCCCTCCAGACCTCTCTTGGGAACCCCAATCCCCAGGCCCCCCAACGCCCCCAACGCCCCGTGGGACCCCCAGCCCCCAAGATCCCCCAGGCCGCCCTGTCCCCTTCTGAAACACGCAGACCCCAGGGACAACCCCGTAGCCCACCCCCCCCACCCCCCGGGATCTCCCCATAACCCACTCCCAGGCCCCCATTCCCAGGGATCCCCCCACAACACACCTCCATCCCCCCTCATTCCCTGGGACCCGCCCACTCTTTTGGCCCCCTCCCCATTCCCAGCATTCCCCCCCCCTCCCCATTGCCCCTGGGACCCCCAGAGACGCCCCAAATCCCCACAGTCTCTCCGACCCCGGCCCCCCCCGGGTCTCACCGCGGAAGATATCGAAGCTGAGCGGGGCGGTGGTGCGGAGGGGGCGGCCTGGAGGCCTCCCTGGGCCCGGGGACCCCCCCGGGACCCCCCCCAGGACCCCCCGCCTCAGAGGGAGCAGAGGACACTTGCAGCGCAGCATGTCACTGGCCGCGCCCCCGCACCGCCCCCGCGCCGCTATTCGCCCGTCGCAGCCCCGCCCCTTTCCGCCATCTCCGCCAATGGGAGCGCGGCGGGGAGCCAACTTCCGGCGGAAGCGCGGGGGGCAGTGCGACGTGTGCGCGGAGCCGGGCCCGGCGCCGCCGCCGCCGCCATGCTCGACTTCTTCACCATCTTCAGCAAGGGCGGCCTCGTCCTCTGGTGTTTCCAGGGTGTCCGTGGGCCCGCCGCTGCTGCCACCGCTCCCGTCAACGCCCTCATCCGCTCCGTCCTCCTGCAGGTCGGTGCCGGGCGGCCGGCACCATCTGCCGGGCCGGACGGGGGGGGAACTGCGGCCGGGCGGAACCATCCACCTGAGGGGTGGGGGGGGACGCGGCCGGGACCACCCGCCGGGGAGGGGCTAAATGGTTGGGTTGGGACCACTTGCCTGGGGAGGGGGGAACGGGCGGGCCCACTTGCGGGGGGTGTGGGGGGCGGCTGGGCGGACCACTACCTGGGGAGGGGGGGGTTGGATCAATTATATGGGAGGTGGTATCACCTAGTTGGGGGGGCGATGGATGCGACCACCTGCTTAGGGAAGGGGACACATGGGTGGGACCACCTATGGGGGAGGGGGAGACAGATGGGTGGGGCCACCTTGGAGGGGGGGATCACCTAGTTGGGGGGGCAATGGATTGGACCACCTGCTTGGGGAGGGGGACACACAGGTGGGACCACCTACCAGGGGGACCCAGATGGATGGGACCACCTATGGGGGAGGAATCACCTAGTTTGGGGGGGGCAATGGGTGGGACCACCTGCTTGGGAAAGGGGGGATATATGGGTGGGCCCACCAACCTGGGGCTGACCCATCGGGGGGAGGAAGAGTGGGACCACCTGCCCAGGGGGGTGGGCTGCGCCCCACTTATAACAGCATAACCTATAACAGCACTATAGCGGTGCTGGACTGCTTGGAGTGGGGCAGATGACAGGGATGATGTGTGGGGGTCTCCTCACTGCTGGCACCCCCTTCTGACGGTTCCTCTCCCCTAGGAGCGAGGTGGCAACAACTCCTTCACCCATGAAGCCCTCACGCTCAAGTACAAACTGGACAACCAGTTTGAGCTGGTGTTTGTGGTGAGCTGCCTCCCCTAGTCCCGCCCCCCCCGCCCTGGGTGCTCTGAAACTCTGAGGGAGGGGGATTGTTCCAGAAAAAGGGTCTTCACATCTGGCTCGGTTGGGAAAAGGCTGTTTAACACCTTCCCAAAGGCTTTCCGTTGCCTCCCTAAAATTTTCCTGCCACCGCCGCTTGGGAAAGCAGGTGGCTTGCGTGTTGGTAACGCAAAGGCTTTTTCCTGGCGTGTTGTTTTTTTTTCCCCTCCTCCTTGTGCCAACACCTGCCCGTGTCAGCGTGGGGAAACTGGGATGTGTTGGCCTGGCGGAAGAGCTGGTGCCAGTTGGGAAATGGCACGGTGCTGGATCGCACATTGGTTAGTGCTAATCTGGCCTGAAAATGGGGAGAACAATTAACCGGCTTGTGGTTTAATGGTGCAGGGCTCTACCTCGACTCCCAGAGCAGGGGTAGCTCCTTCTTGCTCTGGGATTTTGGGGGATGAGGAGGTAGGATGTGGGTTTCATCATTCCCAGCTCCAGAAGAGCCTTGGAGGGCCAGGTGGTGATCCCGGCATAGCCAGGCTTCCTGCTCCTTTGTGCTTCTTCCCGAGGAGCTCAGTCGACTCAGTGGGTGGATGTGGGTGTCTCTCAGTCATATGCCACTGTGGTAGCAGCTTATTTTAATCATCTGCGATAGGATTAAAACTTATTAAACCTCAAATAGAAGCTGGACAGGCTGTTACATTCTAATAAAAATTTTTACTTTGACCAGATCTATTTTAAAAAAGCCAGAAATGTATCATCCCCTTTACTTCAGGGACACTCTCCCTTTCAGTCTCCCTGTACCTTATCTGTAAACCCATGCAACCTTCACTGTGTACGTAAAGATAAGCAAAAGGCTTTCTGGTCTTTGACTATGTGTCTTTGTCGCTATGAAGCAGTCAACCTGTTTTTATTGGTGTTGCCTTTTAAAACAAAGGTCTGAGCTGTTTTGTGGTTGGTTTTTTTTTCTTCCCCCCTTTTTGAGAGGATATAAAACTTGGAAGCCAGACTACAAAATGTAGCCTGAAGCCTGGTGAAATTAAAGAGCTCAGTGTTAAACGGAGAGGATTTCATTTCCTCACCAGCTAGATGCCGCAATTAAATTACCTGAAAGAGCAACATCTTTTTGCTGTGCTGCTTTGCAGGTGGGGTTTCAGAAGATCCTGACTCTAACCTATGTCGACAAGTTGATAGACGACGTTCACAAGGAGTTCAGAGACAAGTATCGCAATGAGTTCCAGCAGAAGGGCACCCTGGGCCTCCTAAATGGCACCTTTGATTTTAAAGACGACTTCATGCGCCTCCTCTGGTAGCAGAGTCTGATTTTCCTCTCAAGTTGCCATTTAGAGCGGGGGGGAGTGGGAGGGACAGAGCTAAAATTCAGGCTAACGGGCCACCTCCCTGCAGGGATGCAGAGGAGAGCAGTAAAGTCCGAGCTCCCACGGTAATGAAGACGTTTGAGCAGTCTCTCAAGTCCCAGAAGACTGTCAAGTGTATGATAGAAACCCGAGGGGAGAAACCAAAGGAGAAGGTCAAGAACAAGAAGAACAAAGGTTCCAAAAAAGAGGGTGAGTTGATGGAAAATGTATTTGTGGGATGGGGGGGAAATAAATATTCCAGAATTGTGTCCCAGCCTGCACTTTCCCAGTCCTCTTGTAGCACCCAAACGCTGGTCTGAGCTTGCGTCGGGGCTCTTTCCGTCAGGAACTGAAGTTGTTGCAGCACCTGGTAAAGCATCTGCGGGTGACAAGCAGCCCTCCACAGCTGGGGACAGGGAGGAACTGACCAAGGATGAAATCCTGCAAAAGAACCGGGAGGAATTCTTCAAGAGACACATGAAAGCTGGGGAGAAGTCCAGGTGGGTAATGAGGACATGGTCGGTCTACATGTGCTTCACACCTTCCTGGTGTGCCTTGGCCATTGCTGAGTCTCTCCTCTTTTCGGTGACCTCTGGAAGCCAGACCTTGCTTTCCTGGACCTTATTTCCCTTTTCTTTATTTCCCTACTTGCTGGAAAGACTGGGAGAGGGTGTGCTGCGGGTCCCAGAGGGATAATAGAGCCTGATCCTTTCCCTGGGAGAGCCAGAAACCCAGAGTGTGCCTGGGAGAGGTCCAGACCTCTTTTTAGTGAGGCTTTTGCACTGTGAGCAAAGGGCAGTGGTGCATCAATACCTGGCTTGAGGTAAAGTAGTTTGATACAGGGTTAAAGTTCAGATAGCTAAACTGGAGACTAAATCAGCCAGGTTTAGCCTTAATTTCTGCCTTTTTGGGTAATCTGGGCTCTTTAACTTTTACATTTTCTAAAGAGGCAATTGCAGCTGCTTCCTTGCACTGAACAAAATGTCTTTCTGGTCTTTATTTCAGCAAATCTCCAAAGCCTGAGGCACAGAAGGAGAAGGGGAAGAAGCCCCGAGTGTGGGATCTGGGGAACTCTAATGCCAAAGTACTCGATTACAGTAACACCGCTACCAACGGAAGCGCGGAGGCTTGTCCCATAGAGGAATTTGACCCTAATACAGTAAGAAAAAGTCAGGTCGCTTTGTCTGCTTTAGTGCATTGTTCTGGGGCCAGCTGGGCGTTGCGAACCCAGCCTGGTCTCCACGGCTGGCTGCGGTGGTGTGCGAAATGGGGATCACAGCACCCAGCCCGCACAGCTGCTGTCTGAAGGGTTATTTCTCCAGCTGCGGCAGCTGCAAACGGCGCTGGATGGGGTCATCCCACCGAGCCCTCGTGGCCAAGATCTCTGCAGAGCTGCCTCTGCTGCTGTCGATGTGATACGTCACCGCATGTGACAGCAAAAGCGGGTGAAGGGGATGGCAGTAAGCGGTTGCCGGTTTTCAGCGTGTGTCTTTTCGTCCCCTCACAGGCCCTGGGGGATAGAAATCGGGAGCCCGGCCGCCTCTACGACCTTGAGTATGAGAGTGATGATGAAGCTGAAGAGGAGAAGGTTATTCAGAACCCTTCAAAACCCAGGTAGAGGCTCTTGCAGCCCCACCTTGTTGCACGCTTCTTGATTTCTCTCCTGTAACTCCTCTTCCAGTGTAACCAGTAATGCAGTAGGGACAAAACAGTGTTTGTCAGCTGCATGGTGGGCTCTTGCATCTGGCTGTTGTGTGGCCTGTGCGACTCACTCCTTGAGCCTAAAGGTCACTCCTCCACTTCTCCGCAGCGTGAAGAAGGGAGGCCTGGGGGGCATGTTTGGCATGCTGAAAGGCCTGGTGGGCTCCAAGAGCTTGACAAGAGAGGACATGGACCCCGTACTGGAGAAGATGAAGGATCACTTGATCGGTACGTCTGGATCCGCTCTGAGTGGGTTAGTTTGAGGTGGTTCCCTGTGCTCCCATCGAGCAGCACCCATGGTTTGGGATGTTCTTGCCTACAGGAACTGTGGTGGGTTCCTCTCTTGCCTCTGAGGCAGCCCTGACACTGCATCAAAAGGGGGGCAGCAGTCTCGTCGGGTGGGGATCCTGCATGCTGACTCCATCCTTCCCTTGACGCTGATGTCTGGCGCGTGTAACCTTCTCAGCAGTGCTAACTTCCCTCTATCTCCTCCTTGAAGCAAAAAACGTGGCAGCTGAGATTGCAGTGCAGCTCTGTGAATCAGTGGCTAAGAAACTGGAAGGGAAGGTGATGGGGACGTTCACCAGTAAGTGGTCACGTAGCCTCCTGCTTGTGGTTTGGGGCTCAGGAGTGTTCCCCAGGCATGATGAGTTCCCTTTCTCTCTCCTTCCCAGCGGTGACCTCGACAGTGAAGCAAGCCCTGCAGGAGGCTCTCGTGCAGATCCTGCAGCCTCAGCGCCGTGTGGATGTCCTCCGTGATGTCATGGATGCCCAGCGCCATCGCCGACCCTACGTGGTCACTTTCTGTGGTGTGAACGGTGTTGGGAAGTCTACCAACCTGGCCAAGGTAGGACACGATCCTCCTGGTTCTCTGGGACCAGCATGATGAAGTCAGGCTGTGGCTGTTAATGAACCTTTTTTTGATCTGTTGCCACTTGCAGATTTCGTTCTGGCTCATTGAGAATGGTTTCAGCGTCCTTATTGCCGCCTGCGACACCTTCCGCGCAGGAGCAGTGGAACAGCTCCGCACCCACACCCGTCGCCTCAACGCCCTGCACCCTCCGGAGAGCCACGGTGGGCGGACCATGGTGCAGCTCTACGAGAAGGGCTATGGCAAGGACGCTGCGGGGATCGCCATGGAGGCCATCTCTTATGGTACATGGGAAACCGGTGGTGGGAGATGCTGTTTTGGGGGAGCATCCTGCCTAACGCTGTCTGCTTGTCTCCCCAGCTCGGAACCAGGGCTTTGACGTGGTCCTGGTGGACACAGCCGGCCGCATGCAGGACAATGCTCCCTTGATGACGGCGCTGGCCAAGCTCATCGCTGTCAACGCTCCTGACTTGGTCCTGTTTGTTGGAGAAGCGCTGGTGGGAAACGAGGCTGTGGATCAGCTGGTGAGTGTTGAGACCTTGCTTCTGGAAAGGCTGAGGTGGGGAAAAACCTGCTTTTGGTAGGTTTTCTCAGAGATTTGGGCAGCAGCAGCACCACAAATACATTTCTCGGCTCCATTCTTTCCCTCAGGTCAAGTTCAACAAGGCCCTGGCTGATCACTCCATGGCCCAGACACCGCGGCTCATTGACGGGATTGTCCTCACCAAGTTCGATACCATTGATGACAAGGTAAGGAGGCTCTTGAGGTGATGGCGCACAGAGCTTTCCACTGGTGACCAGAGCAGGAGGGATGGAAATTGGCAAACATGAGCGGTAGTGTGCTGTCCCAGGTGCCCTCCCCTGCTTGCTTCTTGCATTTAAGCCATTTAAACAAAATCTAGCAATTTTCTGTGCATGTGAAAAACGGGGCCAGGAGGTGCCTCAAATTCTACATGTTACTGCAGCAGGGCATATAGGGATCACATGGAGAAGTACAAAAAGGCTGAATATTAGCAAAACTCTTAGATGTGTTCCCCTGAGGGGGCCGTGCTGCATTTGTGAGCTAACGCTGCTTGTTGCCCTTGGCAGGTTGGTGCCGCTATCTCCATGACCTACATCACGAGCAAGCCCATCGTTTTCGTTGGCACTGGACAAACTTACTGTGATCTGCGAAGCCTTAATGCCAAGGCCGTGGTCGCAGCGCTCATGAAGGCCTAAAAAACACCAAATTGCTGTTTGCAGATGTCTGAAAAGAACATGCTTTACCCCGTTACCAATTAGTCTTTCCCGTGTAGTGCAGAACAGAATGAAGGGATACCAGTGTGAGGGGTACTTTTTTTTTTTTTTTTTTGGATAAAACACCTTTTATCCAGCAAAAGCTCTTCCCTGGCTTCCTTCACTCTGTTTTAAGTGATGCAGGCTCCCTTGCAGGGAGGCTGAATCCAGAGCTTTGTATTGTTCATGCTGCACGGGGTGGGTGGGCAGCACAGGAACCTGCTGTGCTTTTTGGGGGGTTTGAAGGCATTTTTTTGAGCTGCTTTTGATTATTTTTTTTTTTTTTTTTTAGACCAGCTTAGGGAGGACACAGGAGTGACTTTTGTCAGGGGTGCGCAGGATAGTCACTGCTTGGCAGCAGTGTTAAGATGATCTGGCTGTTAATGTCGCTGCTAGCAGCAGCTCCACTGAAGCTGATAAACCAAAAATGGCGATGGCCTGCATTGGGCTGCAGAGGAGATGCTAAATTGCCTTAAGGTCCCCATTTCTGTCGTCACCAGGACCCTGGAGCAGGGTACCTGGACTCCACATATTTGGGCAGGAGCTGGAGAGCTGTGGCAGCTTGGTCAGGTAGTGCTAATCATGGCCTGTCTCCTGCCCGCTGGCCTCAGCGTTATTTGCTAGTAAAAAGGAGGGGGAAAAAAAAAAAAAAAAAAAAAAAAGAAAATTAGCGGTGGCTGCTTGCTGCTTTCCTGCACCCTTTCTCCCCCCCTTTGAGTGCCTCTTGATCCCGGTCTGAAGTGCTACACTGAATAATACAAAACTCTCATATGATGTCTTGTAGCTCTGTATCGCAGATGTGCTATAGTGCAATAAATTGAATGCTGTCTGCTAAGAGACATAATTTATATAAAATAAACTTCATAATTTGTTTTCCGTGTATAAATAACTTGTCTCCAGCCAGGACCTGTTTCCTCCTCAGGGCTGGGGGGAGACAAATGGTTGCCTGTGTGAGGGCGTGTAAATCGCACACCAGCCAAAAGTTAAGTTAAGTGAACAAGCCTTTAATACAAGCTTCAACATACAAAATATTGTACAGTATAAAGACAGGACTAGAAAACTAGAGCTTCAAGTAAAAAAAAAAACCGCTCAAGTTTTTTTTTTTTTTTAATTGAAAGTACAGAATACAAAAGCACTAGGTATGAAATGAGACGAGGCTGCAGCTCCTTTGGGGAGACCATGTTCCCCAGGTGTGTGCAGCCTCAATAAAAAGACAATTACTACGTTAAACCAGGTTTCTGACCGAGGAGGCTCTGCCCTGGCCTCTGTTCCATGCCTGAAGTGTCCTGGCTCCGTGTGTGCTGGCGGCAGCTTGACAGCAGTGGCCTTCGCTTCTCCTCTAGGGTGGACTTAAAAACTGTGCAGGCCTCCCTGGGAGCTGCTGGCTCTGGCTTAGGCCCGTCCTAGGGAGTCCCCTGCCACGGCCCAGGTCCTGGGCAAGGCTGGTGCTCAAGTGCTGCATCCTGCCGGAAAACAAAGGCTCTGCAAAACTTGCCCCAGAGGCTGCCAGGCTCCCGGGGAGCCATACAGACGCTAGAAAGGGCAAAGCCTCCTCTCTTGGCTCGGGAGGGTCTTACCCTTTATCTCGGTGTGGGCAGCAGCAGAGCCGTTCAGCTGTTGTCCCTCCTTAGGCACACCTAGGAGAGAGCAATGGACCAGGTGGGAAGGCAACCCTGAGGTGACTGCACAGACACGGGGAGCCCCTGCATGAACAGCAAGTGCTGTTCCCCATTTTTATGAGCTATTAGTATGATCTCTTGTACATTAAGATACTGGCTCAGGCTGAGTAGCAGGAAGGTCAGTGAGACTGAAATGCCCTTTCACTAGAAAGCAAATAAACAACTGCAGCTCCACATGAAAAGTACAGTTTGCATGCGTGGGAAGCAGCAGAGCTGTTTAAACTGTAAGAACATACAGTGGTTTCATAAAAACAAGCCTCAATAAATCCAGCTACACTTGCAGACAGTTTCTCTTGGGGGTGGGGGCAGGAAGCTTATGGAATAACACAGCACAGAGAATGGGAGCTGTTAACAGTCTACGCTCCAAAGTCCATGGGGACAGTCAGAAACTGTGCTGTCATATGACAGGATGCCCGAGGTAAGCGCAGAGATAGTGGGTATATGCAGCGAGCCATCCCACGCAGCCCGGAACCCCTGTACCTGTTCGACCCCGCATGGCAATCTCGCTCGTCAGCCTCTCAAAGTACTCAGGCAAGTCTGCGTATTCATCTCCATAGGAAATCACTTTAATCCCTTTGTCCAGCATGTTCTCACGGAGCTTCTTGAACTCATCCACATCTCCCCTCCGTACGAGCATGAAATGCTCCAGGTCTGACTTGTGCTTCACAGCCTCTAGAAACAGGGCCTGAAACGTGGTGTCATCAACAGTCCAACCACAGCCCAAGAACAGGAATGACTTATTTTCATACAGCTTCTGAATCTCTCGCTTTAAAAAAGGGAAAGATGTTCTTAGTCAGGGCAAGTTTTACCTTCACACGGCACAAGAGACAGCATCTGCCTTATTGCTGATGAGGCTCTTTCTGCAGGAGTGCTGTCGTTTGATCATCCCCAACACAAACGTGGTGAGGCTTAGTGGGTTAGAGAATCCATCCCTCATATTTCACAAAATCAAGGACTCTCCCACCACCCTGCACAGAGCTCAGTCTTTAAACTCAGCTGAGTCTACGCCTGGTTAACCTATGGGCTTGCCAGGGAAGCGGGAGATGTATATACATAATGTACGGGACCCCAAAGTACATGCTGCAGAGAGAATGCAGGGCTGCCTCACCATAACCTCTGTGTTGCGCAGCACATTCTGGTATCCAGCTGGGTGGAGCACGATGCCACTGGGGTTGGTGTAAACGCCATGGATGTGCAGGACGCTCAGCTTCCTCTTCTCTTGTGCCCACTCCAATACCTGCGCAAAACAAACCCCTCCGGAAATGTTAGGGAGTGCATCATGTTAGCTTCCACGGCGCTGTTAAAAATACCATTTTGGGGAAGCATTTCAAAGAGCAGCTTCTTCCTCATCTCCTCAAGAGGTCACGAGTCCATCAGCCTCAACATCACAGCCTATGACGCGTGTTTGGGCCAACACTTCAGCTGAACAGCAAATGTGATGGGAAGAGACTGGATTGATACACCCAACTCAGCAGAAAAAGGGGGAAATTCTGAAAATACTGTCAGCATGCCTCTCAGGCCTACAGAGTTTTATTTCTTGGCCCTTCTAGGCTCTGAGAAGCTCAGAGGGAGCTCAACAGCTGACCTTCATTTCAGAAAGCCACTTCCAAGGCTCTCAGGTTACTCCTGCAGACCTTAGCTTGTTTAAGCTTGCAATAATTAGAACGCTTATTTGTAACACTGTAAGTACTTCCAGCCATGTAGATTAAGAGGTCATGCAGGAAACATGAAGCACAGAAATGAGCCTGAATGGAAAGAGACCAAGTGCTGCACAGCACCTACATGTGGCGTGTGTTTAACAAAGCAAACAGAAGGACACGACACTTTCCACCAGTAAGGCCCATGATGGAAAGATGAGGCGGGCAGGTGGCGAAGAGCTCAGGGTTTCACAGACTGATTTTCTGCCTAACTGGGGCAGAAGGAGGGAACCTTGCATGAAGCGAGCAGCTACAAATCCGAGAGCATGGCAGAAGAAGCCGGAGCACGTGAGTAACCCAGCAGGAGCCATCCAGCCATTTCAGAAAGAGGACGCGGCGCTAATGGGAAGCCTTGAAGGCTACAGCCCCAAAAACACTCTGCCACAAAAAGCATTCCGCAGCACGTTACAAAAATAGAAAGATCAGCTTGGTGTCTCGCACAGAGCTTCCCGTGTCGCCCATGTCGGTTAGAACATCGACCCAAGCCTTATGTGGAAGCGAGGCTTGCGGTACTTCAGCAAGGCCAAGGCAGAAGTTTCAAGGACAGAGATCAAAGAAATGCCAGGCTTAAGGGCTCCTCCTGAGCAATGGATGCCAGCCAGCAAGCACAGCATTTCAGAAACGAGTGTTTGTCTTCATTCCTCTGCTCACTGCCCCAAATGGTCAGAGCCTCTGCTTGGAGCTTGTCTAACATCACTTAAACTACTATGAACAGTACAATCCCCTTACACGGGTATGAGGGCACATCCTGCAGCTGCTGCTGTCCCAGCTCAGCCCTGACAAAAAAATATCATCATCGTTTACCTTCTTTTCATCAGTCAGGTCAAGAGACTCCAGATGCTTCCCTTGGTGTGCTGCGTACAGTTCCAGCAGGTTATCAAAGTTTGTGGTTAACACAAGTGCCCCGTTTTCCATTAAGTGAAGCACGGACTGAAGCAGCTGCTTCCCAGAATCTTCCATTTTAGATTCCAGGTCATCAAACACCTCGTATAAACAGTCTTTGAAAAAGGTTGAGCGAACATTGCTTGTGCGCTGAGAAGGGGAGACAGATTAAGATCAGAGCCTGGCTTCTTTTAACACCTCATGCCAAATGACTTGATGAAAAACTACCCACATATTTCTCGAAGACCTCTGCAAAGACTACAGGTCCTTGCAAGGCAAACACAGAGCACTTACTGCTTTGGGGTGGGTACTCCCCCGCAGCGTGCTCTGAGGGAAATACCCCAAACGTAGTCTCCACGGCAGTTATTTCTCGGGAACCTGGCACAGTAACTGCACTTGTGGTTCCTCATAGACAGGAATTGTTGGAGATGGGGGCACGCAGGAGAACCAAATCTGGCTATTTCCAAAAGCCAAATCCTATGCTCAGGGTGGGGTACCGAATATTTACGTACAGTGCTACAAGCACACTCACCGGAGACAGCTTCTGGATAAGGTCGTGGGCGACATGAACCAAGTTTTTGTCTTCATGGAGACACTTTTGAAACCGTTTGCTCTCTTCATCTTCAAGGAGATCAAAGTCAATAGCAGCATCCAGGAGGGCCTGGATTAACCCCTTCCAAGACTTCAGCGCTGGGACCTGGGGAGCAACTGCTGCACTAATTCCTGTCCCAATCACCAGCACAAGTTCCTGAGGCTTCTTAGTTTTGAGGCTTGGCAACAGCTTCCTGCAAGAGGAGAAAGTAGCACAGCTGGTACCATCATAGACGGAAGGCCGTCTCCAATCGTGGAACATGCAGACCGAGGACAGGGGAGGTACCATCTGCCTAAATTTTCAATCAACATGCCCATTAGGGTCCTCTGATAAACAGAGGATTAGAGGAACAGCTTAGTATCCCTTAAAGACAGCACACAGCTCCACAGATCAACATCACAAATGCCCACAATTACAAGATGCATAATTACAACATATTTGGCAATTGAGTTTGTTACCAAGATGGTTACTGGGGAAGTCAAAACTGCCCCGAAATACTTCTGAAGCAAAGCTAATACAATTAAAATTTGGAATATGGGAGATCTTGGTAATAATAGCTGCCTGGAAGCTAACAAAAAGGCTGGAGACAGTGGAAGAGGTGTGGTGAGTAATTATGGAATATGTTATCAATGGCTGTAGAGACACATACATAGTATTTTATGTACTGAGACAAACCATGCATCAGATCCCCACGCGGGAGGTCAATACAACCGTGACTGTACCTGCTTTAAGTAAGGTACTAAACAGGGGCCTGAAGGCAGCAGCCCCATTTACCTCAGCACAAAAGGAATGAAGTCGAGGCTTCCTCCCAGCTCTACCCAGGAGAGGACCTTCCCACCTCCTGGCCCCTCTTTGCCGAGAAGACCCCTCAGCAGGACACTGCTGTGCCAGAAATCCCTTCCCCATTACACTTGCAATGTTAGCGGCATGCTCAAGGCCAATCTTTTGGAATTCCAGACGATATGAAGAGTCTCATGAAAGAGCTGTGGGGCTGTATTCTCCCTTCCTCCTCCTCTCTTCCTTATTTTCCTAGCTTTACACTTGCAGAGTGCTTTTAACTCTGATGTTTATTATTGATCAAGTAGATGTGCTTCTCCTCATCATGCCTTGCCTGGTGTCAAGCTGCTTTTCTGAAGCAGGGGACCAGCTGCAGCTTCCCAGAGGATCGAAGCAGCAGCCCAGGGAGGCAGCTCATTTGGAAGGAATGTTTTTTATCTGCAAACACGTGATATTTAGCGAGAAGGGGAAAGGAAACTAACACCACACAGATGGAGCTTTGCCTTCCCTCTGCTACTGCCTACGAAAACAGACAAGTTAACCCTTTTCTTGAGAAGGTCTTCACTGTTAGTGATGATAAATGAGTTTTAATTTTGGGATTGCGAGCCTCAGACAATATATTAGTATTCATGCTAATAAGCTAGTATAAAAACACAACCAGAAACCCAGGGACCGAAATCCAAAATAATACCAAATACTCAATCTTAACGTCGTACGCCACATGTCTGAAAGGGGCATTCTGTTCCTATGCTGATAAATACACCTGGTTTCTACCCTGATATCCTGAGCAAGGAAAAAAAATATCTCCTAGTCTCTTTTCTGCTCATTCCACACACACTGGATCAAACTTGAGACTAGAGTTCCTTCACAGAAAATATGCTCCAGCCCTGCGTAACTCATAAGCAAGTCAGATTGGTGGAAGACAACTCCCTAGATGAATTAGCTGCTTGTTTGCAGATGATGATGCCTTAACTTCTGAGCCCGAAGCAGCCACAGTACCAATCCTGGCTGGAAGAAGTGCAGGTTATGCCTCAGCTTTGCATCATGCTCCGGTCCCCACTTGGACAACTGTAAGATGACCTACTTATTAGTATGAGCCTCCAGAGTAGCACTATTTAGCCTTTGCATGCAGCAAAATCATACTAATTAGTGTAATTGCATATCCTCCCAGGAACTGCTGTCCAACTCAAGTGAAGAAGCATGACCACCACATCTGACATGACCCTATGCATGGACAGGACCCAAGCTAAAATCTTGGAGACAGTACAGTAAAAAACAGCTTTCTGTGCAACCATGCACCCTGGCTTAGGGGTTAAAAAAAACCCAGCAGCAAAGTACATTCTGGGCATTAAGGCTTGTGTTCCACAAACTGCAGGAAAACACAGGGCACAGCTAGAGACAGCCCGCTTTTCTTGGATCAGCAACTGAAACAAGTGCTGGGGCTTGGTGCCAAGCATCATGCTCTTTAAAGAACAATGCAAGGTTACGGAAAAAGCTCTTATTAGAAAAAATTCACTGGAGTATAATTAAATTTACCTGGGCTTTTTTGCAGGTGGCATTCCATCTTCCAACAATGTTTCTTTACCCAAGCTCACCGTAGAAGCCATCCAGTTTCTATAGTAGACAAATCACCACAAGCAAAGTCACTACATACATACAATATGACGTGGAACAGACCACAGGTTTTTGTTGAGCCAGCTTTTCACTGGCGGATAAATACTGGCTTCTGTTATCTTTATGAGATCACCTTCGGGCCAAGAATTGCACTTTTTTGTTTCTGAACTTTGCCCCGCGACTCTCATCCGCTTCCTTAACCTCCTTTACAACGAAGCTCAATAAAATTGTAGGGCTGTTTTGTCCAACTGGGATGCAATCATCACTGGCAGACCACTGGTTGCCAGACCCTTCACTTCACCTCAGCTGTTCATCTTTGCCTGAGAGCCGGTACCTTGGAGCAGGCGCTCCCCGCTTCCAAGGCAATGGTGCCCGTTAACAAACCTGCTGCTTAGGAAACAACGGGAAGGAAGAAAGACAAAAAGATTTTTGTTGGCTTAAAAGCCACCGAAAGCTTTTCATTCTCCGGTGATGAGAGAAGGATTAACCAGCCTGCCATACATCTACAGGCAGTGGGATATGACCTTAAGGCCCACAGAAAGGAAGTTGTCTGAGAACTCTTTCAACAGCCCATGACATAAAATACAAAAGGTCTGCCAGCATACAGTCCTCTCCCACTCTGCTCCTCCAAAAATAAGACTACTAAAAGGGAAAGTAAGCAGACAAAACTGTTTACCCTTGTCCATTTTTTTTCCTTGCCGATTGTAATGAAAAGCCCAACAAAAATTATGGTTAGGTGGGCTTTTGCCAAAAGGAAATGCTGTGTAAGAGCTGCTGGCCCAAAATCACAGGCTTTTTACAGGTTTCGCAGCCTCTGTGAGATCTGAGCGTTTGTCCTACAAATGAGATGCTTGTGCTTGCTTCACTGCAGTACAACAGCAGCACTGACAGGCGATATGCAGGGCAACTCTTTGCAGGTAGGAAACCCCAGCTGCACAGGCTGCAAACGCATGCAGGGATCATTTAAAAAATCGTCCCCGTAAATCTCAGTAACTGTCATCTTTCAGTGCTGGATGATGAAAGCAGGGAACATCGACTGTCGCAGACGCTCAGATGTGGTATGTTTGCCAGCCTGTCATTTCTGAACAGTTCCGAGAACTTTGTAATTACAATAATAATATATAATTATAAAAATAATATAATAATATTATAACATCTCAGAGAGCTGGTCTTCATAACCTGCCTCCCGAAACACCACTCAGCATATGCTGCCTATCACCTCAGATAATCACATTTTTAATTTTACTGTAGAGACCAGATTTCGGGTAATAGTTTCAAATGCATTTAACAAGTGAGGAACCAAGCTCCAGCTGACTGCTTGCACCTCCTGGTTTTACACCCTCTGTGCTTGCAAGGCTGAGGTTTCTCCACCACACACCCTTTTGCACATTGTACCCTGTGTTTTTCCAACGCACCATCAAGCCTGAGAGCACTCTGGTGCTGTTCTGACAACGAACCTCTGCAGCCTCATGCCCCCTGAACACCTGCAACTGCCAGGCCCCGCGCTGAACCATTTTGGGGAGTTAAACAGCCAGAAAAAACACCCGCTCTGAAGCGGTGACTCTCAGGGAGGCAGGAGGACCTGCAGGACACATGATCAGTCAGGCAGTAACATCAAACTTGCCTTGAGTGAATACAGCCAAGCACAGTCAGGATGGGAAACATTAAGCGGGGAAAAAAAACCTTCTTTTTTTTCTTTCCAGTAGGGCAAGATCTCTCATTTTGGATTAGCTGATTATCCTGGAAGAACAGGCTGCTTCCACAAAGCCAGCCAGATTTTAATTAATGGTGCAAAGACACTTTAGACGAGCTAGGGACTAAAGCACATAGCCTTTGTTAACTGGAATATTAAGAAGTTCGTGTAAAGCAACATGCTGAACTACCGCTGCTGTCAAGGTCTGCTGTTGCCCCCCTCCAAGGCAGCATACCTAAAAGCCGAAGTTAAAACATTCCCCACTTTCTAGACTGGCTTAGTTTATGGATATATTTTAAGTTATATTAGCTTTACATTGTGAATTATCAGTTAAGTCTCAAATATCAAGCCTGTTTATAAACTCCTACCTAGGTCTTCCCGTTTTGCTTGCTCACCTGCCTGAGCACTGCTTCTATTTCACTCCATTTTTAAGTGCCTTTAAAGCACTAACAACATTTCAAAAGTCATTCTCAACTTAGGAAAAAAAACCTTTCATAATTAGAGTTACCAAAACATGGCTTTCTAATACCATGAACTTCAACTTTTATTTCTATTTAATCCAAATAGCCACAACAGAAAAAAAAAGAAATCAGAAATAATGACTAGTTGTCTTCTGTCTCCAAAAAAAGTCTTATTTCTCTAAGTCTTGGAGACTCAGCCAAGAAATGTGAACCTCCAGACCTTAGACCTGGGGAGAAGCTCTGCTCTCCAGGGGGACAAATCATGCTGGCACAGCTGAGGTAACCGAAATTAAGCAGCATCACTTCAGAGCGTGGCACCACAGCTGCAGGGCAAAATGTACCTAGAAGACAGTACCTGACCGTTCTGTGACCACAGGTGCCACGAAGGAGAGAAAGCAATGGGCACTTACAAGATAAGAAGCATCTCTCCAGCCATGCTCCTCAAGATGTCAGGAACTTTCCAGCTATTTAGACTACATGGAGTCGGAGAGAGAGTAAACATCAAATTCCGTGGGTTCTTGGCTCAGCTGCCCTGTTCCCTTGCACAGCGTTGTCCCTCACCACCTTTATTAACAGCACTAAGCTTCCCTGTCACAGCATTGTCTTTCGTCACCTTTATTAACAGTGCTAAGCTTACAGAGTCCCTGCATAGGTTTGTGGTGTTCTCCTTTGCCATCCACACCAAAGAAATCAGTTAATTTATCCTAAAGCCTTTAGGATACAGATTTCAGCAAGGAACCATTATCTTTAAATGATACCCAAGCCACCAACACTGAATAAACCCAACCACAACAATTCTGTATGCAATATAAGGGAGACAATCCAGCTGCAAAAATGCCTGAAACACAAAGATACGTCCCAGATAAAACCAAATGCCTAAACAAAGCATGTGTCAAATTAACGCTGACACACAGAGCATGTGTTTACAAAAACCTTGCCATAATTCTATGAAACACGGCTGTGCCATTCAGTCAACAAGAGATCCCAGCCTGCAGAACCAACCCAGGAAATTAATGAGACATTTTCTCCCATTAACTCATCACCAAGGGAGATGGGGAAGTCACTGTGGACACCCTTGTCTCCATGCTCAGCAGCTAATACACAAGTAAAGCTACACCTGCATGCTAGATCTGAACATTTAAAGTTTAAGCAAAGTACAAACTGTGTGCTTGCTGCTCAGTGCTCAAAGAGGGGCTTCTCTGGAACGCCCCTTCAAATTATATAAAGAAGCAAGTACCGATTCATTGCTCATCTATTATTTTTAGCTTCTTTGGGTGCTGAGACCGCCAGTGAGGGCGTAATTCAGATCTCCTTTTAAAATTGTGTGGATTTAAGATGTTGGAATAAGACAAACATTGTGTTATAGTTTAAAACCTGCTATGTTTCAGCTAAAAGAATCTGAAAGGACATTTATGAGCTGTCCCTGGCTGATTCCCAAGTTCTGTCCCTCCATGTGGGAGCTGGAATTGGAGCAGGCCCCCATTGCTTGTCCAAAACTGTCCTAGAAAGGGACGGCTCTCAGAGATAATGGGGACCAGCAGCGTGAGGAAAACGAGCCCCACTTCTGTTCACACTGATGTTACAAACACAAGATTCAGTCTCCTTGGATGCCCGTTAAAATACATCAGAGGTTTTTATTTAATGTTGAGATTCTCCATGTGCTTCGGGCTCCCACCAGCTTCATGAAGAATATGCGGGAGTGACCCAGTGAAGCCTGAAAGAGGTTTGTATCCCCAAAAAACTGACACAGGAGCCTGCATCGTCTGACAGGTGCCAGGCCGATGCGGTCAGACGCAGGCTTGCTTTGCTCTGCCTGATTTAAACCCCAGCAGATGAGGATGCGGGACAGCCCTTGAGCAGGCACTTCTGCATGCAGGGCTGCCTTTCCACCGTTTCCAGGGTGTTTCTGGAAAGCAAACCGGGAGCTGCTGGGGGAGGGGATTCACACCTCCAGGGATGCCCGGCGCTTCGAGGCCTTACCTTTCCTCTCTGCTGCGCCCTCTCCTCGCCCCCTCTCACGCTAAACCTGAGGGAAAAGCAAGAACACGGTATCTCAGCAGGCAGGGAAGAGGCCGAGGCTCCTTCATAGGGATGGGAAAACGTCCAAAAAGATAGCTTTTAGAGGGCGACGGCGCGGGGGCGGCCGGCAGAGCGGCGCCGCTGAGGTGAGGCTGGGCCCTAGTGGCCCCCGCCATGAGGCGGCCGCCCCCCGGTCCTCCGGCTGCCCCCCGGCCCCCCTCGGTGCCCGGACACCCCGCAGCCCGACCACGCGGGGAGGCCGCTGCCCGCCGCCCTCGGGGCTCCCCTCATGGCGGCCGCCTGCCCGCAGCGCAGGGGCCCGCCGTCGCCATGGCAACGCGCCCCCCGCTCCCGCCCAGCACGCACCTGGCGCCGCGCGCCCGGCCCCATGAGGAGACGCCCGGCCGCCGCGCCCCGCACAGGCACCTCGCGCCGCGCCCCGCCCCCTGGCGCGGCGGCGGGAAGGGATTGGACCGCCCCCCTCCGCTTCGCCTTTCCATTGGCTCGCAGCGGAAGGGGCGGGACTTTCGCGGGTCCGCCGGAGGGAGACGAAGCGCTCGCACGAGAATTCACTTGCGTTCTCGCGATGCTTCGTGAAGCTATAAAAGTCTCGAGCGCATGCGCCTGCTAGTCGCGGTCTGCTGGCGGTGAGGAGAGCCGTGGTGGGGCTGCCTGAGGGGTCGCGGCGTGGCAGGCCGGGGCTCGGTTACCCTCTGTTGGGTGGGCTTCGTAGGCCTGTGGCTTGTTACTCCTTATGTGGCTTCCTTCCGCGAGCTGCTTTCTTTGGATTCGCGTCTGTGTGACAGTCTCTGCAGCCCCTGAGGTGGCAACAGCAGTGCTTGGCCTTGGCTGACCGCTGTAATGCTTCCAGGCATCTGTGCAAAGGAGTTTGGTGTATTTAGAGCTTTTCAGGAAGAGAAGCTGTTTGCTGGCCTCCAGGGTTGCTTTGTATTAGCGCCGTAAGTGAAGAGTGCTAATGGTGGGTGTATTTAGAGACAAAAGTAGCTTTATTTTCTCACCTGAGCACCTTTCTGGGGCTGGCTTTGACCCTGCCTTGCACTCACCGTATCCTCAACCCGTTTCCTAATGCTTTCTGCAGGCAATCAAGCAAGCTGCCAGCTTCCCTGCGATGACCAGCCTGGTGACGCTGTAGCTGGAATGTGCTTGTGCTGCCAGGGGATTTCAGCGTGGTGCTGGTGGGTCAAGGTGTGTTCAGAATCGAGCTGTGCTTTCTTAACTACTCTACTTCCTTTAATAACGGTAATATTACAGCTAAGGCAGGGGTGGAGGTGGATCCAGTGGGGTGTTGCCCCTCAGGGACAGATTTGCGGGGTGGTGTTCACCCTCTGGGGCATGGTCTGGAAGCTCAGGGGTTTTCAGGTGGGGTTGGTTCAGATGGGTGGGTGACTTAACCTTTTTTGGGGCATGTGCTTGGGGTGGGAGTTGATTTTTGGGGTGGTGGCAGCAGCCAAGTTGCCAGTCTCAGGCTGGGAGAGGGGAAGGGATTAATGCAAGGTGGCTGAGCAAAATGGGTCAAAACAGGACAAGTAGTGCATGATCCATAACTAACAACTGCCTGGACGTCCTTGTGGGGCTCACTGCCCCTTGGCCTTGGGCTTTTTCCTTTGTGATTCGGCCACTGAGGGACCAGCCAGTGGCTCTCGCTTGGTGCCTGGGGGAGAGAAAGGCAGCTGGGGTGGCAGCTGGATGTGAAGTGAGCTTGGTGCCTCACGGGGGATTTGTTACCTTTCCGAGCATGGGCCAACTTCATGCGCCCCAGGTTCCTCTTGCTCGCCACCCCATGCTCCACGATGGGCTGGGGGTAGTGGGTGCCCACCAAGCAGCCTGCCCTCTCTTGCACGGCCCGCGGTGCTTTCCAGGGCTCATAAATGTACTCAGCAGGGAAATCCTTGAGAATGGGGACATATTTTCTACGGCAAGGGGTTAAAGCCACCAGGGAGGCCGTGTCCCATTTCACATTGCTCTGGGTTTCACGCCTACCGAATGTACGCCCCGTCCCGGTCTGTCTTCTTGCCAAAGGCAACAGGTGAGTAGACACGGAAATACTGGTGGAAGAAGGCACTGCCTGACAGCCACAGCCAGTTGCCAGCATTGAGGGACCAGTCAGCATCCAGCAAGAGCTCCTCAAAGACCTGTGGGACATCACAGTAGTGTGGGGACAGGGTCCCCAAGAGCCTGATGGGTGCTGGTGGGTGTTGGGGAAGATCTCCTGACCTTCAGCCCTTCTTCCCAGGAGACCCAGAGGTCCCCACGGGTGAGGAAGCAGGCAACAGCGTGCCGAGCGAGGTGGTGGATCCAGCCCTCGGTGCGCAGTTGGGTCATGATGGCATCGATGAAGGGGTAGCCTGTCTGGCCCTGGTGTGGGGTGTTGGAGTTAAATGGGGCAGGGGGACACTTTTAGGGGGTCAGAGGACTAAGGGTTATCCCTGATGGAAATACCTCCCTCCAGGCGTGGAGGTGCTGTGGATTATTGTCCCAGTCGACCTGCAGGCAGACAGGGTTGCCAGCCATCCGGTCGAAATTGGGGATGCTGGCGCCAGCTGTGTAGAAAAACTCCCTCCAGAGGAGCTGCCCATGCAAGGAGGTGGGGGGCTGGGAGTGCTCCTGCTGCTGGCAAAGGCAGGATCAGCCCCTCTGGGTGGGCTGGTCCCTGTTTTCTCCAGCCCTCCACCTCTTCTGCCAGGTTTCTCTGGCTTACCCTCTGCCTCCCACCCCAAAAATGCTGCCTCACCCCTTGGTAGACCTGGTCCAGCCGCCACCAGAAGGTGCGGACCGACAAGCAGCCAAATTTGAGGTAGGGGCTGAGGACGGTGGTGCTGGGGCTCAGTGAGGTGGGCGCTGTCCTGGGCTTTTGGAAGCTGCACACCCAGGCCTGGATGGGGGACACACATTGGCGTCATGTTTTGGGATGGGGGAGATAAAGCAGCCCCCAAATGTGGGTGGTGGCTGCTGAGCACTGACCGTCCTCTCCATGAGTGCATCGAGCCGGGTGAGTGCTGCTGTCTCCCCGCCGGGGTAGAGGTGAGGACCCACATTGGTGGGGTCCTGGCCCAGCTCCTCCAAGTTGGGGACCCCATAGTCGGTGTCATGGCTGGCCTGGCATGGGGTGTGGCAGCCTGGGGCACAGAGTACAGTGGGGGTGTGATGGCCATCACTCTGCTCCAGGGTGAACAGGGAGATGCTGACCCAGCTTTGTGCTCTACCCACCCCAGGTCCACCCCACGCTCACCCTGGAGATGCTCCTGCGTGAGTGCTGGGGCTGGCTTCTCTGGGGGTCCAAGGGTTGCCAGGAGGCTCTGAAGGCGCTTGTAGGTCAGGGGGGCTTTGCCCTTGTTCAGGGCAAGGACTCTGGGGTGGGAGAGGGAGAGACGGGCTTGGCACTGGGGCTGGATCTCACATCCCCAAAAGACAGCACCAGGCACCCACCTCTCAGTGTCATAGAGGGTGTGGGACACCTCCTGGATCACCTCCACACCATGCTGTGCTGCCAGCTTGGCCACGGTGGCATCACGCTGGCGGGCGGAGGGTTCAGTGTCCACCTCGAAGGTCAACCGTGTTGTCCCCCAGGCGTGGAAGAGACTGGGAAACACCTCCTCTGGGCAGCCCCGCACCACGAACAGCCTGCCGGGGAGCTGGGTGGGCACAAAGCCCCTTGAGACACCCACACCCCCCCCCCCCAAATTCCTCGGGGGTGGCACCGGGACTCACCTGGAGCCGATTTTCTGCAGGCTTCCATCCAAGTCCCGCAGGGCATCGAGGAGGAACCGCTGGGCATTGGTGCCTGCCTGGCTGTTGGAGGGGTTGAGGATGAAGAGGGGGTGGAGGCAGCAGCAATCAGTGGCAGCTGCCAGCAGTGCTGGGTTGTCGTGCAGCCGGAGACCCTTCCGAAACCAGTGGATGGAGCTGTGCTGCATGGCTGGGAGGGGTCCTGGTGGGGTGTGACCTGGGAAAAGAGGGGAAAAAAAAAACCTGCCTTGTTTGGTAAATCTAACTTGTAAAATAAGCAGGAGCAGCAGAGATTGACCTATCTATGTCTGGTTATAAAACCAGGGGGAAACACGTCCGGGCTTGCTGGTGAGGGCTGGCCGTGGTGACGGCATCTGGCTGGTGGCGGATGTGGGTGGGAGGCCCTGGGGAGGGCTGGCTTCCCGGCCCGCGGGATCGCAGCTGACTTCCCCTGCCTGTGCTTCCGCAGGCCCAGGTGGACCCCAGGCCTGCTGGCCGCTGGGGGTCTTGGGCTGGGGCAGCAGGCAGCAGAGGGACGGGACAGTCCTCTGCTCTGTCCCTGGGGGAGTTGGTGGGTGCCCCCCGTCATTCCCTCCACCCTGGAGCTGCTCTGTTAGGAACAGCTCCTGGATGAGGAAGCTGTAACAATGGATCAGCCTCACCATTTACTGCAGATCCCATTAGGCTTCAGAGTGAATGTGCTGCATCCTGCCTCTCTTTTCCCACCTAGGTGATCCCGGAAGATTGATCTCCTCGCTGAACTCAGGAGCTGATGCATCCCCCTTTCCTGCTCCGATGCCGGACTCCTGCATCCCAGGTAGGCATCCCCCAAACTTTCCCCCGCACCGTTTACTGTCTGTGCTTGTAGTTCAAGCCGTGCTTGAGCTTTTTGCTATTACTAAGCGGTGGCTTGTTTGGGGAGTGTGGTTTCCGCAGGTGCACCAAGCCTCGCTGGCATTTTCTGCAGTCCTGTGCTGTTTTGCATTGGGGTAAAGGCTTCAGCGTGACTTAGGGTGTTTCATTTTGGAAGAGGTGATGCAAATAGTGGAAAAATGAGCCATGTTTGCTCCTGGGGCTTGTTTCCCCCATTGCTGCTCCTGGGTACCTGCAGGAAGGGCCTGGGCACCCCAAACCATGCTGGGAGCACAATGCTGAGGTGTGGGCATGGTGTGAGCTGGCAAGGGATGGGCAGGAATGCTGGAGTAGGCATCACTGCAGATGCATGGATCTGGGCATCACCCAAGCAGTGTTTGGTTTGCCAGTTGATCCCCAGTGATCCCTGCTTTTCCCCTCTACAGGGTCCTTTCACTGCTGCTGGGAATGAGGGACTTTCCTGGCCATCAGTGCTCAGCCTCGCTTGCCACAGGTGTGTATCTCCAGTGGAGAGCTGGTAATGGGTAGCAAAAGTGCAGACAGGAGGGCTATTAGGCTGCTACTTCCAGCTCTACTTGAGGTCAGAACATGCTTTCCTGGCAAATTGTGGGGAGGCGGATGTGGAAAACCATGCTGGGGGTGATTTTGGGGCTGCAGGTGAGCATGCCAGAGCTGCATGTCCCTGGAGTAAACTGCTGAATTCCTGTGGCTGAGACTTGCCAAGGGATGGTTCCTGCTCTCCTAATCTCTTTTTTTTATCCCTTTTTTTTTTTTTTCTTCTGCTGGCAGGAGAGATTTCACATCAGTGGTTGCAGCTGAGCAGCGCACTGCCCAGTATGGCTGGTGAGTCTGGACTTGGTTTGTGCTGGGGCAGATAAATCATTCAGCTCTGTCCCCTCCATCACCAGTATCCCCTCTGTGCCGAAACATGAGGGTGCCCACAGGCTGCTTGCCACAATGTGATAGCTGAGCTTTTAGGAGCTGGGGTGGTTTTTGGGGGTCAGGGTGAGATCCTGCTTGGCTCTTTCCATCTGGAGGTGTCCTGCTGAGCCAGTGATGCTGTGTAAGCCCCTTGGGAAGCCCATGGGGGTGCTGAGCCCCCCAAACCTCACTGCGGTCTCTTCTGACTACACAGGCTGGTTTAGGTGGCTCCTGCGCAAGCCCAAGCCCAGCTCAGTGGAGAGCAGCCTCAGCACCAGTCACTCTGCTTCATCCTCACTACCTTCTTCCTCCTCATCCTCTGCTGAGAGCTCCAGCTTTTCTTCCAGCATGAGCCTGTCCAGGTCCATCCGCCCATCACCCATGTCGGTGTTGGACATCAGCGCCTCAGGTAGCGCCCGGTGGGCCAAGAGCTATGATGTCTGCATCTGCCACAGTGAGGTGGACCTGGAGCTGGTGGAGGAGCTGGTCTCCTACCTGGAGAGTCAACCCGAAAGCTTCCGTTGCTTCCTCCAGCTGCGGGATGCAGCACCGGGAAGCGCGGTGGTGACGGAGCTGTGCGATGCTGTGCAAAACAGCCACTGCTGGGTCATGCTCATCACCCCCGGTTTCCTCCAGGACCCTTGGTGCAAGTACCAGATGCACCAGGCGTTGGCTGAAGCCCCACTGGCCAACGGGCGCACTATCCCGGTCTTGAAGGATGTGGATCGGAAGGATTATCCCAAGGAGCTGCGAAGCCTCTACTACATCTACATGGCACTGAAGGAGAACAGCTTCAGGCAGATCAGGGACACCATCATGCACTGTGAGTACGCCGTGGGATGCCAGCACGGGTTGATGCTGTATCACTCTGTTGGGGTGGAGCCCATGGGAAGGGACAGGATTCTGTAAATTTATTGAAATCGCTGATTTTATAGATTAATTAGTTGCTAACGGGGCTCATTTGTTGCCTCTGCAGACCTCCAGGAGCTGTGCCGGAGCTCCACAAGCAGGACAGAGTAGTGCCAGGAGCCAGCAGCGGTGTCTCAGAGCTGCCACCACCGGATCTGGGTGCGGCCATGTCTTGATGGACCTTGGGGGACAAAGCTGAGCCCCTTGGACCAGACCTGGGAACCAAAGATGGGGAGATCCTCACACCTGTGGGGGTACGGTGGTGTGAAGCCTGCCGCATCCTGGTGATGTGACTGCTGTCCCAGTGGCCAGCACCCCCTCGGTGGGGACAGGACGTCCTCCAGCAGGTCCTCGCTGCTGATCACACAAACACTAAACTCCGCTGTTGGGTGGCACTGGAGGTCGTCGGAGCTTCTTACAGCGGCATTCCCCTGGGGTGAGGACCTGTCCTGGGGGGCTCTGACCCCGCTAGCGCTCCCAGTAAGCTGATGTGGTGCCTGCCTTCCGGTGCTGGGCAGGAAGAGGAGGGGCAGGCACTGGCGGTGTCTTTGCACGGGTTTGTTGGGACTATGAAAATGGAGAAGTTGTAATTTTGGTGGTGGGTTTCTTTGGGTGTGGTGTGTGTGTGTTTTCTTGTTTTGTTTTTTAATCCCCTGGATTGTGTGGTGAGCAGGCCAGGAAGGAGCCCGGGGGCTGAGTGACCCCACATGGCGGGGGGTGATCCCTGACCCGTGGGCCTCGCTGGGGAGGGGGCAGCAGGTTTTAGCCGGGACTGGTGTCGATCGCGACCCCTCCCCGTGGGGCTGGGGGCCGGGGAGCCCCGCCGAGCCGGCAGGGGGCGCTCCCCGCGCAGCGCCGCGCAGGCGCAGTGCGCAGGGGCGCGGGCGCGATGGCGGAGGGCCCGCGGCCGAAGAGGAAGCGGGAGGAGGAGGCGGAGGCCGGGACCGTGCCCCACGACGGGGCCGCCGCCGCCCCGTTCCCGCTGGCGGAGCTGCGCTTGCGGCGCGTGCTGCGGGAGTCGGCGCGGGACAAGGCCGTGTTCCTGCACGGGGAGGTACTGGGCGGGCGGGGGGGCGAGCGGGCCCGCCGCCGTGTCCCCGCGGAGGGGTTACCCCGCCCCGTGGAGGCCCCGCCCCCGCTGCGGAGGCCACGCCCCTCTGGGCCACATGGCGCGGCCCGGTTCGCCGTGGCCGGGGCTTCCCCGGTGTCCTCCGCTCCGCAGGGCTGCGGCCGAGCCCGGCCTTTCCGCAGTCCGCGCGGCGCGGCCCCACGCTCGCGTTTCCAGCCCGGTGCTGCCCAAAGCGGGCTGGGGGCGGTTGCTCCCTGGAAGCCTTATTGCAAGCCTCAGGTTGTGTTTTCTCGTTGGTATACCTGTTGCTTTTATCCCTGCGAGCTCTTTTTTCGTGCTTAGTAGGTAAAGTGGCATTGAATTGCAAGCAAAATGCTAACTCTAGGGCTGTTAATAGGATAGGTTTGTCAATCAGGTGCCATAAAAGGGAAGTTTGTAATAACACTAAGTTTTATGGCCAGGGAGCCTGGCCATGGTGCTGGAACCATGTAGCCACCTTGGCTCCTGTCTCCGAGGTGTGCATCTGAGCAGGCAACGAGGACAGGGCAGTTTCAGGCTGCTGCTTTGCTCTCAGGGCAATGGGTTGATGGTCAGTAGGTGACTGAGCTGGGCACAGACCTGCCTGCTCTACCCTGGGACTGTGGCTGGGTTGGGAGCCCCGGGGGAACCCCTCTGTTCTCCCCAAGAGGTGTTCAGTGAGGCCTCGCCTGGGTCCTGTACTGACAGGAGTGACTTGGGGGTGTGCTCCACACCCTGCACCTACCAAAACCAGCATGCTCAGGCCATACCTGGATGTGGGTTGTGGTTCCTTGGAGCAAAGCAGCAGCGCTTGACCCAAAACAGTCAGGGAGCAAACTTGTGCCATGATACTAACTCCTACACCTGCCTCTGCCTTCTTCCTGACCTCTCTGACTGCCTGGTCAGTGGCCCTGTGGCAACTTGCAGGTGTATCTCAGATGAAATCAGTGATGTGGGTTAGTGGGAACGAAGCTGTGGGTGCTGGGAGCATCTGGAGAGGTGCATGTGAGCTAGGAAGTTTTCCGCATCCTGTCCTCCTGCAAAAAACCCGCTTGTGTTCCCTGATAGGGAGCTTCAGGGCAAACATGCCTTTGTATTTTTGGACAGGTGCTGCCCAGTGGGTGACTGAGCTAGGAGTGGGTTTGTGCATGAAAATGTCGAGGCTGCAAGGTGTCTGCCATGGTCCCTAGGTGGAAGCGATCAGGTTCTGGCCTTGAACTCTCCACCCAGTGTTGGATCTGTGTTTGCCAGTGGCTTTATCTGTTCTTATTCCAGGTGACCAGTCCCTCTGGAGAGGGCACAGATGCTGTAGTCATCCTGGAAAAGACTCCCTTCCAGGAGGAGAAGGTACTGGACCTGCTGAAGAAGCACACAAAGCTGGAGCTGCAGATGCACAATGACATTTACAGCACATACCACCTCTATCCTCCCCCGGAGCTGAGCGGTGAGTGTTTTCAGCCTCGCATGGGGGGGTGTCCTAGGAGGGCTGCTTGCTCCACAGTTCAGCTGTGGACCAGTGGTCATAGCTGGAATGCTGGTCAGAGTGCTCCTGCTAGCTCTGGAGGGTAGGGTGCAGTGAGATAAGCAAATGCTGCTGGGGGACCTGATCACACCACCTTGGTTGTGGCTTGGCTGACAGCAGCCAACCTGGCTGAGGTGGGATCGGTGGGTTGTTGCTGCTCTGGAAGTGATGTATTACTCCTGAGGCTTCGGATCCTGCCTTGTTTCACCCCCTTTTCCCTGCACTTGTTGGACACCTAGCTTGACTGATGAGTAGCAGGCCATTAAATGCCCATAGTGTGATTACTTGTAATCATCTGCCTGTGCCTTGATTTAAAGATGAAGAAGACCTTATGGGTCTGACAGCTTTCCTTGTTGTTTGGGGTTTTTTTTTCAGTTAACCTGGTATGATAGACTCTCCCCATATGGCTTATTTAAAAAACAGTCTCTGCAAAGCACACGTCAGCTGCATCTCTTTCCAGGGTGTAATCTCTCTCATGTGCTTTATTTTTGTTGCTTGGTGAGGGCAGACGTCTAGTATATTTGCAGAGGGGATTTAAATGTTGGTAATGCTGAATGCCTGGGGCAGGCGGGCACCTGGCCTCTGCCTTTCAGGCCTCGCCCTGTTGATTTCACGCATCCGTGTGTTGTGAAACCCTATTAATAACAAAGTATGACAAGGTCAGATGGACGGGGTGGATAGCTTCAGTGAAAGACTCATTCTGTGAGATGGATTCTTGTCACTGTGGAAAAGGTGTCCTGCAATTGCAGCGCACTCCAGCCACCGCTGGAAAGCAGGGCTGCTCTTTTGATAGGCTGGGCACTTCAGTTTAATGCTGGTATGTGTTTAAATTCTGGAAGTGCAGTGATTAATTACATGTTGACACTTCCATAAACATAATGGTAGCCAAATGGGTTTAACAAAGTCAAAATTAATCAGAGTGATAGCCTTAAGTAAGAAGTTGTTTCAGACCCAGTTTAAATTTTTGGGATGTTTGATGTGCCTTCCCAAAAATGTTCTTATTTTAACACTGTTTCCGTGGTATAGGAGGAAGCACCGTCTGGCTCTGGGAGCTTGGTAGTTGTGCAGAGCTCCTCTTACGCTGTTGAGGACTCAAAATCAGAGGTTTCAGCATTACAAAGCCACCTTTGTTCAAGGGCAGGAAAACACCACACCACCACAGTTGTTGCAAATGTGCCTTGCGTGGGAAGATGTTAAAGCTGTGCTTTCGTCGGCTGGAAAGACTCCTGCTTGGGTGCCGGCAGTGACTTGCAGCAATTCCCACGAGGTGGCATTGCAAGACTAAAATCCCTTGGGTCTCTGCAGCCGTCCTGGCATGTGACTGCCTCGTAGCCCTTTGCTGTGTAACTCCAGCATTACTCTGAGAGCAAAATTATTTTAAGATCTAGGCCAGGTGCAAATCCCCTTGCAGGGGTGAAAAGGCTGTTAAAGGGTTGTTGGTGTCCATCAGTGCTGTGCCAGGTCCTGCTTTTTCTGAGAGGCTGGAGCAAACCCAGGTGAACCTGGGTCTTCTCACGTCCTGTTTCTTGCCCTTTGTTAAACTAAATCCTTGCACGGGTTGTTTCTCTTCAGTGCTCCCTCTGTGCTGTGACTCTGCCCCGTGGAGCCATGCTGTTCATTTTGTGTATGGCTGGACCAAACCTGTGCTTTGACATGAGTGTGCGGTTCCTCTTGCAGGCTTGAATGGTGAAAAACCTTCTAGCTTCCTTCTGCTGAAGTTTATCTTTCTAATTACTTTTTAAATTGCCTTTAAAATATAGAGTTTTGCAGAAACATTACCCAGTGGTGCATCTTTGCTTCCCACTCCTCTCCTTGGCACTGCTGTGCTTGCTCTGGATGTTGGGCAGCCTCAAGCTGGAGACCAGGAGGAGGCTGCGGACACTGGTGCTGCTCTCCAGGTTCCCTGGCTCTGAGTGGTGAGCAAGGAGACTTCTTCCTTCTAAGCGATTCAGGACCAAATAGCTGTTTTTGCGGGCATGTTGCATGAGCCACTGGTGGGCAGTTGATCTAGAACCAGAGGAAGTGGTTGGGTGTGTCAGAGGGGAAGGAAATTGCTCTTTTGAGCTGAGTCACAGCCCAAGGAGGGAATCAACATGAGAAATGCTGCTCACAAACATAAAACAAAGGAGAAATTTCCTGAAAGGCTGCAGACAATGTCATGGCTTGTGGGAAGTCCCAGGATGTCGAGTGATTGTATAGAGACCCAGTGGGCCCTTGCATGAGGTGCATCTCAGCCTCTTGGTTGCAGGGTTAGAGAGATACAGGGTTTTATCTCCTGATGCTAGCAGGCTTACGTCTGGCTAACAGGATGCAGTGAAAGTGTTTTGCAAAAAAAGGTCTAAGCAGTTCCTCTGAAAAGTCCCAGGTTGTGGTGGTGTGCAGAAGAGGAATTCACCCTGGGGATTTTGCAGTATCTTGGGCAGCTAAGCCCCTCCATGCTCAGCTGCTTTCTTTCTAAATGTAAGATAAATCTCCAGAGTGAGGAAATCATGACCGCAGGTGACTCATGACGTTGAGTGTGTTGATGTGTGAGTAGCTGCCTCCGGGTCCATCTGCTTTTTCAAAGCATGTTCGTTTCTGAATGCTGCCTTTGTGGTCCGAAGTCCCCGAGGGCTCTTCATTCAACTGGAGTGCCTTGATAGCTGAAAGTGGATATGGATATTTTTTTTTCACCCTCTCTCCGCCTCCTCACTTGAGTTGGATGCTCTTCCCTCCACGGAGTCAAGCTAACACAGGCCCTGTGTGATGAAAGCTTGTTTTGTCTTGGTGGTCCACTGCGAGGCTGGGCCAGTTGCTTTGTTTGCATAGTGAAGGCAGAGAAAGGGAGGCCAAAAGAAGCACATTACCTGAGCAAAGGACTTGCCCTCTGTCCTGTGAAGAGGAACTTCGCTCTGCTGCTGCTTAAAGATGAGATTTTCAGGGCTGGGAGCACACCAGTGTGGGGGTGTGTGAAGACAGTGCCAGTCAGAAAAAGGGCCTCATCTGTGTCTTGCTTGGCTCATCAGTTTCACTGGTCACCTGAAGAGATGTCAAGGCTAAAATGGGAAATAACATTTGCAAACCAGCTTAGTAATGGTCAGAGCTTGTCTGAAGGGTGACCCAAACCACCTGAATAAGAAGGAAATCTGTGAGTGAGCTTGTGAGGAGGAGCGGTGTCAGTGTGTGCCCTCTGACTGTAGCTGCTTTGCTGCTGGCCAAGGCAGGCATTTGTATTTAAGGCCAGGTGCTGGATGTTGCCTAGATTTAAGAGGCAGCTTATGCCTAGAGGTGTGAGATACTGGTGGAGGAAGCCCGAACTCTAGGACTCCCCATTGCAGGGAGAGCAAGGGCTGCTTTCATAGCAGGGGAAGGATTTTTTTTTCTGCTGCCAAAGGCTTGACTGCAAAAGCCAGATGGTTCGTTCAATCAATGCATTCCCTGGTAACATCCAGCTCCTGGTGGTGTTCACACCCGGTTGGTAAGGAGAGCTTGCTGTTTCCAGCAAAAAGCAGCCTCCTCACCTCCTCCACACCAAAGATGTGCTGGTGTAATTTAAGGGCTCTTATCAGTCCTTTAAGGAGTCTTGTACTCACCGGGCACGGCTCATCCCTGTGTTGCAGGCTGAAGCTTATTAAAAAATGTTTAAAAACGAGCATATCAGGAGGAGCTCCAGCTTCATCCCTCTGACACAGGGTGGAGAAATTGTGGGAGAAATGGGAGAGTGTGGAAAGAAAGTGTTCAGTCATACAGGAAGCAAGACGTATCCCTGCCTTCCTGAGCCCAAAAAGCATCTGGTTTCAGGCAGTGAGGAGCTGAAGAAACTTGCACAAGCTGCACTGGGAAGGCTGGTTTGTCTCCTGGCACTTCCACGCTCCGCCTGCCAGTGGGGCTTGCCCAGCAAAGAAAACTCTTTGCATTTATACTTAAAAAGCTGGAGCTTGAAGCAGTGGGAGCATGTTGGGTGGTTTGGGGCATGGTGGGAGGTATCATCGTGTTTTGTTCTTTTTTTGGGGGAGTTTGGTAACCTGTAAATTTTTTTTTTGCCATGGCTGTTGCAGCTAGAGTCCATGGAGTCCTTGGATGAGAACCAAGGCCAGACAGCCTTGGCAGAAGTCCCCATCAGCATGCTTGGCTTGCCCTGGCATGTGCTGGCCTTGGAGACTGTGAGCTCTTGCAAGCTCTATCCTTTTCTTTTGTGCCTTTATTTCATTCAATGATGAGAGCCCCAGATGTCTGAGGCAAAGCTGTGGTCGTACCTGGTTGGGGGTGGGTTAAAATCAGGTGTTCCCCTGTGACTGCTGTGTAGTTGTGATCATAAAACTAAATGTTAATACAGCAGGAGGTGGTTGTGCCTCATATTTAGTTAGGGCTGCATCAAAAGAGATACCTGATGATGGGAAGACAGTGTAGAGCTGTATGCAGCAGGAGAGAGGTTTGCAGAGGGGGGGAAAAATTTGCATGAGGGCAAATGTGACTTTCTGTGCTGCTTCCTGAACTTGGCACCTTTCTGCACCCCAACGATTGAATTGATTAGGCAGATTATGAGCCAAAGCTTAGCTTCCTACTAGCAAAGGGAGGAAAAAAGCACCCCTGCCCAAAAGTAGAAACTAGTTGTTCCTGCCCTGTCTGCTTCTCTTGGCTCCCTAGTGTGTTTAAATCTACTTAAAACAGCTACAGTGGTCCATTTTAATGGCTGAGTGGGATGGGAGCAGCAAGTGCAAGGCATCTTGGTGGGTCACCCTGGCCTGTCATCACTGTTCACGTAGTTGGAAATTTAATGTGCCAAGCTGGAGGGGGATTTTGGCAAAGCCTGGGGACAGCACAGGGTGAAAGGGGACAGGGCATCGCTAGCGGGCCTGGAGTGCACTTTGCTACATGTAGAGAGAGCTCATACCTCCTTCCCATCTGCAACGTGTAGCTGTCCTGCACCATAGGGAGCATGGGGTAATGTGTTCTGTCCTCTCCTGGTGACAGCTACCTTCAGCCCTTTTTTTCTGTAAGTTCCCCAAATTGAACTGGTGTTTTGGTTTTGTTTCTTGTGTTTTGGGTGGGTTTTTTTTTCACTCTAGTTTTTAGTAGGAGAGGGGAGAAGTAGTTTTGTTTCTGGTCAGTCCAAGCTTCATTTTCTCCTGGGCAGGGAACAATGGTGTCGTATGTCCCCCCAAACATCCTTTGTAGGGTGAACTGGCCAGTCACTTGTTCTTTACCACTTTGGTACCTCTGCTTCCTGCTCATCCAGGTTCCTTTAATTAAACTTCCTTTTTTATAACCTCCAGTTAACTGATGGTAAGTCCTGACTTCCAGAATAAACCACAGATGTTTCATGGCATCCCTAGGCTGGCATTCAGGAGCACGCCGGCTGATGTGACTCAGACATGAGTGGAGACAACCCCTGGCCCTTCAGTGAGCTTAAAAACCCACATCACATGTCCAGTGGTTCTTCATCTCCATTTCCTGGCCGGGGTAGGTTTCAGCTGCCCCACAGCGTACGTGATACTTTAGTGTACGAGGAGCCTGCCATGAGCAGGGCGACTTTGAAAATGGAGCACGAATGTGGCTGGTCGCCAGCAATGGAAAGATTTTGTGGTGAGCCCTGTCTCGCCATGGATGTTTCTTGTGGCTGAGCCCAGCCTTAGCCAGGACTTTACATCCTGTGTGCGGGCTTCTAACGATAGTCAGGCTCTGAGCACTTATTAGACAGCTTCCCTGGCTATAGTGATTTATGCTAATTAGCATTGCTGGGGTGTTTCAGGGCTGATGAGACCTCTAGAAGGGAAATAATCATTAGTGAACCACAGCTTCTCCCCCCTCTCCTCTTCCAAACATCTGCTGCTAAGCCACAGCTGCACACTAAGGATTTTGCTGATCTCTCACTAGGCTTTAAAAAGTAAAGTGGCTCTCCCCACCATGAGCAGCCAAACTGGGGAGGTGTTGGAGAAGCCATGAAGGGTCCTCTGCAACCCCATCCCAGCCAGTGCATGGCCTGCAGTTATCATCGCCCCAGCGTGGACTGCGTTCTGCTGCAGCCCCTGCTCTTGTTTTGGGATCTAAAATTGAATTGTGGAAGTCTCGCTCCTCAGGCTGGATGTGGTATCTTCTTATTGTTTGCCTTTTTGTTTTCTCCCCAATGCTTTGTTGGTCTTCTTAAGTGAGGAGCAGAGGAACTGTAGCCTTGTCTGTCTTTAGTTGTGTGGGTTTTTGGGTTTTTTTGGTTTTTTTTTTTTTGCTATTACATCATCCTGCTAGAAGTGCTAATAGAGTCCTGGAAAACAACCTTGTTTGAACATGTGTATGGTGGGAATCAGACCAGACTGCCCTTGTGGTTTGCATTTTCATATTTCATGTTACCAGCATTTTCCTGTGGATTTCATTAAGCTGGGTTTGGCATGAAATGAAAAGGCAGAGTCTCCCACTAGTGTAGCGCCAACCTTTGAGGAAAAAAACCAAACCAACCACCAAAAAACAAACAAAAAACTAAAAAAAAACCAAAAAAACACCAGCCCCAAAACACCCTAAATCCTGGCTTTAGGAACAGATTTTTGTATTCGGTGTCTGGCTAGCATATATGCATATAGAAAGCATGGAGCAGGTCTGGTACCCTGGTGAGTGTGCAGCCCATGGTTTTTGTGGCTGTGGCAGAGCTTGGGCACGAGCTGCAGTGTTTGCAGTGCCCCAGCCACTTGCTTCTGCCCGATCTGCTCGGGGTTTATCTGGGCCTGCAGGGGTTTTCTCCTTCCTGCATTAAGTTTTATAGCAGCTCTCCATTAGCTGGGAAAGTGGAGGCACTGCTGGTGCCCTTGGAGTTGTGGCAGGCTCTGTATCGCACGTCTAATCTCTGCCAAAGAGGGGGTTTTTCTGAGTGTTTTACTGCTGTGGGTAAGATTTGCTGTTGCCGAGGTCAAAGCTGCCAGCTTGATGAGGTGTGTGATTGCGTCCTGTTTAACGGCACAGGAAAAAATACAGAGCAAAGTTTTAATCTTGAGGTAAACAGAAGCTGTCTTCCTTTTGCAAGAGTAAACAGCTAAATGTTCTTTGTTTGTCGGCTGGTGCAGGGCAATCACTGAGCCCTTTCCCACCAGCTCATTGTGCGCTGTGTTAACCTATACGCCTGTGGTGTTTGCTCTAGATCCATCCCTGTGCCCTTGACCTTTTTGCCTCCTGCACTTGGCGCTCAAGGCCAACATCCTGACGGTTGAGAGCTCTGGGAAGGAGCTGCTCCTTGTGCTGGCCCTGCTGCTTGCAGCTCACGCAACGTCTGGTTTCGTGGCTGGAGAAAGTTGCTGGGTGCTCACTTGCAAACATCCTATGAGCTCTGGACTCAAGTATGGGGAAGAAGAGGCTGCCCTGGGGGTCGTGCTTCTGTCCTGGCTGCACATAAATTCCTTCCTGGGAGCCCCAGCTCTGCCCCTGTGTTGCTGATATGCCTGAAAGAGCAAGTGTGTGTGGAGAAAAAAACCTTTCAGGTGGCGAACTCCTCCACCTGAACTGGAAAGACAGGCCCTGGCTGTGTTGTCAGCTTATCCTTGAGAAAAGCAGCGGCAGCCCGGGAGGTTAAAGCACATGTTTGCTTTCATTGTCTGTTCTCCTCCACCCTGCTATTTTAGTGGTATCTTTTCAAAATGTGTTAGTGTGGCATTTATTGGAAGGGAAAACAGATTTGTCTGGGACTGAAGGAAGTCATGTGGATTTCGTCTGTGATGGTAACTCAGTGCATGTGTTTGTTTCTAGAGATAAAAACCACGGTGGTGTACCCCGCCACAGAGAAACACCTTCAGAAATATCTCCGTCAAGAAGTGCACCTCATCCGTGAAACCTGGGAGGATTATAAGAACATAACACTGCCCTTCATCCAGTCGCAGAGCTTCAGCATCCAGGTATGGTTCCACTGCTTCCTCTCTGCAGAGACTGATGTCTTTGGTCTCCTTCTTAATGCGTGGGCTGTCTGTCTCCTCCGAAGCCCAGGTTGGAGGCAGAAGAGCCTCTGGGAGTGCTCTGCCCCTTTCTCCCTGTTGCCTGTTCCATCAGCATGTTGTCAGCTCTGTGGTACTGTGTCCCCTCACCTGGCTGGGCAGCCTGCTTCTCAAACACGACTGGCTGCAGGCTACTTCTGCTGGTCCTGGGCTGTGGTGCTGCCTGTTTTGCTCAATGCATCCCCTTATCTATCGCGCTTTCTTGACGCTGTCTGACCTTTGGGGTAAGCTCAGCAATGGTAAACAAGAGCTCTCTTTCCCCTAAAACTCCCCCGGTGTCCCCATCCTTCTATCCTCTAGGGCATCTTTCTCCATCTTTGCAGGAAAACATTTGCCTCGGAGATGGACCCAAAGTTGCCTTTCCCAAGGTTTCTGGAGACTTCCTATGCTGGGGCGTTCCTCCTCCTGAGGGTGGCTCCCTGGGCGTTGGTGCTGTTAGCTGGGCTTTTTAGGAGTCTCTTGGGTGTTGTGGAAAAAGGAAAGCACAGATTGCTCTTGGATTCCTGCATCACAACTCATTCCTTGGGCTTTGCCTGTCTTTAACTGGTTTTGATGAGTGGAAGGGAAAATGTGAAGGGTAACGTAAATATCAGGGGACTACAGAGGTGTCTTTGTTTTCCGCTGGAGGATGCAAAGAGCGGATGCTTTCAGTATAATAGTTTTATTGTGGTGCCAGTCACTGGACATGTGTTGTCCTCACTGGGCTTGTGCTGGAAACAGCAAGAGCAGTCAGCTGGTGACCTGCCCATCACATGAGGCAGCATTGGGTTTAAAATTCAGCTCATCTGATCGGGGAACTTATTTAGGGCACTGATAGCTTGGCATTTCTGAAAAGAACAGGCATAAAAAAATAATCCAACACCCCCACCCCCCTCCACACCCCCCAAATTAAAAAAAAAAAACCCAAACAAAAACCCAACAAAAAACCCCAAGGAGCAAACTTTCATTTCCTGCTGAGCTTCATGCCCTGCTTTTCTTCCAGGGTCACAGAGCACAGTGATCTTGTGCCATGCTTTCCAAAATCACTTTGAGAATCTAATCTTCTCTAAAACGTTGCTAGGAAGAAAAGACCAGAAATTTAAGGAAAAAACAGATCAAGGGAGGAGAGATTGGTTTCTCCCTAAGGATATATTCAGGTCGGTTCACAATGAGTCTAAGATTTGATTAGCTTAATTAAACTCTTGACAGAGTTCCCCAAAAAGGCTGTCTTTTTATCTTGAGTGCTGGTCTGCCCAGCATCTGCTGACCCAGCTTGCTCAGCGTGCCTGCAAGACCGGCTGTATCTTGCCTACCCACCAAGGGCAACCAAAACGTTTTATACCTAAACTTGATGGGGAAAATGATGTTTCAAAACATCTTCAGGTTCCAAGCCCTAGCTATTTTCTGCTGCCTTGTTTTATCTCTTGGCGACCTGGCTGGAGACTCCCTTGGCAGTCCAATACTTAAGCTAGAGTGTAAAGTGCATGTTGGAGGTGCAGAGAGGAAGCTTGAGCTCAGGCTGGGAGCCAGGAAAAGCAAAGGTGCGTTTTGACAGCCTTACTTCATCGCTTATCCTTGGTCTTTTTCGTTTTGTGGCTGAAACTTCTCTGGATGGTGCTTTGCTCTGAAGGAGAAGTAGGGGGGGGGATAACCAGAGCAGGGATTATAGGCAGTCTGGAGGCTGAAGCTTTAAGTACGGAAGGGGAGAAGCAGCGAGCTGTGTTCTAAGCGGTCAGGAAACAGAGACGTGCATTGCCCAAGAAAACACAGGCCTTTTGTATTTGCCCAGCTGAGTGCTGGCTGCCAGCAGCTGGAGCTACATCTAGCCTCAGGCTTGCAAGCAATCTGCTCCTTCTTTTTTAAATGGGGAGGGGGGGAAAAACCCACCCAAATCAGCAGAGTTTCCTTCCCAGACCTAGTTGTAAAGGTTTCGGTGCAGCCTGGGAGGTAAAAAAGTGCAAACAGCCCTGTGGTGCTGCAAGAGGCATCTGCTGAGGCCCATGAGAGCTGACTTCCACTGCTGCCCACCTCGCCAGGGCCTGGGGCGCACGGGGTTGCTTGTGCTGGTGGCTGATCTCTCAGAGTGCCTGTACCTGTAGGTTGTCAGCCAGTGGGAGCACGGAGGAGGGATGCTGGTGCCCCTTGGGGCTTTTAGTGCTTGCAGCAGCTCCACCCGGGTCACCTAAAGCAGCCAGGTGGTCTTGAGGTGTTGCTAGACTGCGCTGGGGAGAATTATCTCTCCGCATCCTCTTAGGGGCAAATGCAACTATTTATACAGCGGGCTAAGCCATCTCTGTTCAATACCTCATCTCCAGCTGTGGCCAGTTCTTGAGAAGAAAACAAAAATCCCCGAATAATTTAGCCGCCTGGCAGTGCAGTGCCACACAATGGGGTTGGGGGTATCTTTTCACTGAAGGGCTCATAACAGCCTGGGTTTTGTTGTTGGGAGTGTTTTATGAGTAATTAACTACAAATGTCACCAGACATGAAATTACTTGGTCGTCTTCAAGTCATTGGGCTTTTTTTACATTGTAGGTGCAGGGAGTGTGCACTAATCCATGAGCTTGGGCTAAATGTGCCTGAGGCGTTGGTTTCTTTTCTCTGCTGGTTTGTAAACTGTGTATTTCTCTTTCAGTGGGTGTATAATATCCTGGAAAAGAAAGCTGAGGCCGATCGAATCATCCATGAAAACCCAGATCCTTGCAATGGCTTTGTTCTAGTTCCAGATTTTAAGTGGAATCAAACCCAGGTTTGTTTGCTCCTCCTATCTTTGAAGGGATGCTGCTTGTGGGAAGGTAATCCAGAGGAAATGTCCACTTTCATGCTGCTAATAGCACGCTAATGAAAGTTTTAGTAAGGAACTATGTCCTTCCTGTTCACACTGTCATTAAGTGATGATATTGCCAGAGCCTTTTATCATGTGCTAATTGTGGGAACTGCAGAACACAGGCTGTTCTCCCTGCTGCTGGGTGATTTCTTTATTAGGTTTGCTTTCTCTTTCCTGTATTAGCCCAAATGTTGTCATGATATGTTTGAAGCTAAATCCAGCTGTGTATTTGTTCCTGCTGAACTTGTTTGGGTGTTTTGTTTTTTTTGCAAGCCTCTGCTTTAGGCACAAACTGGGCAGATGTGTTGGCCTTTGGTTGCTGCAATTAACTCTCCTCCACACAGTATTAAACAGATGGTCCTTAGCTTAGGAGCAGCTGCTTAACCCCTCGTAGGAGTGGCCACACATTGAAATGCAGAGTGTTTTAAGCCCAGGCTGTAATCCTAAATTGAGTGGCTTATTTCCTTGGGCTCTGGCTCACTTCTGTGCTGTACATCTGCGGATGTGCCTGGGGAGGTGAAACTCCACACACGCACCCGTTGAAGTTGGCAGAGTGGAGAAAAAAGTCCTGTTTTGTGTTTCTGATCCTCAAAATGCTTCTGCAGATCATAGAGGGGGAAAGTTACTGTATGATTTAAAACTCAGAAATGGGAAATAAAACTCAAAACAAAAAAAAAAGGGCTGCCTGCTTGTGGGCAGCACAATTTTGTGTTTGTGTGCTGGCAGCCCCTGTTTCTGGTCTGATGCAGAGTCTCCTGGGGAACTGAATTGGGGAGGACAGGTAGTTTGTGCAGGGAATTCATGGTGGCCAGAGACTACCCTGCAGCATCAGCTACTCCAAAAATCCCTTGTTAAGCTGTGGTGGGGTAACCAAGCTCGAATTTTAGCTGCTTCACTGGGAGGCATGATCTTCATCCTGAAGAAACTTTGCAAAGCAGGTGATACATGGCAAGCTTGCAGCCTTGCTTACACCACTGTGCCTTGTTCAGTGCCCTTTATTTTCAGGGTGGCAATATTTAGAGGTCCTAAAAAGTGCATCACACCACCCCTTTCCTTGCTTTGAGCAAAGCCTCAGTGTAAATTCTTGCTGCAGCCAAGCTTCACAACTCTCATCAGGATTGGAGATGGATGGGCCAAACCCCTGTGCTTTAGCTTTCTCTGGAGACCTGTTGTATCAGTATCTCACAACTAGCATGGTCAAGGAGCATTTAAATGGTAGGATCTGTCTTTAGGGGAGGTTTCCCTGTGCTGCTGTTGCCTCTTAGTATGCTGAACAGGATCTTCTTGATTTCTTCCCAGCTGCTGTCTGCAACAAGAGAGCCGTCATCCCTGGGGCTATCTGGGATGTTCATGTTGCCTGTCTCTTTCCCAGGCAGGCGAGTCAGCATCCCAGCAAGGACTGTCGACTTCTGCCTTTGAGCCAAGGAATTTCTTCTTGGCTATGGGTGGTGCTGAGCCAAAGCCGATCCCAGCAGCCCCAGGGCTGCCTGTGAGCACCGGTTCCTTTCTGCTGTGTCCCACTGAACAGGCAAGGCTACTAAACTACATCAGGGAAGTGAGACAGAGCTCCCAGCAGGACTCTCCGAGCCTTCCCTTAGAGTCCCTTCGATGGTGTTGCCTTGTGCTAGCTTAGCACCTTGCCTGCAAATGCTGCTTACACACCTGTAATTTCAGGCTGATGGACAGGAGGAAAACGTCTTTTTTGTGTCAGTCTGCATGCTTGCTGCTGGCCTCAACCTTCTGGGTGCTGCATCAGCTCTGGCTGCCCAACCTTGGTAGTGGTTTGAGTTGGTTTCTTGGGGTTTAGTTTTTTTTATTATTTTTTTTTTAAATTTGATGTGTAGCTTTTTTCCCCACTTCTTTGGAGTTGGTTTCAAACCTGCAGGAGCCCTGAGGCGTTGCCTGAAATGGTGCCCAGCATGACATCATACAAGGCCTTTTTAGCAACAGGCTTATTTGTTTCAAACAGCAACATGCAGATGTTGTTCTAAGGAGAAGAGATGTTTGCTTTTCCTCCCGCCAGTCAGCCCTGATCCAGAGAGGACAAGCTGATACACTGGTTTTTTTTTCTGGAGCTGTGCACAGGCTGCCTTGGGAATCAAACTGAACCATGAGCATTGCTTTACTAGCTAGGTGCAAATAACAGCTTCGTGTTTTGAGAGCCTCAAGACAGGGTTCTGAGAGCGTCTTTTGGCACAGGCATCTGTTTCCAAATAGCCAGATGGATTTCTCACAGCCCTGAAAAGATCTGCTGGGTCTCAAATATCTAAACCCTTTGCTTTGCAGTGTTTATATTAGAAAGCTGCTAACGGAGTTGAAGGAGACAGGGATTTTTAAGTGTGATGATCCACAACTCTGTCTTGTTAAACATTGAATTTGGTAAGTGCTTCAGGAGATGCCAAAGATCTGATTAAAAGCTGTATGTTGCTGCACTGGGGCCGCCCGGTGACTGATTAGATCTTGAAAATGGTTATTTATAGAACTGGTACAACTGGAAAGTGGCTGGCTGTAAGCACAGTGGAAATACGGGAAACTTTTCACTCAAATCTGCAGCTGCAGTTCTGGCTGCTGTGATTCACTGTAAATCCTTGTCTGAGCGTGGAGATAAGCAATTTGCTTGCTCTGCAGAAAAGGTTGTGCTTAGCATGGCATCTGTATGTGGGAGTTGCTGGCAGCAGACCCCGCTGCCTCCTGGGCTCCCCCATGTAGCAGGTTGGGTGCCCGCACCTTTTCTGCCAGCCCCAGTCTGCACTGGGACAACGCTTTTGAGATGCTTGGGGCGGGGGATGCTGTGAATGTGCAAGGGCAACAGTGAGTGCTGTGTTTATGGTAGGAAAGAGTTGATCGATCCATCTGCCTTTAAAGCTGAGAAGATATTTGTGGTCCCTCTGTTCATTGATTGGGGTGAAGCTATCCTTGTCTGGTTCTTCCTGGACAAAACCCCATCTCTCCCGAAATGATGCTTTGAGGTGCAGCGGGTTTGTGGGTGGGCGCATCTTGTACTGGGAGATCTGTACTGGATTCAACCCAGCTTGAGTGTGGGTTAAACATGATGGCAGATAGCCCCTTGTAATACAGCCTGGAAAGCTGTGGTTGGTATGTCGGATCCAAAGTGTTTGTGCCTCCATCTGCTCTCGCTGTGGTCACCTTCGTCACCATCCTCCATCTGCTCTGTCCGCAGCTGGATGACCTTTACCTGATAGCCCTCGTTCACTGCCGGGAGATCAAGTCTCTTCGGGACCTCACTGCTGAGCATCTCCCGCTGCTGAGGAACATCTTGCAAGAAGGCAAGGTAAGCCCAAGGCTGGTCTGATGCTCACTGCCTGCTTTATGTGGCAGCTGCTTGACCAACCTGCGCACACAGCATCTGTGTGGGGACTGATAACCAAGAGATGACAATGCATCGTTAGCTGGGGCTGCACTGCCCTTTCTAGCATCTCTACTCAGAGACCCTGGTCCATGCTGCTGTCAGCACCTTCCCCTGGGAGATGGGAAAGCCTTGCAGTGTTCGAGGTGTTTTAGGGGTGCTTGGTATTCTTCTGTCAGTGGTGAGCTGCAGGGCTTGAGCCCTGTCCTCCCCGTGTTGGTAACTTTTTTTTTTCCCCAGCCCTTAACGGTTTCCAGCGCTGACAAGTTTTTTCCAGCATTGTGATGAGGTGTGCTTGGTAGATGGATGTGTGATAGCTTCTCTTTTCTTTCACTGTGTTAGAAATTTGGAAAGTAATTCCACTGGAGAAAGTGGAGATTAATTAAGAGATTAGTCAGGGGATTGCAGCGCACTGAGCAGTGAACCAAGCCAGTGTGCCAGAGTTCACCGTTGCTGTTTATAGCTTTAATTACACCAGCTGGTAACAGCATCCCTGTAACTTGCCGAGCAAGCCAAAGCGATAAGGGTGGAAAGGAAAATGATACGAGTGGAGAGCACATCGTGTCATGGAGGGAGAAAAGTGGGGCAGCCGGAGGCATCGCTCCATCCCCGTGGAGGCTGAAACAGAGGATGGGGAAGAGCACTGTCATTCCCAGCTTCCCCCTCCCCTTGCTGTGAGGATGGAGGAAACAGAAATCACTCCTGCCTTTCTCCACCTTTTGTGCCTTCCAGGGGTGATCCTTCCCGTCTGCTCCAAGGTCTGTCTGTGCTCTGCCTGCCCCCAGCTGCCCTGTGCCCTTGCTGTGTATCGCTACTCCTGACCTGTGGGGCTTTTTTTTTCTCTTCAGGAGGCCATAACAAAGCGCTTTGGTGTGCCTGGATCCCAGCTGCGAATCTACCTGCATTACCAGCCCTCCTACTATCACCTGCATGTGCATTTCACTGCCCTGGGCTATGATGCCCCAGGCAGCTCTGTTGAGAGAGCCCATCTCCTGGCAGATGTGATTGACAACCTGGTGCTGGACTCTGCGTATTACCAGAAACGGGCTTTGACCTTTGCCCTTCGGGCTGATGAACTTCTCCTCAAGAAATTCCAGGAGGCAGGAAGAGTGTGAGCTGGCAGAGGTGCTTTTATATCTTGTTATTAATAAATGCCCATTTGGGTTTTTTTAAAAAGGTTTTGGTGCTTTTATTTTTTTAACTCTGATTTTGTACAAATTGGGGCTGACAGCCCATTGCTATAGAAACGGTGTCATCTGCTCAAGTCAATTAAAACATTGAGTAACCCCTTTTAGTGTTCTGGTTTTTATCAGGGTCACAGCACTGGACTGGGTGCCTCTGGGATGCAGAGGGGTTTGGGCAGGAAGGTCTGCGTGTCCATCTTCACCCAGAAGTCAACCTCTGCCACCAAATGTCAGCCCAAACACTGTTGGCAGCAGGAAGGGTCTGAGAAAACCCACCATCCTTACAAGGCTTCACTTATTTCCTATGAAATTACCCCTGGGAGCGGGATTGCAGCTTTTTGGGGCAGGGAGGGGTTTCTTGCTCCAAGTAAATCAAATGACTAACCCGAGTTGTCACCCCTCCTGGCTGGCCAGCTGCTATGGGCTCTGTGAAGGCAAGCAAGACTGTGCATGCTGCTTGATCCTCAGCCCGAGCACCATCACCTCAATCCTGCTAATTAGTCATATATCCAGCTTAAGTGAATTTATTTAAAAGGGCAGCCCCTCCCTGACACAGGCTCCTCAAGGTTTTGCAGGGATTCCTTAGCATGCTTGTTAAAAAAACCCCTGTAAAATAAATAACACTGCTCTTCCTTAAGCTAAGGTGGTGGTAGGGCAGTAAATGCCTTCCTGCAGCTGGAGGGTCCTGGCAGAGGAGCCTTCTGAGACCCTGCATGACTTTCCTGCTATTTTGCAGCTCTGCTGAGGTTTTTTTCTTCTGTTTCTAGTGAGATGCCAACGTCTTCCTCACTGCTTGACTCTGTTTAAATGGTCCTCAGGCTGTGACCTGGTGAGAGCCACCAGTTGTGGTGGGGAAAAACAGATTTCTGTGCACAGAGAGAGGCTTGATCTGCTGACCTAGCCATCGACCCCCCTGCATCTTCTCCACTGGGCACCAGCCTCTGAAAACTTCATGAGTTCTTGCTGCCAAAAAGGGCTCTGGTTTCTGGTCAGCTGGTAACCAGGGATGTAATTGCAGGAATCATCTTGCTGGCTACCCCAGTTATTTATTCCTTTCAACCTACTGGGCTCTAAGTTTTTTTTCTTTTTGCTCATAGAGGGAGGAACAGAATTGTTTGAATGCAAACATGAATTGTTTGCGGGGCTGCTCAGTACACCGGAGTGCTGCCCTGTGATGGAGTGGTCCGGAGCTTGCCTGGATTGTGAGTAATATAATTGGAGATGCCTGGGGCTTGCTTTGGCTCATCCAATTAATAAATATTCAGGTCAGGCAGTTTCCTGGTACCTTTTAGCAGCAGGGAGAGGCAGGGCATCTGAATGCAGCTATGTTTTCTTACTGCTCTGCAAAAATGCAGAATGTGGTAAGAAATTTGGGGTAATCCGCTAGGGGAGTCTCTCCCTCTTGTTTCAGATCTACCGGTCTCCTGAGCTGAGCACATCTGGGGCCAGAGTTGATTTAGGGCCTGGGGAGCTGCTGCAGAAGTGGATCTGGAGATGGTCATAGAATCATTTAGGTTGGAAAAGAACTTTGAGGTCATCAAGTCTGACTGTTACCCTAGGGCTGCCAAGTCTATCACTAAACCATGTCCCTAAGTACTTTATCTATGTGTTTTTTAAAACACCTCCAGGGGTGGTGATTCTACCACCTCCCTGGGCAGCCTCTTCCAATACTTTGATACTCTTCCAGTGAAAAAAATTTTCTTAATATCCAATCTAAACCTCTTGTCCTGTCACTTCTTATCTGGGAGAAGAGATTGACCCCACTCTGCCTCCAGCCTTCTTTCAGGTAGTTGTATCAGAGTGAGAAGGTTCCCCCTGAGTGTCCTCTTCTCCAGACAAGACACCCCCAGTTCCCTCAGCAACTCCTCATAAGACGACTTGTGCTCCAGACCCTTCCCCAGCTCTGTTGCCCGTCTCTGGACACGCTCCAGCACCTCTACATCCCTCTTGTAGTGAGGGGCCCAAACCTGAACACAGGATTTGAGGTGCAGGGGGATGGTCACTGCCCTGGTCCTGCTGGCCACACCATTTCGGACACAAGCCAGGATGCTGTTGGCCACCTGGGCATGTTGCTGGTTCATGTTCAGCTGGCCATCAGCTAGCACCCCCAGGTCCTTTCCCACCAGGCATCTTTCCAGCCTGTAGTGCTGCCTGGGGCTGGTGTGACCCACGGGCAGGACCCGGCACTCAGCCTTGGTGAACCTCATACAGTGGCCTCAGCCCATCGGTCCAGCCTGCTCCTCAGCAGATCAACACTCCCCCCCCACCCCTCAGCTTGGTGTCATCTGCAAACTGACTGCAGGTGCACTCGATCCCCTGCTCCGGATCACTGATAAAGATGTGGAACAGAACTGGCCCAGTACCGATCCTTGGGGAACACCGCTTGTGACCAGGCAACTCCATTCACCACCATCGGCGTGGCTGGCTACCTGCATCCCGAGGTTTGAAGTTGCTGGGAGAAAAGGATGGATTTTTTTATATTTTTTTTTTTTTTTATACTGGAGCATTCTCTGTGCCAAGATGGAGCTTGGTCTCCCTGGGTGAGGGAACATCACAGTTTTATGTACCCACCTAGGCCAGCCCAGGAATGGAGATGGTTAAACAACAGATGGGACCATCCTATCACTCAGGAAGCTTCCCTGTTCTTCAGGTGTTAAAAAAACCCCAACCCGTCTTGAAAATAGACTTTTTGAGGGCTGTGACAGATGACCAAGCAGCACATCTTCTGCAGACCATCTGTCTGTTCCCGCTGGAGAAGTTGTTTCTCCTGGGAGACTTGAAAGCGCTGCCTGGCCATCACCCATCTCCTTTGGGAGCCGGGGGGATACACGGAGCCCAGGATGGGGGCTGTCCCTGCCTGTCCCAAGAGAAGAAGTCCAGGGGCTGCGTTTTGATGGATCTATGGCTGGAGGCTTCAAAGGATTTATTGAGGTCCTTGGCTTCGCCAAGCCAGACAGCGTTTCCAGGCTGTGGGGTGAGGAAGGGTGAGCCCGAGGTGGTCGGCAGGACAAAGCCGGCTTGTGCTGGCCATGAATCACCCCTTTCTTGTTCCTCTCGAGCAGATGCTGCGAGCCTGGCCGAGGGCATCCCCCTCTTCCTTTTATTAATAGATTGTGCTCGCCTGGCTCCTGCTTCATCCTCATGACCCTTTCAGGAGCGTTTTGGCCGCGGCATAATGGTGTGAGGCCATCCTGGGATGGTAATACCTCTGCCTGCGCACCTGTGGGGCAGGCACATGGTCCTGCTCCTCACTGCTGCAGCTGGGGTGTTTTCTAAACCATTTTCTTGATGCGATTTTCAAATAGCTCTGGACTGGGTGATGGCAGAGCTCATTACAAATTCACTTCTCAAACAGCCAGGATTTCCCCCCCCCCCCCCCCTCTTTTCTTCTCCAAATTACTCGGCGCTCATCATGCTGAATTAATCTAACTGGCAATTTATCCTTTGTAAATTAAATATTAGGGCAGGGTGTAGTCATTAGCAATGACTAACTACCCAGCGAAAGCTAGTGGCATTCTGCTAAGGCAGCAAATACGTTTCCAAAGCGCGGTATTTTCTGGTGGGTTTTAAAAACGTGTGGTTTGCTGGAGCTGCGGTGGCCACTGGAAGCTCTTTGCTGCTGGTCTTTGGATCCCCCTCAGGGGTCCCCTGCTCACCCAAGAGGTGAGCAGGCGACTCAGGCAGCCTTACCTGCCCTGTGGATGCACGACTGGTGCCCTCAGATGGCCTGAGGTTTCTACGGGGTGGCCACAGCTGGTGTCCGCTGCTTGGCATGGGATCACCATTGTTTTCCCAAACCTTGGTGAAGCTGCAGGCACAGCACCGAGCCCTCAGCACAGCGATGCTGGAGCAGCTGGGCTTGCATCTCTGCAAGAGCTTTTATTCTGCTCTTGGTCCTGTTGATGCTACCCCTAGCCATGGGGGGATGCTCAGGGATGGAGGCCATCACCCCAAAACGAGCCCATCGCACCATCACCAGCAGGAGGGAGCCGAGAAGATCCTGGGAAGCAAAGCTTTGCAGCCTCTTTTAATATTCTGTCTTGGGGGCATGGTAAAAATAGACATTTGGGATGCATTATTATTGCTGGAGTTTTATTGAACGTCGTTTATTGTTTTCAGATGCAATAAACGTAGCAGAGGAACCCAAGAGACCGAAGGGTCTAAATATCCTTCAAGCAAATCCCAGCTCCCCCTGCTGAGCTGCGGCCCTAGTAATTACCCCAGGATTGTCTATGAGCTGGTGGCAATTAAAGCCTAATTATGGCGGGTTTGCCTGTCACCACGGGTAAAATTCTGCCCTGTTGCCTCACTTCTTGCCAGCAAGGAACCCCCATCTTCCATAGGTTGAGGGATAAGGCAAGGATGCTCTTCAAATACCGACGCAGTTGTTCAGTTAGCCTTGGCAAAGCCAGAGCCATCAGCTCAAAAGGTGTTTCATTAATTAATATTATTGGTGCTGGATACCCCTGTCTTGATATAGGGCTGGTGCCCTCCGTGTTCCCTCTGTCTCTTGCTTTCCAGCCCAATAAAAAGGAATAAACTTTGCTGTCTTCAGCAGCGAGCTGCCTGCTCCGGAGCCGCTATTTCACATTATTTCTTATTTAAAAATCAGCATTAATCTTGTCCCAGAGATTGGGAAAGCCCAACCCAGTGCGGGAGGGTTGGATTTTGGAATGTAGGAATAAAAGCCGTGCGGGGTCGGCTGCTGATTTTGCTTATCATGGGGATGGGATGGAGATGAAATCTTATGGGAGACGGAGGTGGCTGGACATGGGGTGTTCCTGTGGCGGGAATTAATTTTTCTGCAGGAAAAAAATTAAGTAGTAATATCCAATACCGAGTTGATGATTTTAAGGAAAGCCATCCCCAGATCCTCCGTGCATCGTTGCATGGTGCTTCGGCTGGGAATGGTGCGACCCCCCCGGTAAATCCCCGGTGGGGAAAGGTTTGCACTAAAATTTGCTGGTATTTGGGGGGATGCGTGCCAAGTTTGGGGGGGGGGGGGGGCACATGCCTGAGTCCCCCTGAAGTCTGCCCGCGGCCGCAGCGCTGTGATTTTTGCGGGTCCGCTGGGGATGCGGATAGGGGGGATGCGACCCCCAGCACTCCGCCGCCGGGGGATGGGGGGCCCGGGTGCCTCCAGCTCCCGGGTTGCTCTTCCCTCCCTCCTCCCTCCTCCCTCCTCCCTCCCTCCCTCCATCCGCCGCCCATCCCGGCCGTGTGCGCAAGCGTGCCCGCTCCCGCCGCCCAGCCCGGCCGGCCCCGCATCCCGCCCCGGCCCCCCGCATCCCACCGCCCCCCGCCCGCCCCATGGTGAGTCTGCCCAGCGCCGGGTCCTCGGGGTGCGCACCCCCCGCCCCCCCTCCCCAAACCAGCCGCAAAGCAGCGGTGGATCTGAGCAAAAAGAGGGGCGGGGGGTGGTGGTAAGGAAAAAGCACTGTAGCTGATTTGGGGGGGGGGTCTGTGGAAGGGGGGGGGGGCGGTCTGCGCTGGGAGGGCAGCAGGACAGGCAGCGCTGCCCGCTTTGAGGGTCCTAGGCAGGGTTTGCATGGGGGGTGCAAATAGGGGATAAGGGGAGACACCCCCCCGTAACCCAACCTTGGACCCCCACCGATGCATCCCGCACCGTTGGCATCGATGCCCTGGGGAGCGGCACGCAGCAGAAAGCGGCTTTATTTCTCTCTGTTGTTTATTTATTATTTTTTTTTTAAATTAATAATTTTCTAATCAATGTAACTAGTTAGCGCCTGAAGCGTGGTTGAGCTTCCAGGTGGTGAGGCGTGCGTGGGCAGCCCCTGCTCTGGCAATGCCCATCCGCGATCCCCGGCAAAACAAAACCCCAGCGTCTCGCCGGGAAAAACCGGCCTTCGGCATCGTTCCTGCCCTGGCCATCCCCAGGGAAGGCGAAGCCACCCGGAGACCCCCGGCAAGAAAGTTGCTGGCATCACCTGATAGCCTGTGGGGGGCTTCTTTCCATGGGTACGTGCGATATCAATGCCCGGTGTAAGGAAGGGAAAATCCTCCTGGAGGCCCTGGCCAGGGGGGAACGTGCCCGGTGTCGGCTCAGGACAGGAACGTTCTCCCAGCGGTGCGGGCTGAGGAGGATTTGTTTAAGTGGTCCAGGCTTTTCTTTTTCCATTCCTGACCATCCTCTTGACTGGTTGACGGATGCGCTTTGGTAGCCTGGTGATCCCAAAGGGGTAGGAGGGACCGATCCCAGTATGGACAGAGCTGCCGGGAACAGGATCTGGGCATCCTGGTACAGGATACTGATAAACCCCATCCCACCCCATCGCGTGCTCCTGGAGCCCTCTTCTCCCATGGGATGGGCTTGTTCCTGGAGGGAAGGGGAGGATGCTTGCCCCCGGTCAGCAGAAAAAGGACCAGCTGGACTCTTCCTCGTTGATCTTTCAACTTCAGATCTTTTGCAGGGTGAGCCAATGGGGTTTTATTGTTTTGGGGAGCCGAGAACAAAGGAAAATCTTCCTCCGGGTGCTTTTTTGTGCTCCTTAGCTTGGATATTGGGCATGGGATGCATCCTTCCCCACTGGGTTAATAGAGCGATGCCTGTGCAGTCTGTTGCCTGGTGGATCGGTGCTGGGCTGCTTGGTGACTGCGGTCCCCATCTCTTTCTTAGTGAGATGAGCTAATTAAATTCTTGTGGCGGAGCTTTTGGGAAAGCCCTGCTGAATTTGCCAGCCTTCTCCACTGGGCTCTCCCTCCAACTGCTTTTGGAGAGGAAGAGGCTGGTGGCAGACAGAGGGATTACCCAGGCTCTGCCACCTGCCTTTCCGTGGTGACGGCAGGGCTGGGTGACACGGGACAGACACTTTGGGCAGGGCAGAAGCCTGGCTTGATGACGGAGCTGGTGATTTTAAGTGTGCAAGGAGAACCTTCTCCCTTTGCTTAGTGAGGGGGCTGGAGCAGGTGAGGGGTCCATTCTGATCACTGCTCTTGGTCTGGCACTTTGGGGTCAAGGATCAGCCGTGCAGGGGGATGCGCTGGGACTGGTGGCTGCAGCCAACTTGCATCTCAGCTCTGCAAAATGAGCTGCGATTCCCATTGCATTGTGATTCCCATTGCATTGCAATTCCCGCTGCATTGCGATTCCCACTGCATTGCAATTCCCTCTGCATTGCGATTCCCGTTACATTGTGATTCCCATTGCACTGCAATTCCTGTTGCATTGCAATTCCTGCTGCATTGTGATTCCATTGCATTGCGATTCCTGTTGCATTGCGATTCCCATTGCATTGTGATTCCATTGCATTGCGATTCCTGTTTCATTGCGATTCCCATTGCATTGCGATTCCCATTGCATTGTGATTCCCGTTGAACTGATTCCATTGCGTTGTGATTCCCGTTGCATTGTGATTCCCGTTGCATTGCAATTCCCGTTGCATTGCGATTCCCATTACACTGTGATTCCTGTTGCATTGCAATTCCTGCTGCATTGCGATTCCATTGCATTGCAATTCCCGTTGCATTGCGATTCCCGTTGCATTGCGATTCCCATTACACTGTGATTCCCATTGCACTGCAATTCCTGTTGCATTGCAATTCCTGCTGCATTGTGATTCCATTGCATTGCAATTCCCGTTGCATTGCGATTTGTGCTGCATTGCGATTCCCATTACACTGTGATTCCCATTGCATTGCAATTCCTGTTGCATTGCAATTCCTGCTGCATTGCGATTCCATTGCATTGCAATTCCCGTTGCATTGCGATTCCCTCTGCATTGCGATTCCCATTACACTGTGATTCCCATTGCACTGCGATTCCCATTGCATTGCGATTCCCGTTGCACTGATTCCTGTTGCATTGTGATTCCTGTTGCATTGTGATTCCTGCTGCATTGCGATTCCCGTTGCATTGCGATTCTCATTGCACTGTGATTCCCGTTGCATTGTGATTCCCGTTGCATTGTGATTCCTGCCGCATTGCGATTCCCGTTGCATTGTGATTCCCGTTGCATTGCGATTCCCATTGCATTGTGATTCCATTGCATTGCGATTCCTGTTGGATTGCGATTCCCATTGCATTGTGATTCCCGTTGCACTGATTCCCGTTGCATTGCAATTCCCGTTGCATTGCAATTCCCGTTGCATTGCGATTCCCATTACACTGTGATTCCCATTACACTGCAATTCCTGTTGCATTGTGATTCCCATTGCATTGTGATTCCCGTTGCATTGTGATTCCCGTTGCATTGTGATTCCTGTTGCATTGCGATTTGTGTTGCATTGCGATTCCCATTGCATTGCGATTCCCATTGCATTGCAATTCCCATTGCATTGCGATTCCCGTTGAACTGATTCCCGTTGCATTGCAATTCCCGTTGCATTGCAATTCCCGTTGCATTGAGATTCCCATTACACTGTGATTCCCATTGCACTGCAATTCCTGTTGCATTGCAATTCCTGCTGCATTGCGATTCCATTGCATTGCGATTCCTGTTGCATTGCGATTCCTGTTGCATTGCGATTCCTGCTGCATTGCAATTCCCGTTGCATTGTGATTCCCATTGCATTGCGATTCCCGTTGCACTGATTCCTGTTGCATTGTGATTCCTGTTGCATTGCGATTCCCGTTGCATTGCGATTCTCATTGCACTGTGATTCCCGTTGCATTGCGATTCCCGCTGCATTGCATTGCATCACATTGCAGCTCTCCATCGCACATGCCGGGTCCCAGCCTGGAAGGAGCTGAGATCCTGAGTGGAGGGTTCGGAGGTGTGCTGATCCCAGGAGATGCCGCCTCCAGCTCTGGTGCTGGCTGTCCTGCAGGCATGAGGTCTCCTTTTCTCACCCTGGCTCCTAACAACGTGTCCAACCTATAATGAGCTCCTAACATCATTATAAGCTATAGGATGGGAGCAGCGTGGTTTGCCGGACCCTCCCTAACCCCTGTGCTTGCTTATCTGCATCATTAGAGGGCTGTTTGCTCCTCCAGCTCCAGGCCATGATTTAATAGCGACTGCTACGGCAAGGCACTGAATCCCACAGAGGGCTCAGGGCTCTGCAAATGTAAATATAGGAACAGGAACGATCTGTTGATGCTAATTTTAAGGGATGTCCACCATGGAGATCTGTGAGTAGGGTGTCTTCCAGAGCTGGGACCATAATGGTGACCAGAGCATCCTCCTGGTCCCTAGCCCACCCATGGAGTGAAAACCCACCCGTGGAGTGACAATGTCTATTTAAGTCCATTTTAAACTCTGGAGCAACCATAGTTACGCCTCCAAGCCTGTCTTTTTATAGCTTGTGTCATCCTCGTGCTTGCAACCAACATCAGAGGTGGGTACCAGGCTGCAGGATGTGGGAATGCCAAGCCCAGCTGCGGCAACACTGGGGTCCTCTGCATGCCTCTTTTTGGGGGGTTTCAGCTGGCAGCAATTCTCAGGTTGAGTCCCAACGATTAAAACTAATTATTTGGCGATATCTCTAAATCCCACATATCCTGTTGCTTATTCTCTTGTATAAGGCGATGGTCCCATTGCTTTAGCTTCAAATATTTCATCCTGGTTCGGGCTGGCCACGAGGAACCTGGTTCTCAAGAGCTTTTTCTATCGTACTTTTTAAAAAAATAAAATTATTTTATATTACTTTTTCCCCTTTTGATTGTTTTCTCTGAGTGTAGCATGATGGCTGTGTGAGGAGTAGGGATGTGGTCCTCCTGCACAGGATGGCATCCTGGCTTCACCCGCATTCCTATCTCCTTCACCCCAGGCTGGGAACCCCAGGCTGGGGCCAGTGACCCCTGTGTGACGCTGTCGGGGACACTTGCACGAGTGGTTGTGATTTTGCAGTGAGAAAAGGAAATGATCTGACACTTTCACGCTGCTCTTTGCAACTTCTGGTTCTCTTTTTTTGGAATTTCTTTTTAACCTCCCCTCGCCCTCCTCTCACGCTTGGACACCGGTGGCTTCTCCCTCCGCTGGCCACAATCCTTGTGTTTATTGAGCTTTTTCTAGGAAAATCCGGTGTTGTCTCGGGAGGGAAAAAGAGAAAAGAAACAAACCCCAGTTCTTGCTAATCTCTTGCGTTTCCAGCTGCTGACCCCTTGCATGTGACCGGAGTTGGGCTGGAAAGTTTCTTCGGAGGAAAGAGAAAGGATTTGGCCAGTGGGGAACGGCAAAACTGGAGAAGGAGCTACCCTCCATCCTGGTTTTGCTTTGGCCTGGCGGATGCTCAGGGTGGTTTTGGGCTGGCACGGGCTGCGGCTCCTCTCCAGGATGTGTTTCGCTGTATGCCCGAGGCCACCAAGCTGCAGCGCCAGCATCACCGGCAGACGCTGCTCCCGGCTGGTCCGGCTCCGCCGTGCCACAGATCGGTGCAGGACGGGGACCAGTGAGCCGCTGGGAAGGTGGGTGGGAGCGATGGAGGTGGGGAGGATGTGGGTGGGTGCTTGCTTCGGGGTCTTCGGGGCGTCATGGGGCTGAAGGTGGCAGTTTTAGGGGAGTGGGATTCGGTGGGCACCGGTGGATGGGGCCAGATTCTGCACGTCCCCTGGGGGTCCTGCCCTGTGATGAATTGCTTTGGCACAAAGAGATGGGGTGCAGGTTTGCTGGCATCGCTTTGGTGGGATGCTTGGGACTTCTTGAGTGCATAAGCTGCTGTGCAGGTGGCTTATATTAATTATGGTGAAAATTATTTATATAATATCGATGTGGGTGTTAACATGTGGTCAGGTATTTTTGTTTTGATTATTGGTTTATTATTATTAATAAATAATTAATCATTATATGGGTTTTGATACGTGCTGGCCATGCGAAAGGGCACAGTGGAGCTGCAGTGGGGCACAGCCTGCCTGTGCTGCTGGCTTGGATGATGGAGGCCACCATCCCGGCATGGCACACGTGCTCTGCCAGGGTGTCCAACGGGGGTGGGTTTGACCACCCATGGGTGCTGCTGGTCCCTGTTCCATGGGATCAGGGATGGCTGGAGGGAGCCGGGGGCTCCCTGCTGCATCAGTCCCTGGTGGGGGACCACTCTGTCTAAGCTAGGGTGGCATCCTCCATCGGCTCTTCGATGCCATCCCAAGGATGCTCCTGGGTTTGCTGAGCTGCTGCCGCTCCGTGATAATCATGGGATGCATCCCGTGCTGGCGAGGGATGCTCAGAGGTGGGGTGCAGCTGTCCCAGGGGTGGATGGTGCAGGGGTGCATCGTAATGCAAAGCAAGACAGTTTTAAACAGTGCAGTGCCAGAGGAGGACTCTCCTCCCGACACCACGCCTGTAAAATTATATCAACAAATCTACAGAGAGATTTCTCATCTTCTTTGGAGTTGTTTCGGGGTTTTTTTAATTGCAAATCAGAACCAGCCTAAATCACAAAGCTGTGTCTAGGTAGGACTAGGTGGGGAGCTGGCTTCCTTTCCTTCGCTATTTGCAGATTTAAAAATATATGTGCTGAAGCTCGGGGTTTTTTTTCTTAATCCTGAGTTTGTGAAGGAGGCTTTAACCTGAGCTCACGCTGCTGGAATTCCCCGCTGCGCCTGGGAGAGGCTCCTCGCCTCCAATCGCTTCCAGATGCTGTTCCTGCTCCGGCTCTTCCCCTTGCAAAATGTCTCCCCCAGCTCGCCGGCAGCCTCCACCAAATTTTCCCGGCTGGATTCAGCTTCCTGATATCTGGCCAGGCTGAGTCAGGCGAGCCTCAATTTTTTTTTAACCAGGGTGTGATGCCGGCGGTGAGAGGTTGCAATGTGCCCCGTGGCCTTGCACAAGCCGGAGCTCCGGCTTTGGATCCTGCGTCAGGTTCTGAGCCGCTTGCAACACTTTCGTCGGGTGTTTTTTTTAAGTTTCTTTTTAAAGAGTATATATATGAGCTGGGATAGAGTTTGGGGCTTGGGGTCCCTGCCCGCATTGGCGATGGGGCAGAGCTTCCTTGAGCCCTGAAATGGGGGAACTGGGGCAACTGAGCCAATGTAATGCAAAAGCAAGAGGATGCTTTAATGCTGCAGACCTGCTGCTTTGGTGCTTTGCTGATGTTGGACGCACGCTGCCAGCCGAGAATCCCCACAGCAGATAACAGAACACCCCGGTCTGGGGGTTAAACCCCCGTCCTGGCAGCTCCGTGGCCGTCAGTCTCATGCGACCCCTCTGGCGTGGGCTCCGTGGGCTGGGATTGCGTGTTATGAGGATGGATCCAGATGGGAAGGGAGGAGAGTGGTGGGGCATCGTTGGGGGGAAAAATGGGGTGGAAAGTGAGGAATAAGGGGGAAAAAATGCAGAGAGAGGCGATGCAAGTGGATTGGGGGGATGCGGGACTGAAGGAGTACCAGGGTGTGGGAACAGTGTCAAAAATTAAGGAGAGCAAAGGGGTTTAGGGGTTAAATATGACACTGCCTTCCCTGTGCGGGGTTGACAAGGTGGCCACCAAGGGCTGGGAAGGCCTCGGGCCCACCCCTGTAGGATAACCAGCGCTGCTTCAAAACAAAAAATAGAAGGGGAGAAAAAAAAGAATCACAAAGAACTGTCTGTTGGTTCCCATACGTGCTCAACAGGTTTCCCTCCCCGGCAGGGTCTGGGTAGGGACCTCTGGTATTTGGGACTGGGGGAGCTGGGGGTGGCCTTGAGCCTGGCTTTCAAAGTGTGCTATTTACGCAACAAAACCCATGCAATTCGTCCTCAGAAGCATTACCCCAGGCTCTTTTTCCACTGCCTTGTTTTGATCCTGTGCGGCTTTGATGCCGGCAGGGTGGGAAGGTACAGGCAGCTCCTGATGAAGGGCTGGAGGAGCTGGGGGGGCTTTTGCAACAAAAATATGGGTGAACACAAGGGTTTGGTGCCCCAGCACTGTGTTAGGGTAAGGGGATGGTAAAACCTGCCCCAACGCTTGGTCACGCTGCATCCGCCAGCGAATTTAGCATCCTTTAGCGTCCTTATGGTCCTTCAGCGTCTGCCATGGAGCTGGGGCTTCCCAGGCCCTTTTGCTACCTAATTAACAAAGTCGCTGCTTAATTCTGACTGCATTTACAAGTTAAATTGACAGATTATCTGTATTATGCAGATGTATATTTAAATCTTAATTATTTAGTTGCCTGGCTTGCCTAAATGCATGGGGTGTCTGTAAATCAGCGGCTTTAAGCCTGGGGATGGTCTTCTCTTGAAAGCACAGACTTTTGCTAAGGAATAAACCCAAAATAGGCTTTTTTTGTCTGATGAGTGATGCTAAACAGCCCAGCTTGGAAGCAGCCACGATTTCTCATGTCTATTTTTTCCTTTTTTTATTTTTGGGGGGGTGTTTGTTGCAGGAGGCTTGTCCTTAAATAGCAGTTATTTATTTTTAGGTCGATCGCTGCTTTGGATAATCCGGCTTGGCTGGGCAGCTTTGCTTTTCTTCCCATTCTCAGGGATTGAATAGAAATAGATTTATTAAATTATTTTGGTTTTAATAATTCAATACATTTAAGAAATGATTAATAGAATAAAAAGCCAGTTGGGATGGTGGATAGGAGTTCTGCTGGTGGTGGCTCTTCCGTGCTCTCCCGGCTGGGGAGCATCTGTGGGCTGCTGGGGTGAGGATCAGTAGGGAAACCTCTACCGAAAAGTCACATCCCACACCAGAATTATACCTTTGGCTTGGCTGAAGGATGGTTGGGAAGCGGCCAGATTATCTCCTGCTAAATACCTGCCAAATGAATAAGCTCCTGGTCCCGGGGCGATAGCGATTGGTGTGACGTGAGGGATGTGCCAGGCTTGGAAACACCTTGCTCCTGCCGAGTAGAGACAGTTTCTCTGGAGGAGGAGGATGAGCTCACCTGGATTTTAATCCCCTCCCAGCCTGGCTTTTGCTCTGTGCCCCCTTGGGAGGTAATTTTATCCGAGGGAGACTGGTGCCGGCGATGGAGCACCGACGGATGGATGGACGGATGGCTGCCTTGCTTCAGGTCTGGCTGCTGGGAGGGGGAGAAACGCCATTTCCATCTTCCCCTCCTATTTTAACAGCCCCCAGGGATTCTGGTCCTCAGTGGGGAGGATGCTGGATGGGAGGGATTCAGCAGCTGGTCCATGCCCAGTGCCTATCTGCTCTTGCCTGTGCGTGTCCCAGAAATGCCTGTATCCCCTGGGGATGCTCTTGTACCAGGGCTGAGCCCCTCAAGGGACTGGTCCTGGCTGGCTTCAGTCTTTAATAGGGGAAGGGATGTGGCCGTTGGGTTTTCATTTTTTTCCACCCAAAGCCACGAGCATCCCGGAAGGGAGACGTCAGGGAGTGAGCACAAGGTGCCTCTCTCCCCGCCTCAAATGTTGAAATTGTTATTTAAATGCAGCCTGATAGGCAGGAGGGGAAACTGAGGCAGCGTAGCTGGGAGCGTGGGAAGGAAAAGGAGCAAAGTTCAGCTTGTTAAGGTTTTTTTTGAGGGTTCTGGGGTACGGGATGTTAATTTCCTGCTGGGATCAGCTGCTGGATGGGTTGAGCCACCAGTGGCAAGTGGTGGAGATGGCAGCCCTTGACCCAGCGGATGCCTGAACTGTGACGGGTTTTTTCCCTGAACCTTGGGCTGGGAACGGCCGATTGCGTTGGCTGCTGGTGGTGGGGGACCTCTCAGGAAGCTGGAAAACAATCCTGGGGAGACCAGCAGCCATCCGGCTCCTGGCTCTTCCAGTTCAGCTGGAAAGACTAGCTTCAGGCAAGACCTCGGATCCTCCCAGTGGGGCCGATGCACTTTAAGGGATCCCGGTCTCCTACTCATCCAGGGCTGCATCCTCCTCCTCGGAGGGCTGGGGGGATGCTGGGGGGAAGGAGGCATGCCCTTGCCCACCCCCAGGCAGCTCTGAGCATCCCCATCGTTATCTATATGCGCAGGGGCTGATGCTGTGCCATGAAGTGCTTTAGCAGGAGCTCCCCGGGGAGAGTTTAACCTCGTTAGCGGATCCTATAATTCATGGCTCTAAATAAAAAGGCTCCTTGTCGAAGGTGATGTTGGATGCTCCAGTGGATTCCAGGCTGCTGGAAGACCCCGGTGCAGGAAGGTGAATTTTTTGGGCACTTGCAGAGCAGCCCCAGGTGTGTTTGCCCCAACCCCTCGGGTTTAATTGCTCCCCTCAGCAAATGGTGGATGTAGGAGAAAGCAGAGCTGCTTTGGCTGGAGGGGGAAGGTGTGGCACTGGGATGGAGCCATCTCTGGGCATCTGTGGACAGCCTCATCCCTGGAGAGAAGTACCAGCTTGGAGATACTCTTTTTTGGGGTTTCTTTCCCCTTCCCTTGCATAGAGACATACCCTCTTCATTAAAATTAATGGGGTATTAAGAGTCAGGCATGCCCTGGGGAAGGCTTGCACCGGCTTGGCACCCCCCAGCATCTCACCTTTACTTCCACTAGCTGGAAGAGATGGAGAGAGGTAAGGAAATCTCCTGCCCTTCAGAGTTTCCCCTTGGAAGCAGCTTTTCTGCCAGGGCTTGAGCACCAGCTGTGGAGAGAGCGTCCTGGTCACCCTCCTCTATCCAGATCACCCTTCCTTGCACTGAGCCGGGCTGAGATTGTTCCTCACGTGGTTTTTTTGAGAGGGGAGAACTGTGACTCCTGCTATATCCCATCCATCCCACCAGCACAAGAGGGAAGAGCAAAGCTGGCTCCTGACTGCTAACTGAGATAGCAATGGACCTGCTTCACCTGGGCAGCTCATTCTCCACCCCACCCTGCTGCTCGTTAGTGGGGTAATTAAGCTGAATGCAGAGCAGCTGTCCTTGCAGAGAGGTTTTTCTTTGTGAGGCAGCATGGCAAAAGGGTTTCTGTGTGCAGCAGCTTCTTGGCAGGGTTTTTCCTTCCCCAAATTGTAAGGATGTTACAGTGCCAGGCGAGGATGTGTGATTTGGAAACTTTTGGGAGAAGAGATGCTGGAGATGTGGGATTAAGTAGCATCCTTTGTGCAGGAAGGTGGTTGAGCTGCAGAGCGTCCCAGGGTGAGCAGAGCTGTGCTTTTCCTTGGACAAGGGCTTGCTAAAGAATTGCAGCTAAAAAGGTGCACTTCCTAAAACTCGGAGTGAGTCATGGAAGGGGATTTTGGTGGGGCAGGCGAAGGGGCGCTGAGGAAACCTGCGGCGAGGTCTGGGCTCTGAACCACAGCACCTCCTTAACGTGCTGCTAGAGCAGGAGGAGGTGGGTGGCTTTGCAGAGAGCAGACATCCTCTGTGACATGTGATGGCTGACAGGGGCCCTTCTGCCAGTCCCCTGGGGCTGCTTCCCCCTCTGGGCTTGGAGCTGCCCTGGCTGGGATCAGGAGGGATCCACCAGATCCTCGGAAAGTGGAGGGCTGCTAAGCACAGCATCCCTTGCGTGCTGCCGGTGTGGGTTGCCGTAGCCCTAAGGATGTTTTCCCTTTTCCCTTTGCCAGGGGAAGAGAGGACGGCCTCGCGGATCCCGCCGAGCTCCTGCCTGCTCTGCCTGGACCGAGAGGACAGACCGTAAGTAGCTGTGACCTCCTGCCAGCTTACTGCCACCCTGCTGGGGACTGGCTTCGGCTTCTCCTGCTGCAGGGGATGCTGGAAAAGGTCTCCCCGAGATGAGAATCTTCATCCCAGCGTAGCTGGTGGGGTTAACAGAGCATCGAGGTGGTGCTGGGGGTGCAAAGTGCTTTAACAGGTTATTTTTAGGATATTTTTCTCCTTGGCTGTTAACATGGGAGGAAAGAGCAGGGAAGATGCACAAGTGTAGGGACAGGGGTGTAAATCTGTCTGGTTCACCCCAGATGTTCTGGGGCTGTGGGGCTTGAGCTCAAGGGTTGAGTTACTCTGGGGGTTTGGCTACCCCAAAACCAGCCCTTTGCTGGTGCGAAGCAGGAGGTGTGGAGGAAACGGGGGGAAACCGCAGTGCTGTCACAGCGGAGGCAGTTAAGGTGGCCCTCGGAGACTTGCAAAGGGCGTAGCGACTGTGCAGGCAGCTTTTGAGCCCCCCAAAGGCAACCCAATCAAAGCCACTGGGGATGGTAGCTGCCTGCGGGATAATTGGGCTTTGGTGCTTGAGAAACCCTTGATTTCCCAGTGCTTTTCCCTGGAGCGCTGGGGTTGGATCCAGGCATTGCTTGAGTTTGGGCTGGAGCATCTCGGTGATTTAGTTTTTTGCCTCGCTGGGCTGTTTGCAGCCCCACTATAAGGGAGCAGGTGCTCCCTGCGGATCTTTCCCTGCCGCTCCTGGGAGAGCAGGCGGTGGGGGGAGGCTGCCTGCACCCCCAGCTTGCTGCCGTCCCCTTCCTGCTGCTTTTTTTGGGGGCGGTTAGACCAAAGCATGGGTGCAAAGCTGCCCTTGCCGCCCGCATCCCTGGGTGTTCCCCGAGGATGGAGGTGCCATAACTAAACACAGCAACGAGGTGACGGTGACAGCAAATGGAGACTAGCTGGGGCAGGTAGGAGGAGGGGGCAGCCGGATTGTTGCTGAGGGCTTAGTGATGAGACCCCACGGGTGTAAAATCATCGCTGGTGGGTGTCCACCCTCATGTCATTAGCGTGAGGTTGTCCCCCTGTAGGTGGCACAGCTCTCTGGTGGCTTGGCTATCACCTCTGGGTTGTAGCGAGCCACATCTGGCAAGAAAAGGTCTTTATTTTTTCAAATAGGATAAGAGTGATTAAACTTATATAAATAATAATACATAACCTATAATAATGCAGCCTAACACCCCGAGGAGGAGCCCTGTAGCTCCTTTGATGGCATGAGGTTATCCTGGAGGCAGGGGGTGCCCAGGTAGATCCATGCAACTGGCGTTTTGGGGCCATAGAAAGGGATTTGGGTCCCATCCCTGTGTATTTCCTGCTGTAAGGATTAAAAAAAAAAATTAGGGAGAGAGGATAGGATGGTGGCAGCGCTCACCTGGGTTGGGTTTCAGCTCTTGAGCTGAACATTAAAACCAGCAGCGCTGTGGAAAGGCAGGGTTTTATTCTGGGGACCTGCTGCTGTGGATGTACTCGCCCTGCCTGAGCTTGTTTGCTGTTGCCACTCCAAAACTGTGCCCTCGTCACAGGTGAATGTTTTGTTAAGGCTTACATGCCAGTGAGGTGTTTTTTGTCCCCTATCATAAATATTTGGCCAGGTTATTGTATGCCTAGGATACCATGGGCTAAGGAAACAGCACTACCTTGCCTATTAAGAGGCAATTAAGATTCCTTTAAAGTGACTCGCAGGGCTCTTAGGATAAATGTGGGTCTTGGTGGCCTGGGCTTCGTCTCTGCGCCCTAGATGGGGTGGTGTTTGGTGTCAAATGGGACTGATTTTGGCAGTGCCACGTCCTCATGACCTCCTGCGTTCCCCCCACCCACTGCACTTACAAGTCATGCTTGTGCAATTGCTCTGCCCTGCTGTTTTCTGACTACTGCAGGCAGCCCTGCCTGCACCTGCAGCATCCCTGGTCCCCCGGCCCCGCTGCAGCATCTCCGTCCCGCTGCAGCATCCCTGGTCCCCCGGCCCCGCTGCAGCATCCCTGGTCCCCCGGCCCCGCTGCAGCATCTCCGTCCCGCTGCAGCATCCCTGGTCCCCCGGCCCCGCTGCAGCATCTCCGTCCCGCTGCAGCATCCCTGGTCCCCCGGCCCCGCTGCAGCATCTCCGTCCCGCTGCAGCATCCCTGGTCCCCCGGCCCCGCTGCAGCATCCCTGGTCCCCCGGCCCCGCTGCAGCATCTCCGTCCCGCTGCAGCATCCCTGGTCCCCCGGCCCCGCTGCAGCATCTCCGTCCCGCTGCAGCATCCCTGGTCCCCCGGCCCCGCTGCAGCATCCCTGGTCCCCCGGCCCCGCTGCAGCATCCCTGGTCCCCCGGCCCCGCTGCAGCATCCCTGGTCCCCCGGCCCCGCTGCAGCATCTCCGTCCCGCTGCAGCATCCCTGGTCCCCCGGCCCCGCTGCAGCATCTCCGTCCCGCTGCAGCATCCCTTGGAGGGGGATCACATCCAGAGCCTGCTGCCTTTTGGGCTTGTGACAGAGGTTGTTTGTAGTGCTGCAAGGTTTTTTCTCCCTGCTGTGGGTCTTGGTTTTCTTCCCAGCTTGGGGGAAAAAAAAAAATCCCCAAGCACCTGGAGCTTGCAGCAGCCAGGATGAGGAACGTTTGGGATACCAGGCTGAGGATTTGGGTACCTTTGATGCTCTTCCAAGCCCAGGCAGTGCCTTGAGTTGGCTGCGTCCTTTCCCCAGAGGATCGCCCCCGGCCGCCTCCCAGGTTGTGTTCAGGCTTCGGCACGTGATGGTTTTGCCGAGGCAGGATGCGGCTGAGCCGGTGCGGGGGGTAAGCTGGCATCTGTCAGGCCTCCTCCGGCAATCCCAGCCCTACCGCATGGAGAAAACCCGTGGGACGGGGGCTTGGAAGATCCTGGGGTGGTAAACTGCTTCTTTGGGGGGTCAGGCCTGGTTGTTGTCCTCAAAGTGGGGTGCAGGGTCTGTCCTGCTGGTCCCAGCAAAGCTCCATGTGCCCTGAAGGCTCGGGAGAGATGGTCCGGCTGGAGTCGAAGGGGTCTCTGCTGTCCCAGCCGTCTGTCCATCTCCCTTTGGTTCTCACTGCCAAGAATGAATCCTTAGGGACTGCCAGCTTGGGTGTGATCCCCTTCAAATCCACCTCTCTCCCAGTTAAAAATAAATGCACAATTTTGGGGGATGAACGATCAGAGAAGCTCATTTTTTGATGAGCATCCTTCTAGCCCAGGGAAGCTGGATCGGGCAGCGAGTGGCTCCATGGACATGAGGGATGGGGTGATGGGAGCATGGGAGATGTGTCCTTGCCTCATGTCATGCTTCGTTTTCCCCAATCCATGAGTTACCATGGAAACATAAAAGTACTCAGAGCTTTTGCTGCCTTGCCTGTTGGTCCACGGATGCTTTGCCGGGATGGCAGTGGGTGGCTGGGATCACCATTTGCCCATGCTGGGATGGAGTGGGGGGATTTATAATCACCCCCTACCCTTGTGCTTGCTCCGTGGCTTTAAATGCATTTGGGTTTTTTGTTTTTTTTTTGCCCAGAGGTGGGCTGGGAGCAGCTTGGCTGAAATCTGGAGATGCCAAAGCCGTTGAGGCCATGGAGGGAGATGGGGATGGATGGAGACACAGGGGCGGGCTCCTCAGAGGTCACCACACAGCAGGAGTGTGGGTTCCCCTGGTTGCTTCTGGCATCTCATGGGGGCTTTCCCAGGACATGGTGAAATTTGGAGGCAAATCCCTTCTCTGGGTCCAAGTGAGACGGGGAAACTGAGTGAGGAGCTTCGTCGCGGCTGCCTCCGCAGCATCCCAGGGATGGGGCTTTCCTGTAACACCTGGCTTGGGAAGGAGGGACCTGATTGGGAAGACGGGGCAGCAGCAGTAATGCTTTTAAGTCATTTATGCAGCGATAATATTCAACCCAGCGGAGCTTTGGAGGTGTGTTGCTCAGACATCAAAGCAAGGGGCTTTTTCAGTTGCTTCTTCCAAGTGTGGGGAGCCGAATCTGCCTGGGACTTTCCCCCCAGCTCCAGGGCTTGGCAGGGGAGGCGATGCCCTGGACCGAACCGGTGGGAGCGGCGGTTGAGGCACGTCTGCATCCCTTCCGTGGGAGGGGCAGGTGCCAAATCTCTCTGCTGGATGGGGATGCTGCGGTGGGGGAACCATGGAGGATGCTGCACCGGGGGATGCTGTGGTGGAGGATGCTGCGGTGGAGGACCAGGGGGATGTTGTGGTGAGGGATGCTGCCCTGGGGGATGCTGGTGGAGGACCAGGGGGCTGTCGAGGTGAGGGATGCTGCCCTGGGGGATGCTGTGGTGGGACAGGGATTCTGCAGTATCTGAGGATGCTGTGGAACCAGGGATGCTGTGGGAACCAGCGGGATCCTCTGGCATCACTCCCTCCACCAGCTCCGTGAGGACGGTGGGAGCTGGCTCCGGGAGTTCAGACCTTCCTGCTTTAAGCAGCCGCTCTGGTTTGGGCTGCGGATCTGGTAGCACGAGGCTGGGGGGAGCTTGAATCCATTCCAGACGCGCCTCCCCCTTGGCCTGGGCGCGGGGGCAGCCTGGGTGTGCTCTGTTTTGCTCTGCATTCCCCGAACGCTTCACTAAACAGCGTTCATTTTCCTTGGAGATTATTAACTGTGTTTGTCTTAGATAAATTTTGCATCAGGCCCAGCTTGTGCGTACAAGCCTGGGAAAAGATCATAAAGCCTTTAAAAAAAATATTTTTTTTAAAAAAGTTGCTATGTGAAGGCAAACACCGGGGGTGAGAGTGGATTTTCCCAGTGTCTTGAGCCGACAGGAGGGGTGAAGTGCACTTGGTGGGAAGCTTGGCTGGGTGATTTGGTGCTGAAGGAGAGAGCTGGGGGATGAATTTTGTGCTAAATTCGGGTCCTGATGCCCGGCAGCACCTCAGCCCTGGGCAAATGGGTGTGCTCAGGCCCCCTAGGAGCATTGTCAGCCTCCAACTGTGGTGGCAGATTTCCCCTTGGGGACTTCTGTGGCTAGTCTGGCTAGGGAAAAAAAAAAAAAACACCAAGAAAACACAAGCTGCTCTTTTCTTTCCCCAAATGTAATTTATTTTCAAGCAGCTGTAATGTATAAAGGGCTGAGACCCACCAGCTCCTGTCCCTGCTTGCTCCAACCCTTGAAGCTGCAATCCTGAGTTTAATCTTCCCTTTCCTTCCCAAGCCAGGAGGGATTCCAAGATCCAGAAATACCGATGCAGGTTGAGAACTGGGGTGTAAATTGGGGGGGGGGTGGGGGGGTGGTCGGTGGCTTTTGCTTCCCCATCGTGGGTCTCCAGGCGATGGCAGGGCTGTGCCTGGGCACAATTCACCGGGAAGGGGTTTGATATCTGTGTTTTATGGAGGAGAAATGATTCAGGGGGAGATGGGCACTTTCCCGGGGTACCACCTCTCCTGTCCCCACCCCTATCCCCATCCATCCGCTGTCGGACAGACACAGCTTTCTTTGCTTTGTATCCTGTCCCATTGCTCGTAGCGTGGTTTAATTGACCTTAATTCCCTTTTAATTGTCCTTCCTGCCTTTCTTAATTAATTGCCCTTCCTGCCCTTTTAATTTCAGGAGCCTGTGTCGAGGAAGGGAAGAGCCTGGCTCTGACGGGACCATCTTTGGTCCCATTTTTCCTCGTTCTTGATCCCATTTGCTCCCCCAAAGCGCTGCTCTCAGCTCACGCTCAGCTGGGCGAGGACGTGGCCCTGCCGGGTGGCAGGTGTCATTAACAGCGCTTCGTTAGGCACCCGCACACCCTCCCAAGGTGACTAATCTCTCGGGGCCAGCATTTTCATCGCCCAGCCTGGGCGTGCACCTTTCCTCTTGGCTGGGCATTTAATACCTCCTTGCCCTCTCCTCCTCCTCCGGGACATGGCTGGTCCGGAGAGGGGAGCAGCTGGGTCGTGGTGTGACAAAGCCAAGCTCAGCTCCGAGCTGGGCTCCCAGTAGGATTCATCCTCAGGGAGCAAAGTCTCTCATGTATCCCAAAATTTCTCCCACCTGGTAAGTTAATTTTCCACCCTGGCTGTGTTGTGCGGTGGTGGGATGGGGCTGAGCTGACCCCGGGGTGGCTCCGACCAGGGCTCTTTGCTGCCTTATTCCAGGAGCAGGAGGTTTTGGAGGAAGAAAAAAGTCGTCCCGTTTTCCCGGCCGGCATTTGTGTGAGCATTAAGCTTGTGGCATCCCCCTTTCCTGGGGCTGGGATGGTTGAGTTGAAGGCGTTGGAGGTTCCCCAAGTACGTGGTGCTCTTTGCTTTGATCCCACTGGGCTGCTCCTGTCCTTTCTGCCTGGCTCGGTGGTGGCACCTTGGGCTTCGGATCTGTGGTGGCTGGTTGGCTGGTGCTGGTTGGATGCTTGAGCCAGGGCTGGGCTTAAAATCTCCCCCCAAGTCACCGCCGTGGGCATTGGTTTGGGTGCTGCGGGGTTTTGCAGCAGAGACCCAAGTGGGGGCTTGTTTTTCTTCTTTAACTCTTTTTTTTTTTTTTTTTTTTTTTTTTTTTCCTTTGGCATTTAACCTGTACGGCTGAGGCTCCTTGGGAACCGTGGCCGCTTGCCTGGCTTTTCTAAACTCTGTGTAAATCAAACCTTCGGCGGTTGCAGGGTGGAGAAATGCGAATTTAAATAGGAAAAAAAAAATTAATTCCTTGGGGAACCCTCACACCTGCTCGTTCACAGGTGCAGATGGGGCAAGCGGGGAGTGGTGCCTCTTGGATGGGGCTTTCGGGGATGGCTCCGATGGGTTTTGACCTCATCTGATGCCTTTCCCTCTTTTTCCCGCTGCAGGTGACCAGCGGCAGCCGCGATGAGAGCTCCGGCCCTCGCCTGATGCCTCTCCTGCTGATAAAAATGCTCAACAAGTCTCGTGAGTCCCATGAGGGGGTCCCGTCTCCCTCTTTCCAAGCGGGGATGGGGGTCCCGGGGGATCTGCATTTGGCAGTTGGGCTTTGGGGGTAGGATGCCGCTTTGCTGCGGCTCCAGTGGGGTGATGGAGTATTGGGGGGGGACCATGGGTGAAACTGTGGCCGGGAGGGTGATTTTGGGGGTCCTTGATCCAGCGGGCTTGGGGGTAGAAAAATAGGATGGAGGCACCCGGGAAGAGGGATGTGTTTGCGCAGCCTTTGGCGCAAGGTGGATGGGAGGGAATGGCACGGCAGCCTTCGGACCTGGGATAAACCAGCCTGGTTCCATCCTGGAGCTGCTCCTCTGATGGGACCGTGCCGGCCAGCCAGGCCCTCGCCTCTCCCGGGGCCGGGGGGGTGTGTGTGGGGTGTGGGGGGCGAAGGCTTTGCCAGGGATGGCTCTGCAGTCCTGAATCTACTGGGACATCCGCACGGCGCTGCAGGGCCCCAGCATCTGCTTAGACCCCAGGGTACCAGCTTGATGGTGTTTTTCTCTTCCCCCCCCCGCCCCACCACTGGGCACGCAGGAGGGAAGATACTCGGGGTGCTGGCGCTGTTTCTGGTGATGGTTTGGTACTCGATCTACCGGGAAGACAGGTACACACAGCTGTGAGTGGCTTTTATTAAAGCTTAAAGGACCTCCTGCCCTTCCCTTCGGAGGCATCCTCCCGCCCGTCCGGCGCAGGGATGCTGGAGCATCGTCTGGCTGGATCCTGGGGATGGGGGAGCTGGCAGCATCCTCGCCTGCTGCCGGAGGAGGGGGACACGGCGTGTGTTGGCTCTGCGGGGTTTTTGCCAAACGCCGGTGTTTCCCTGAGCTGGGGAGGAAGGGAAAACCCCCTGGTCTTCCCAGTCCTGCGATGCTGATGGAGACTGGGAAAGCGGAAAGCGTGAGCTCCATGAGCAGGGCAAGAGAGACCTCTTCCGATGCAAGGCTGCAAGCCCAGCAAATAAAAACCCAAAGGGAAACCAACCTTGCATCTGGTCGGCTTGGTGCTGCCAGAATCCGCCCGTGGGGGTGCCAGAGCCCCCTTGGCCAGGAGGGGGATGCAGAGGAGCCAGGCTTTTTTTTTTTCCCTTTTTTTTTTTTTTTTTTTTTTAACCTCTTCCCTTACAGCTTTTATTTCCCCGTGCAAGAAAACAAAACGACTTGTCCCCTCGGGGAGGTGGAAAAGAAAGCGTCGCAGCTCATTGGGAAGTGAGTATCCAGGTTGGGAGCAAGGAGAGGGGGGGATGCAGAGCCAGGACCACCCCCCCTGCCCTGTGCTGTCTCCCCCCATCCTGGTCTCACCGGCCCTTTGCTCCTCGGCAGCTACACGAGGGACCACCCGCTCTTCTTGCAGCTGAAGGATTACTTCTGGGTGAAGACGCCGTCGCTCTACGAGCTGCCCTACGGCACAAAGGGGAGCGGTAAGCCCCGGCGGCACCCGCGGTGGGTTTCTGTCCATCCCTGCAGCCTCCTCCCTGGGGGTTTCAGCTTGACTTTTCTTTAAAAACAGGTGCAGGTTGATTTTTTTATTTTATTTTATTATTTTTTGGGGCGGGCCACACACCATTTTCTCCTTCCCAGCAAGCTGTTTGCTTGATTTTTAGGCTTTGTGGCACGTAGCTGCTTGCCCCTGGCTGCGGGTGGGCCAGGTTTTAAAGGATTCCGTGCGCAGATCTGGTGGGAGCTGGGATTACTGGCAGGAGACCTGCAGGGATGGGGCAGCACCCAGGGCGTTGTAGCAGGCAGGAGCTGCCTTCCTCACCTTCTCCTTGCTTTGCAGAAGACGTCCTCCTGCGCTTGCTGTCTATCACCCACTACTCCCTGCCCGAGAGCATCCAGAGGTAACTCTGGGGTGGGTTTAGGGGCTTTTTTTGTCTTTCTCTTCAGCGCTGCTCTCGCGTCGGGGGGAAACGTGGCCACTGTGGACCCAGAATTTGGCAAAACGAACCTCTGCAACCCGGGGGTGGTGGATGGAGCATGGGTAGCTTTGTAGACTGGACAATGGAGGGTTAAATCTGCCCTTGGGGGTTACAACTGCCAGGGTTTTAGAGCAGGTCTGGTTGAAACGGGGCTTTTCTCTCGCAGCCTGAAGTGCCGGAGGTGCGCGGTGGTGGGCAACGGCCACCGGCTCCGCAACAGCTCCATGGGGGAGACCATCAACACGTACGATGTTGTGATCAGGTACGGCCTGGGGTCCGTCCTGCTGATCCCTCCCCGGTGCCACCCGCAGGTGGGGTTGACACCTGTGATGTCCCCATGTTGTCCCCACCCCAAGGTTGAACAACGCCCCGGTCCACGGTTATGAGCAGGACGTGGGTTCCAAGACCACCATGCGCCTCTTCTACCCGGAGTCGGCCCACTTCAACCCCAAGACGGAGAACAACCCCGACACCTTGCTGGTGCTGGTGCCCTTCAAGCCCATGGACTTCCAGTGGATGGAGGCCATCCTCAACGACAAGAAGAGGGTAAGTGTGGTGGAGAACCAGGTCCAACCCTCAACCCGCCCCACCCTTGGGGACCTACCTCTCTTAGTGGGACACCACCGGACTTCTCTATCCTCTTGCAGGTTCGGAAAGGGTTTTGGAAGCAGCCCCCATTGATCTGGGATGCTAACCCGGAGCAAGTGCGCATCCTCAACCCTTACTACATGGAAGTAACTGCTGCTAAACTGCTCAACCTCCCCATGAAGCAACCACGGAAGGTCAAACAGGTAAGGGGTGGGGATGGTCGGTCACCCTGCAGCCCCCTAAGGGGTGATGTCCTCCCCACGGGTCCCCTGGCTGTCTCCTCCTCTGCCCTCTCCCTCCAGAAGCCCACAACGGGGTTGCTGGCCATCACCTTGGCGCTGCACTTCTGTGACCTGGTGCACATCGCGGGCTTTGGCTACCCCGACTCGGCCAACAAGAAGCAGACCATTCACTACTACGAACAGATCACGCTCAAGTCCATGGCGGTAAGCGTCTGCCCCCCTCTTCTTGTCCATGTCACCAACTCCTTTTTTTTTTTTTTTTTTTTTCCCCCTGGATGAGGGACTGCAGCCCAGCAGAGCAGCGCCCTGCCTCGCTCAGTGATGCCGAGTGGCGCAGGTGCCTCTCCCCATGGGCACCCCTCGCTCCCCACCCCCCATGGGTGTTGAGATCCACCTTGGGGGTCACCATCCCCCTTCTTCCTCCCTGTAGCCCACCCTCTCCATAGTCCTGGGGGAAGAGTTGGCTCTGGTTTATGTGTAAGCAGAAGGGCTCGTGGCCAGGGAGGGTCACATCCCCCATGCCGGGGGGCTCCTCACCTCGGGTGAAGGTCGACCCAACGCTGGGGGGGTGGGATGGAAGGGAAAGGCGCAGCACCGTGTTGCTGGGCTCTGGTGTGACCCCCCCACCCCTGCTCCCCCCCCCCCCCTTCCGCAGGCGTCGGAGCACAACGTCTCACACGAGGCAGTGGCCATCAAGCGGATGCTGGAGCTGGGTCTCGTCAAGAACCTCACCTACTTCTGAGGGCAGGGGGGCTGCGCAGGGACCGCGTCCCCCCAGCCGCGTGGGGGGACAAGCTGGCACGGCCGGAGCTGGCCGAGGGCACCGTCCTCACCGCCGCCACCACCTTGCCCCGGGACTCTTGGAGCCAGCGGGGACGGAGCTGGGGGGGCCGCGCTGGACCGTGGGACCCCCGGTGTGGGGGGCAGCAGCTCTTGGGGGGTGCAGGGAGCCCCCCCGGTGCTGTGGCATCGGGGCCGGTGCCTTTTCCTACCGACGCACTGAAGCTACCAAGGACCTGGAGGGGATTTTGAGGGGGGGTGTCCCTCCCTCCCAGCAGGCCTGGGGGATGGGGGGGCAGCAGCCCTTGCGCTAGGCTTTTTCTTTCCCTTAATTCCCTCCTACCTGGACGAGAGCCCCCCCCCGAGGGGCTGATTTTGGGGGTCTGTGGACCCCTCCAGGGAGCAGAAGCCCTCAGGGGCTTGTGATACCTTCTCCCTACCCTTGTGCCCCCCTCAAATATTTAATTTCCCTCTCCCCCCCCCCCCCCCTTTTTTTTTTAATTTTCTTTCTACTCAGTGGCCCTGTCCGGTGCCTTAGCGCTGGCGCGGGGGCTCGTCCCCCCAGCCTCGGGGTCTGCCAGGGCCCTTTACGGGGGGGGGGGGGGGGGGGGGGGAGGAGGAGGGGGGGGGCAGTTTAATTTAATTAATTTAAATGCTTATTTATCGGGGAGCCTTCCCCTGGGGCCCCCACGCCACTTGTGTTGGGGTCGAGTGGCCTTGGGTGAGGGGGCTCCAGGGGGCTGACCTGTGCCTTGTCCCCAAGGTGTGGGGTCCCCTCTGTCCCCCGCGGGGCTGGGGGTGCGGGGTGGCCCTGGGGACCCCTGTGTAGGGGTGTTGGGGGCTCCTGCTGGCACCCAATAAAGGTCCTCGTGAGGCTGGGCTTGGGTGCTCCTGGGGGTGAGTGTGAGTGAGCACTGGGGTAAGTGTGAGCGCGGGCTGGGTCTAGGGCAGCCCAGTTGTGTACAGTGCTCCTGTGCCAGCGTGTCCCCATGTCCCCACGCCAGTGTCCCCAGCTGCCCCTTACCTGCTGCGATGCCCCATCGCCTGGCTCGGGCGCTGGGGTCCCCTGTGCCCATGTCCCCAAGGTGGGGACCCTATGGCGAGGCCACGGTGCACCCAGGCTCCGTGTCACCAAATGAGCTGGTGTCCTGGCGGGGTGGCCATCAGCCCAGGCGTGCCACGAGAAACACCTCTTGTATTGACCGCGGCGCTGCGATACAGCGCGGAGAGGCCCTTCCTGGGGGGGTCCCCGTCCCACCGATGTGTTTTCCCCCCCCCCCCCCCCCTCCCCATCCTGTCCCACGTGGTGGGACCCCCCCTACCCCCCCCGAAACGGACTCTATAAGTATGGACACCGAACACCAAGAAGGAAGGGAAGGAGGGGGCAGCGGGAAGCGGAGGCGAGCGGCTGGGTGGGCGCAGGGGGTGCGTGGTCAGGCCGGGGGCACCCCCAGCCCCACGGAGGGGACGGCTCCCCAGGGCTCGGCGCGTCCTCAGCGGGGTTGTGCTTGGCATGTACCGGGGGGGTGGGTGGGATGGTGCTCGGCCGGTCCCTTAATCCGCAGCCCCACTTTGGAGGGCCGGGGGGGGGTGGGGGACACTGGAACCGGCCTCTTCCCACCGCTGCTCCCAGCGGGTGCGACTTGTCCTTAGCGCGAAGCCACCGGCGCCCACGCGGAGGGTCCCGAGCATCCCCGGAGGGGCTCAAACGTGCGTCTGCATCCGCCTCTGCAGGGGCCGGCTGGGGTCTGAGTTTTGGGAAGAAGACTGGGAATGATGGGAGGAGGAGGCGGACGCCTTGCTGGCCTTGTCGAACTGCACGTAGCCGTCCTGCTTGCCGCTGCTGCTGATGCTGCTGTCGCACTGGGTGTCGAGGAAGGAGCTGCTGTCGCTCATGGAGCCGCGCTGGAATTCGCGCTCGCACAGCTCGATGGAGCTGCTGCCCATGCCCAGCACAAAGCGCTGGCTGTAGTCGTAGAGGCGGCTCTGCCCGCTCAGGGTGCTGTAGATGTTGGTGAAGGACATGCCGGTGGGCACCCGCTGCTTGCTGGCGGGGCGCAGGTCTGCCGGGCACCCCGACAGCGAGATGGTGGGGGTGGAGTGGTGCTCCTTGAAGGTGTTCACGCTGTAGTAGCCGTTGGTGGGGTCCTGTGGGGTGGGAAAAGGTGGTGGAGGGGGGCAGGTTGGTGGTGCCCACCCTCCCTGTGCGCCCTGGTGTTTGGGATGCCCACCTGGCTTGGCTACCCACCCTCCACCACCAAGCCCTCCTGCCCGCAGCATCAGAGCATCCTCTGGCCACCACTGCATCCTGCTCGGCTGGGCTCCCTCCAAATCAGGGCAGAGGGAGGCATGGGTGCCCCTCGCACCCCATTGCCTTGGCACGCCCCCCAACCCTTTGTTTTTTTAAATCCTTCAAAGGGTGATGGGACCAGAAAACAGCACCGGGGTGCCACAGCATCCCTCCCAGTGCAGGGACAGCCCTCTGGTGACACCAGGGGACACGGCACAAGGACAGAAAGCCTGGAAGACACAGTGCTGGGCGAGGAATGAGGTGGTCCTGCCCTGCAGCGAGCACAGGGAGTGGTGCCCAGCACCCTGGGGTGCAACTGCCTCGGCCACATGCTGCAGCCCCTCTAGCAGCAGTGACCTGGGGGGGGGTTGGTGGTGGTTAAGCCACATCTCTTCGTGGGGCTGGGGACAAAGGGGGCCGTGTCCCCAGGGTCCGGCTCACCTTCAGGTTTTGAAACTCCTTCTCCTCCTCCTTGAGCACCTCGAGCTGCTTCAGCACCGAGTCCTGCTGAAACTCCCCCCGGTCCATCTAGGAAAGGATGCAGGTGGGTGTCAGCACCCGCTGCCCCCCCAGCCCGGGGCTGCCTGGCCCCACGCCACGTGGGGTGAGCCCCGTGCCTGCCACCAGCCCCACGTCGAATTAAAGCATTTGCCCAGGGACACCCCAGCGGGGCAGTGTCGGAGGGCAGCAAAGCCATCCAATTCCCTGGGTTACTTTTTATGTTGTTTCCACCCCCCCCCACCCCCCCCACCCCCCCTTTTTAGGACTAAAAAGGCTGGGCTGATGTGGAAAATGAATTATTTACATCCACCGTGGTGAGTGTTGGGGCTGCACCCCACCTGCCCAGAACAAACCCTCCAAATCACCTTTTTTTTTCCCCTCCCATTTTTTTTCCCTTTCTTTTCATCCTTTCCTCCTCAGCTGAACTTGGCCACTAACATCTCAAAAATCTGAGCTCGGTTCTGGCGTTGCCACAATACTGTAATTAACGTGAAAGCCTCAATTTTATTTTCTACCCCCTCCCCCCTCCCCATGATATTGGCTTGTCGCAAAAGCTTTGAGCCTTGGAGGCTTTGCCCACCCCAGGGGCTTGGGGGTCAGGAGGGGATGGACGGGCTGGAGAAGCTCCTTTTGGTTTGATTTGACTTAAATTTTGCTCCTACTGCTCCTTCGCAGACCCCCGGAGGTGGATGCTGCCACCCCGACGTGCCGCCTTCGCCTTCCTTTGAAGGCTGACCACGTTTGGTGGCGGTGGGGAGGGGGAGAAAGACACATTAATTAGACCCTGGCTTTAATTACCCTTCCTTCAGCATGGCAAGGCTGTGCAGAAGCATAATATCAACCAATTTCTCAGCTGCCTTTTTTTATCTTCTCCGCTATTGACTGCGCACAGCCAGCCTGGGTGCTGTGCCCTGGTGCTGGCATCGCAGCTGCCCCGGTCACGGCCCCAAATAAGCCCCCAAATCCCTTTTTATTGCCCAATTTCTCCTTTTTCCAATGGTAAGTGGTTGTGGAAATTCGCCCTGCAGCACTTTCTGTTCATCTCCTGCAAGCCTTTGATACGTCTATTAAATGCAATAAATTAAAGTACCTGAGTTTTCCTAGGGAAGAAAAAAGTGCCTGGAAGAGCCCTTGATTTACCAGGGTAAATCAAAGTGTCACCGAGGATTAAATTCGGTGCAGGGAAGAGCGGAGGGGTGTGGGGGGTTATTTTTATTCTGCCGGCCAGCCACGGTGACACCCTGAAGTGTCACTGCACTGGCATGGGATGGGCATGCAGGAAACCCATCGCAAAGGTTTTACAGGTCCTGGCTCAGAAAGAAAAGGCGAAACCAGTTCTCCTCGGCCGTGGCTGCTCCTCGGCGTGGGCGATGGAGGGGGGAGACGAGCCGGTGAGAACCAAAGTCCCAGCCCTGCCGGCGGCGCGACCTCCCTGGGATTAAACGTCGGCTTTGACGAGGTATTTTAAACCATTTCATGTGGCCTCTTCGAGGATGACCGGCACAATCCAGGCACCAGGATGCTCCCCAAGCCCCGTGGGGGTCCCCAATTCCTACAATTCCCCCTGGATTTGGGGGGATGCAGTGAGCCCCTGCGCCGTCAGAGGGCACCGAGCCCCCACGCAAGCCACGCGCGCGGTCCATAAAGTGCCATCGCATCCCTCCATCGCATCCCTCCGCTTCCAGTTCCCACATTACAGCAGCCGGTCATTAACGCCACCTTTATTAAAGTTTGCGTGGTGGCTTTAGCCCCGATGCAATCTCACGCCATTAATTAGTGGGCGGCGGGATGCTCGTTAGCTTGCCTTCCTCTCTTTGCCATCGCTGGGTAAACACCAGCGAGCCAAGGAAAGTTAGTTAACTCTATTACCGATATTAACGAGCTTTATGAATGCAGAGGCAGTGGGGGAGCTGAGCTGAGGGGAGAGGGAAATAGATGAAAAAAAGAGACCAGAAATGTCCAGGGCACAGCCACAAGCCACCAGCGTGCTTGCGGATGCTGGCACGGGATGCTCCAGCCTGTTTCTTCCGGAGCCATGGATTTTTCCAGCTGGGCTACAGCACCAATATGCTTTGGTCCCTCGGCCGCGTTGCTGCCATGCAGATGGCCGGCGATAAAGCCGCCTGTTGGAGCCACGTGCCCACCATTCCCCCTCCTGCCAGCCCCGCTGAATCCAAGCGCATGGCCTGATCCTGGGAATGTCATTCCAGGACTTAATCCCGCTTGGCAACTGCCAGGTGCCAGCAGCCTTTGCCACGGTGAGACCGGTGCACGCAGTTGGGTAGCGTGGCGTAAAGCCATCCCAGTTCCCCACGTCCAAACCTCACTGGTCGCTCCTGGATCAGTGCGGCTAAGGGATGCGATGAACCGTACCCCTGACCGCCACCACTTCTTGCCTCAGTTTCCCCCACTGCAAAAGGCAGTGAGCCCCTTGACAGGATGAAGCATCACATTGGCTTTGCTGAGCTGGCTCCATCCACCGGGGCAGTGCATCCCTGCAAAGCAGAGTGACTTCTCAAGGTCACTCCAGGCAGGGAAATGGCACTTAAATTACGAAAACAGTGGCCAGCTCCGGCGCTGTGCCTCCTAACCCTCTGCCCGCTGGAGCGCTCCCTCATTTAACGCTGCCAAATGAAGCCGCTTTCAGCTGGGATGTCACATCCCGCAGACCAGATATTAAATTCTTGGCTTTCATTAGCCGAGACAATATGTTTTTTAAAACGCTGCCCCCTCCAGAGTGCCTGTCCTGGTCCCCGAGCATCCATCCAGACCTGGCAGGCTGGAGGGCGAGCCCCTCACCCCAGGCGAGGTGCCTCCTCCCACCTCGTCCCTTGTTTAATTATAACGTTTCCCGCTTGTTGGGTAATTGGCTGCCACTCAGCAGCACTTTGAAACTCCTGTGGGTCAAACCCTACCAGGGGCGAGGGATGTTGTTTAATAGATTCCCAAGATGGTGGCATCCTCTGCTCCCAGCGGGGACCAGCTGCCGGCGAGGAAACAAGCACACAAATAAAAAAAAAACCTGCTGGGATTTCCCAGCCAGCTGAGGGTTTATCACCTTCAAATGCCAGCCTAGCGATGCGAGCGCCCACCCACCCCCATGCTGCCCACCCCTGTGCCCCCCAGAGAAGCTGCATCACCCTGTCCCCCCCTACTCCCCCCAAATGTTGCTTTTGGATGGGCAAAGGTGGCGGCGGCGTGATGCCAGCCAGCCTGTGGGTTGTCCTGCCATCCTTCTTGCATCCTTCTTCCTTTCTCCAGGATGTCCTGCCATCCTTCTCGCATCCTTCTTCCTTTCTCCAGGATGTCCTGCCATCCTTCTCGCATCCTTCTTCCTTTCTCCAGGATGTCCTGCCATCCTTCTCGCATCCTTCTTCCTTTCTCCAGGATGTCCTGCCATCCTTCTCGCATCCTTCTTCCTTTCTCCAGGATGTCCTGCCATCCTTCTCGCATCCTTCTTCCTTTCTTGTGAGCTTGCTGTGGTGGATGCCAGCTTCTCCATGCTCGCACAGTGCCTGGCTCGATGCACCCCAGCACCCCTAAAGGTGTTACCTGCCTTCGGATTCCAGCTCCACCATCACCCCACAAAGCCAGAGCCGTGAAGGTCACCAACATTTTCACACTGATTTTTTTATGTGGTCTTCATCTCCTGGCTGGAGGAAGCATGGGCATGCTGGCTGGTGCTGTGCCCACGCCGGTACCCTGCCAGGGGCTTCTGGAAGGTGGTGGCTGTGCAGGAGGGACATGTCTGGAGCCTCTCGGGCCAGGATGGATGTCATGGAGGTGCCACTGGGCTCTGATCCAGACCTGGCACAGGGTAAGTGTCCCTGGGGTAGTGGAGATCAGCCTGCACCTCCAGCTCAAGGGTGGCTGGTGCCTCCCAGGGCTGCAGCGGCACTGGCTGCCGGCACTTGGAGCACTGCTCGGGGAGAAAGGCAGAGAAAATGATGCTGTGACAGCTGGGCTGTAGGTAGAAACGAGCCTTGCCCTGAATTTCACCTCTGCTTTTTGGGTTTTTCCTCTTCCGTGGGGATCTGAGCTGTGCTCCTGAGTGGAAAATGTGTCCGGTGTCGATCTGGGGGCTGTGAGCAAACTGAGAACATCCCTTGGAGCAGAGGAACGGATTTCAAGATGGGGACAGGAAAGGTGAGCCAGGAAAAGATCACCAACCTGTCTGCTGGATGGGTTGTTCTGACTGTTCCACCCCAAATGTAACTCGAAGGCGATGCCTGGGTCTGTGCGGCCACACTGGACCCTTTGGCTTGGGATGCTCTCGCCTGCGGGTCACTTTGGGATCATCTATCAGGATTGCTCCTAATAGCGAGGATGGCTCCTTTAGGATCATCAGCCCCATTTCACAGATAAGGAACCTGAGGCACGGATCCCGTTCAGCCGGGAATACAACCCAGCCAGGGTACCAGGGGAGGTTATGCCACGTCGGAGCTGGTGATGCTCCTCAACCTCCTGATCACAGACCAGGTGCAGCCGAATTGGCGTGCCGATGCAATGCACCCTGGCAGGAGAGAGAAAGCTGCTGTTGTGATTTATTTCTTTCCAGAATGAGACCCTTTCAGCAGCTCTTTTGCCTCCAGCCACCGGCTGCTGTTCGCTTTCTGGCCCTGCGGGCTGGCAGCCTTTCCCCTGCCCGTAGGCAGTGCCTGGTGGAACAGCTAATGGAGGACTGGGGGGGGGGGGGGGGAGACGGCACTGAGACAATGTGAACATATGCAAATCAGACAGCATGACGTGTATCCTAAGGTGTTAATGAATTTATAGATGCATGAATAATTATTTGTGAAAAGCACGGAGAGCTGCGGAGGTCACAGATGGCTGGAGAATAACAAATGCAATAGCATTTGGGGAGGGGGCGGCGGGGGGAGAAGAGTCGTGCTGGCACTCTGCAGCCAGAAATACTCCGGCAGAGCAGAGACACGGTGGGAAACCGAGGAGCAACGGCTCCATCCGCGGTGCCGAGGGTGGATCTTCATTCCTGGAGCCTGGCAGGAGCAGGTCGAGCCGTGCTGGACCGTGGGGGCTTGGCCGAGGGTCTGGGATGCAGAGGGGAAAGGCTGACGCGAAAGCATCACAGCAAGATGTGGAGCAGAGGGGAGCTGTTTGCAAGCGTGGCCTGCTTTTCGTTAACATCTGCATTAATGATTTCTCCGTGCGAGCACCCAGCATGTTAATGAAATTTGCAGTTGATATTAAAACTGCAAGGTGTTATGAACATTGCTGAGGGCAAGGGGATCATTCCAGAGGACACCGTCGAGATTGAGCCCGGGCTGGAAAGATCACCGGAAGCTTAGGGAAGGCAGGTGAAGAAGCTGCAATAAAAGCTGGAAAATAAAAGCTGGAAATAACGCTGGTACGGGGAGGAGGGAGAGCAGGAGAGTCCTGGCGTGGGGTAGGGAGCAAGCGAGGGGTGCTGTGCGTTGCCCCCCTGCTCCTGCTGGGGAGGTCGCATCAGTGCTCATTAGCAAGGATGAGTTTTTTAAACTTGTTCCATCATTTCACTGACAAACTTGGAGTCTCTTATTAGGAATCTGTTTAGCATCCAAAGCTTGGGTCTTGAATGGCCAGAGGAAGATGCTCACACTGGCTGTTGGGAACAGCAAGGAGGAGGATGAGGGAGAGCGGGGGTCCCCGGGGCCTCCAAGGGGAGAAGAAACTGGGAAGTATTTACTGGGAATACCCTTGCCAAGGGCAGATGAGGATGGGGAGGCTCCGGTTCAGGCAGGGGAGAGGGCTTAGATGTCTTCTCCCTGCCAGGTAGGATGTCCCAGGCAGCACCCAGTCTGCCCAGCATCAGGGGCAGAGACCATGCACCATCTCTTCCAACCTCTTGAGCAGTGTTGATCCAATAACGTGATTTCCAACTGATGTATCTTCAGGAAAAGCACCTGGATTTGGCCACGAGAGGGGGAAAATCACCTTCTGGGGACCAGAGTCCAGCAGCCAGGCTGTAACACTCTGTTATGCTGTATCCAAAAGTGCTCGTCTTTGCCTACCCTACTTAAAATACTTAAATTTACTTAAATAGCCCCTCTATACCGTGCTCCAACCAAACCACCTCTCAGCAGTCTTGCTGATAAGCTAAAACACATGAGTTCTATAAACCTCTCCCCGTAAGGCGTTTTTTTCTCCAGCTATCAGATAAATATTGTCATTTTTTTCTGCACCATTTCCATCCTGCCAGCATCCTTACTGAGATGTGCCCAGCAGAGCTCTGCGCTGCTCTGGTACCAGCCTCATCAAGGGCACACGCGGATGTGAAATAATCACCTTCTGGCTCCTGCAAATAACCTGAGCAAGTCCCCGTGATGTCTTAAAAGATCCTGGGCCTCACCTCCCACAACCATCCTCTTCATCGTTTACTCATCGGTGATGAATGTTCCCCATAGGTCCCATCTGCTGAGGCTCGGGGCGGGCTTCCAGCTCAGTGGTTAAGGGCTTGAGTGGGATTCGGGCTGATCCTGGCCCCTCTTTGGGAGCTGGATCTGGGCTTGGTGCTGTTGATCGCTGTCCGTACGGATGGAGGTACAGGATCCTACGGAGAGGAAGCTCCTGGTTCCCTTCATCTCAGCAGATGGCTCCAAACCAGAATCCCAGCTGCCTCTGTCCTTTCAGTGAGTGAAGCCTTGCAAAATCCCGCTGTGGATTTACAGACTCTGCAGGGCAAAACTGGGAACTCTTCTTGCACAGCAACCTCAGCGGTGCTGGGATAATGTGCCAGATCTCCATCTCCTCCTGCCTTCTCATTTTGAGGGTCCCTTGCTGTAAATGTGCCCTGGCAGGCATCAATTCTGCCCACCCTACGATGCTCAGCCTTGCCTTTCCGCCGGTAATTCATCGAGCAGCTTTTGCAAGCGGGGCATACTGATGCTTGCAAGTGCTGCCCAAAAAACGGAGGGTCAGGGCAGGCAAAAACCCACCCAGCAGCTTAGAAAGCTGCCTCTAGCCTCTTCAATCCTTCCTCCCTTTCCCTTCCTTTGCCATTTGCTCGGCTTCTATTTGTCACCCACGCCACCAGCAAGCGAATGCAAAAGCAAACTGGGGCTGAGAGGCGGAGAACAGCGGCGACACCGGCTGAGGGGGAATTTCCTGGGATCTCCATCATCAGCCTCTTGCCCTGCCTGTGGCTCTTGGTCCCCTCAGGCAAGGGCAGTGGCCTTGGTGACACCTCGGGGGTTATTGCCGAGCCAGGTCCAGGCTGCCCCCACACCCCCAGTGTTAGCAATCCGCACCCAACTGCGTGCACCTGCGTTATTTTTGCACGTATGACCCTCCAAAGTGTGTCCCGGAGAGCGCAGCTCTCGCTGGCTAATTAGCTCATTATTACAGCGTGCTCACCTATGGCGTATCTACCTGCAGTCTGCAGCTCTTTCCCCACGCGAGGTGGCAAATTTGTTTTGCCATTAGCCTGGCGGGCGGCTGGGCTACTGCAATAAACCTCTCCCAGTTCTCCCTCCTCATTAGCAAAGTTTCACTCCAGGAGCTTTTATGGCAGGAGAACGTGTATCTCAAGAGCACGATTTCTGGAAGAGCATCTTTGCCTTGAGTGGGGATTATGGTGCTGAACTACATGTGCCTGGACTCGTTGCCGTCAAACACTTACATGGAGTAACGGCTTACGGGGAGAAGTAGTAAATCCTTACCATCAGCTGCTTGATGGTTGGGTGCTCCTCCGTCTCCCTGCCCGAGGCCGGCTCCTTGTGCACGATCTCCACGCGGATATCGTTCTTGGCAGAAACCACACCTTTGAGATCTGGGCAAAGAGCGAGAAGGAGAAGGGGGGTTAGTCCAAGGCGATGGCGGAGCATCCTCAGGGACCCGACAGATTGCTGAGGACGTCTGGAAAACTCACCCCAGCTCAGCAAGCCCAGCTGGGAATTGCGGGAGCACTCCTGGCATGGCCATAAGGCACAGGCACGTGAAACCTTCACCTCTGGGGAGCTCAGATTTCTGGTTTAATTCCTTTGGGAGCTTGGGCAGTCCCTGCCGTACTCCTGGTGCTACTGACGGGGCTGGCCGCAGCAGAACTGCTCAGGCAGGTGGGGGGCTCTTTGTCCAGACCATGGATGCTCAGGGAGCACGTGGAATACAGCTCCTGAGGGATGCACCAGCTCTCCCCCTGGCACCAGGAAGCCCCTGAGAAAAGCCTTCCCTAGGTTTGGGGTGAAGGTACATATGGAAAAGGCCAAGCAATGCACAAAGACAGAGCCAGGGCTGCAGGAACAACCGGATCATCCCTGGCTGCTGCTCCAGGCAGCCTGTTTTCACGCAGGGCAGAGAAAAACATTTCTGGAGAGCCTCTCTGCCTCCCCTGAAGGTGTCAGGTGTGCTTTGAAGAAATCATTTTAGCAAAATTAAACCAAAGACGCCGAGCAGCAGGAGCAGAAACAGCCAAGATGAAAAGCAGAGATGGATGCAAATCTGAACAGCCAGATCTAAACATCTCACAGCTTTGAAGCTGGGCTCCAGCCGACAACGTGGCTCCAACCTCCCAGGACCCTTGCGGACCCGAAACCGCCCTGGACCGCTGGGTTCAGCCGCTCCACCTCCAGCTGCAGGAACCAGCAGCCCCTGCCAGGCCAGGATGGCACCAGCATGGGCTGGACCCCACGCAGGAGGAGCTGGGCATTTCATCTGTAAACCAAACGGAATCAGGCAACTGAGGCCGGCGTGAAGCTCCATCCTCAAATTCATCTATCTCAGCCTCCCATGCCTGATCCCTGCCGCCCTGCTGTCACCCACAGACGTGTCCAAGCCTCAGGGGGCAAGGCAAAGGGTTTCACTGTGAAGTTGCCACTAGTTTTTTTTGTTGGTTTTTTTTTTTTTTTTTCCCTGCTGGGACCATGTTCCTGGTGCTGGAACCTCCGTCTTTAATCACACAGGGAAGCTAATTACTGTCTTGCACATCCTCTCCCAGGAGTGTTCCCCCTTAAATAACTCTGGGCCGTTAAGTCACCGAAGGTACAACAACAGATGTGCAGTAAAGTCTGGTTGGTTTGTTTGTTTGTTTTTTCTTTTCCAGCTGCACCCAGTGCATTTTTTTGCTGCATCTCTCCAAGGCAAGGCCAGGAATTGCCGTCCCCATTAGTCAATGGCTGGTGGCCGGTTGTAGCCATGAGGAGGAGGTATCTTCTCCGGAGTTACTGCTGGGTCACCTTGTCCCCTCCGCCGGGAGCCATCCCCACAGCCTGCCGGCAGGTTTTTGTTTGCAAGCTGTTGTTTTAAATGATGTAACACCGCTCTGGTTTGTCTTGGGAGAGGCATCTGTAGCCATCCTGGTAGGAAATGAGTCCCTCTCCTGATACCAAAGTGCTCTGCTGGTCCTATCCCTCCTGAGCTGGTCTCTGGAATACCTCTGCTGATTTCACACCCACTAACCGTGATGAAAGTCCTTTCCTCACCTTTCAGCCCGCTGTTTCTACCTTCCTAATGCTCACCTGCTGCTGGAGATATGGGTCACAGCATCCAGTTTGCATTAGCACCTGCAAAACAGGGATAAAAGCCCTTTGCCCTGGCACAGCCAAGCCCTCCCCTGCAGGGTTTTGCACCGACTATCGCTCGGGGGCTGGTTTAGCTGCTGCTGCTCCCCCCCGAAAACCAGGGGGGGACCTTGTTTTGGCAGCTCCAAGTGGCTTTTAGAGCTACGTGACGGGGGACCAAATGGTGCCAGCAGCACCCCCTGCTCCCTGCACCCATCTCAGGCTGGGGAACCCCACCTGCACCCAGGATTTGCCTCGTCGGCACCTCAGCATCCCGCTCCTCACGGGCGGCAGCCCAAGCACCCAGCAAAGCATCTGTTACCAAGCTGGCATCCCTGGCTGGGTCTGGCTCTCCAGAAAAAGTTGAGCCATTCCTCCTCCTGTTTCACTTTGGGGAGGGAAGGGAGATCAGGGCAGGGATCTTTGCCGATCTCTTGGATGATCTCTTCCCACTCGCTTGCTCTGATCCGAAAGTGATGTAGCAAAGAAGCCTTGTGGGAAGCACAGGGAGCTGTGCTCTGGTCCAGGGATGCTGAGGACCTCTCCCCAGGGCATGGCACTGCAGGAGAAGCCAAGGAACAGCAGCGGTGCAGCGAGCGTGCTGGGAAGATGCCCAGACCCAGCAGCTCGTTGCATACAGGACACCAAAGTCTTTCTAAGTGGGACAGCACTGGAAACGCAGCGGAGGAAAGGGACCCCAAGCACTGCCTTGCCTCCCTCTTCCCACTACCCTCTTCCCAATCCACACGCTCCCAGCCCTGGCGAGGAAAATGCCTCTTCTTCCCGATTCCTGGGAATCCAAGGGATAAATCACACAAGACACTTGGGTGGGGTTGTCCCCTCCTGGAAGGACAAGCCCTGGTTTTTCTCCAAAAAGCTGCCGAACCCCTACATGCTTCCAGCTTGTGAGGGACCCTCCAAGCCGGCACGTGCACCACATCTTCGACCTGTTGTCACGGCATTAGCGTTAAATCCCAGGTCCTGTAAAGAACCCTGCACCATCTGGTGACATCAAATTAGAGGAAGATAATGAAGCACATGCTCTCCCCGGCTCCGAGTGATGCAGCGTGGGGAAAGCACGGCCGATTACGTCCAACCGTGGACACGGTGACACGGTTTGGTCCTGGCTTTCTTCAGGTGCTCAAGTCGTTCATCGTTGCTGAATGGTCTCTGCAACGTCAAACTGGCCTGGTCTGGGGTCCTGTCCATCAGCAATCCTTCCCCAAAAAGCAAGATGAATGACTGCCCTCCATTTAGTTCATTAATACTTGCTAATGAAGGCTGCAAGAGTTCAGAAAAAACGGGATAAACCAGGGAGAGGCATCGTTATCACTCCTAAAATGAAACACATTTCTGCCATGGGAGGCTGTGCGTTAATACTCAAATCCAGGAGGAGCCTGGTGCCTGATTGCTTTGCAAACGATCAAGAGGAGGGAAAATAAAAAGGAAAGAAAAACAACTGGGTTTTCTGGCACACACACACAGAGCTTGGCATCCCAGCATCTGTACCACCCGTCTCCCAAGCTGGGAGCATCGTCGAGTATCTCCTCTACTCCCCCGTGGCCTGGGATGCTCCAGACAATCACACTCTTCTCTCTCCTGGTTTGATGCCTTTTCATTTAGTCAACAATCCTCCTTTAATTTTCTGGTGTCTTTTTAATGAGGCAACACGATGCCACACTGTTTACTCCTCCTCCTCCTCTACCTGTGTCTCTAATGACGCTTTAACTTGTATTCCCACCACGGCCAGGCTTCAAAACCCACACGTTCCATGTAAATCCCCTCAGCTGGCTGTATTTTTCCCACTAGGAAATACGCGTTTTTATGTAGAGAAAAATGGAATGAGAACAGAAGCCGAACAGAGCACAAACGGAGGAGGGTTTTTAAGCACCGACGTGGCATGGTGAGGAAGCTTCTCCCTCTGGGAGCTCAGGATTTCTCCAGGGCAGGGAGGAAGAGCAGGTCCCTTTGCAATCCCTTTGCCCCTAGGATGCTCTAGTGTGGAGCAGCGTTTACCCTGGCACGTTTTCCCACGCGCTCCGAAATCCTCTCCTCCCACGGGGCTGCCGTTTGCTGAGCATTCGGTAGACCAAGACGAGGAGCAGATTGTGCCGGTGCCATGTCAGTAAATGCAGCTTCTAATTTCTTTGTGACCCATGCTATTTTCCCCCCCCTCCCTGCCTCAGCAAGGTTTTAGCCCCAGCCCTGCCTGAAAGGATGCAGCGGGGTCAGGGGAGACACTTACTCCTCTGGGAGCGGGCGCAGCAGAAGGCGACGATGGTGGCCATCAACACCAGGAACGCCACGCCGGCCCCCACGGCCACTCCGATGATCACCGCCATCGGCACCGACTCTGCAAGAGGAAAGAGAGGGAGCATGAAGCCGGGATGAAGGTCAGGGAGGTGGCTTTTCCCCAAGGGACCCACCCCTGGCGACTGGAAAGCGGCTCGGTGATGAGCCTGGGGAGGGTTTTGGGGCCAAATGGACCTCCTTCCCCGCTCCCTCGTCCCTGCGTGGGTGACACCGGCGTGGGCTGCTGCTGCGTGCCGCAGTTTGTGCAAGCCCCCATCTCTCTGTGCCTCAGTTTCCCCTGGGAGGGAGAGAAGAGGGAGCCAGAAGAGCAGGTTAACAACTGCGCCCTGCGGGTTAATGAATGAATCTCTCTACAGGATGAAAAGCGCAAAAGAAAATGGTGTGTTAATACTATTAAGAAAGAGAAATGGCACCAGGGCAGGATGGGAGAGAGGCTGGAGCTGGAACAGAGGGATGGAGTCGGGCACCGAGCCCACCTGCCAGAGGCGGTAGCTCAGCTGTCTTAGCAGATGCTGTTAAGTATATATGGATGAATTAACCCAAGGGCCATCATTCACAGCCTCTGCCTGTTTTATATCCCAGTGGCCTGCCTTCTCCCTTGGCTTATCAACTCTGTCCTTGCTCCTCCAACCCCTGCGGGCGCTACAAGGGCTGGGACAGGAGGGATGGCCCCTGCCGGGGATGAGCAGAGGCCAGGCGGCTGTGGTGGGCGAGGGCTGCGGGGGGGGGTGTGTGTGTGTAGGCAGGGGGCTGCGGGAGGCAGCCCCGGGGGAGCAGAGCCTGCCACAGAGCAGGGGTTACGTGCTTGCATCCTTCTGCCTACAATAACTTTGCAGTTGGGTTCCCGGCGGGGATTTCAGACCACGGCTCAGCCAGCAAAGCTGATATATTTGCGCAGATCCAGGCAGCAGCTTGCGAGGTGTGGGGAGGGTGGAATACGAAATCACATTTATGGTGAGAGGGTCAGATTTGCAGCCCAAGAGCCTTGTTATCTCCCTGCTCAGTTCCTGAAGTCCCTCAGAGCACAGCTCCTACTTAACGGCGAGAGCTGGGTCAGTGCCTGCTCTCTGGGTTATTGCCCGGCAGCGACAGGCAGCACTCCCGCTCGCAGGACATCAAAGCCGTGGGTACCACAAACTGCTTATGTTGGCTGGGATGATAAACCGCATCCCCAAGACTCTCTCCCCAAAAGCAGCAGATACCTATAGGTCCCCATTCCTGTTCTTCCTAGCCACCCCAAAGGCTCTTGTGAAGCCACAGTGAGCCAAAAGAGGGGTAACCCTGTCCAAGCTGGGTGAGCGTGTCCTCACCGCTTTCCTGGACACCTCCGACACGTGTTTTCTCCTCTGGATCCCTGGCTTGCAAATGGACGGGATAAACTTCGGAAAAAAATGGATGCAGAGAGGTGGTCCTCTTTCCTCTTTGTCTGCACAGCTGGGGGATGTGAGTGCTGCTGGACCACGGGGACACGTGGGTGACCCAGCTGCGAAGCAAAGCTCAGCAGCCTCAGGGCTGCTACTTGACCGGGTGATAAAGAAATCATTTCTCATTGTCCACTGGCTGGTTTTGACTGCAAATGTCATCCTGGACCTGGGATCACAGATTCTGCCTGTGCCTTTCAGCCTTCCTAAAGGGCACACATCCTTACTGGTGGGACCGGGGGAGTCATAATTCCATCAGCATCTTCCCCATGTAGTCAGCAAAGGATTTCTTCAACATTATCTAATCCCAGCTGGCACAGGGGAGTTATAAAGCCACTTCATGCTACCCTTTAGCGGTGGCCATGGGGCATCATCGGTCCTGAGCCCTACGCTGAGAACTGCAGGGTGATCAGAAAAAGGTGCTGGTTGAGTTCAGCTTCTTCCACTCATGCTTGATCTAAAAAGAGCCTTTAATCTTCCCCGCTTAGCTTGTTGTTTCAAGCGATTCGGTTAGTGGTTTATGCTGATGCTTTTCGGTTTCCAGCTTCCTCATGCATTTTCTGCTGGGGTTTGCTAGTCCCTTGATGCGTCACTTGTCACCCAAGCTAGGCCACTGGTGACGTGACTCACGTGGCACTGAGCAGACCGCAAAACCTGCCGAGTGCGCTAATTCCCCTGGGCTCTCTAATGAAAAGTCAAGTCCCACATGCCCCACAGCCTCGAGCCGGAGCTCAGGTCGCAGATGCTGGAGCTGGTTCGGGCTGCACCAAGGAGCTCATCCTGAAACCAGCATCCTCCAGCACACCAGCTAAGCCCCAGCAGGAAGAAACTGGGATTTTCTTCTCTGGATGTCTTGAGGCCACCTGCTAGGCAGCACTCCTGCCAATGGGGTAACTCATCGTGGGATCTTTTTTCAGCTCTCCCAGGGGAATGTGGAGCAAAAGGGTGAGAAGACAGGAGCCTGGAGTCCCTGGGAGTGCTTACTGGCTTACTGGAGGAGTGGAATCCGCAATGCAGAACTCAGCAAGAAGCAGGTAGTGATGGTGGTGAAGATGATGGAGAATCATGCAGGGAATGGGGTGGGGAAAGTGCCGGGGGCTCTCCTGGGCTGAAGAGAAAGCTAACAGCAAAAGGGCAGTGACAGGAACCAGCGGCTGGGATGGTGAAACTGCATCCTGAAGGCAAGGGCGAGCTGAGGAGGAGCAGTCTGCTGGCTACGTGCTCCCTCACGCACCCTGCTCTGGTGCAGCGGACAAGGAAGGCACAAGGGCAGCACATCCCACAGCATCTGCCCGAAAATCCATTCAGCCCTGCTCTGGCTGCAATGGATGCTGGCTAGCACTCTCCCAAGATGCTGAGACAAGCTGATGTCTGCAAATAACCCTGGAAACCTGTGTTCTCCCTCTTTTCTGCCTCGTAAGAGCACTTCAGTGGTCCCTTTCGCAGCACTTTGAAGCGCGGCGGCGGCGTATCATCCCCCTCTCGGTGGCTGGGGAGCTGGGGCACAGAAAGGCGGTGTGGGTTTGCAGAGCGGGTCGGTGGCAGAGCGGAGACAGGAGCGCTCCAGCTTCCCAGCCCCTGTCCCCATCCCTGCCCTGCAGCTTTCCTACGCCCCTTCTGCCCTGCCCTGCCTGCCCTGCCAGAATGCTGCGGGCCAGGATAAGGACGCCGGGTCCTCAGGTGTGGTAATGGCTGGGGACAATTCACATTCACCGTCAGCTCATGATTTCCATACCTGCTTGAATACCAGCTCCTGATTTCATTTCCGTACCTGTTTGAAAATAAAGCAAGTGTCCACAGCCTTGCACAGCCCAAGCGCACATGTCAGCCTTCCTGAGCACTCAGCCCTCTGCTCCGCTTTCTGCTCCGAGCGCGGGGATGCCCCCGTGAAGGGGACGTCCTCTGCCACCTACGGCATCCTCAGCCACCCTGTGGCATCCCCCTGTCCAAGGCAGGGATGTCCCCTCGCATCACCTAGCCAGGGATGCTCAGATCTGAGATGCGGAGCCGGCTGCGGACTTGGATGCTGTGTTGCCGGCTCCGACCCGGCTCGGCTGCCCGGCCACCCTCTGCCGGGACCCAGGGCTTGCTGCTGAGTGCTCCCGCTGACTGGCAGACGACCTGGAAAAACCACTGGCTCTGTTTGCATTGGAAGAAGCCCAAGGCTAATTTTAAGGGGTTCATTTAGCTCTGATTTAATCTGGATGGCAGCCTTGCCTATAAATCACGGCTTAATGAGAACAATCCACCTGCCTGCCCTGGCATTTAATAAAATAGAAGGGAACTGGAGTTCCTCCAGGAGCTAAGCGTTGCTCACAAAGGCCATCTCCCTCCCCTGCTATGGAGAGCCCTAAGAGTGGAAATCCCCTGGCCAGACCCTGAGAATTTCTCGAGGTGCCTTGGAGGCTGGGTGGGCAAGCCCAGCCCTGCAAAACACGTGCTGCTGTAGTGGCTGGTGGCCGGGATGGAGGGTTGCCACCAGCCCAAACGCCTTCCTCCTGCTCAACCCCATCACCGCGGAGCAGCGGGGTTTGGTAGGAGCAGCTGGTCCTGTTTCTCCAAGGCTATAAATAATCCTCCAGCCTGTGGCAGTGGTATCACCTTGTGCTGTGGGACAAGGAGTGGAGGGTGCAGGGTCGGCCCGTGCCCTCCAGCTTCAGCAGGACAGGCAAAATTGGGCAATACCGTCTCAAGCAGAGACTTGGCAGGGCTTGTCCCACCTCCTGACCCTCTGCCAGGTACCCTAAGGATGCAACCCTACAGCTAGCATGGCTGGAGCACTTTCACCATCCTTCCTATTTTCCTCTTTGACATCCCAAGAGCTCTTCCGAGCACCTCCTGCCTCTCACAGCATCTCCCCGCTCTTACAGCCCGGCCAGCTGCTAATTCCCGCTGCTCAACAGCCCCCACTGGCTCCGCAGGGATGCCCACCTTGCTCTTTGAGCCGGATGATCTCCGTGTCGGAGCCGAAGCTGTTCCAGGCGGTGCAGTTATAAATGGTTTGGAAATCAGCCCGGACGATGTTGCTGATGGTCAGTGTGGAGATGACACCCTCATCCGTGCTGACGGTCTCCACCGTGTAGCGCCCGGAGGTCCCAGACTCCAGGACGTTCTCCTTCCAGGACCAAGCCTGCCAAGCAAGAGAGGGGTCAGCCTGGGGCAGGTTTGCCCACCGTAGGGCACCCTAAAGGTGTACAAGGCGCCCACCGTTTCCCATGGGATGCTACTCACAATTCGGTCTGGCGGCGGGGTGCTGCGGATGAAGCACTTGATCTGCCCTTTCTGGCCGTGCAGGGCGTGCTGCGTCTGGGTGCTGGAGATGATGGGTGGCCCTGCAAGAGAGAGGAGAGGGCTGCTGGCACCTGGCACGGCTGGCTGCCACGCGAGGCTCTGGCGGTGCTGGGGAGGCTGTTAGCAGAGCTGTGGAGGGACGTCGGGGTTCCTCTTTGAGGGGAGGGATGGAGAAGCATTCCCTCACCTCCTCTGATGCAGAAGGACGCAGAGCAGGGGCTTTGCTTTAAGGCTCTGCTGGTTTTCTGCCCCCACAAAGCACCAGGGTGTCCCCATCTCTCCTCTCCCATCCCCGGCACTAGATGGTGACCGCACCATCCCGTGGAAACCTCCCTGGTGAACCTGGCCTCTGAGAAGGGCTTTTTGCTCCAGAAGCAAAGCAAGAACCCAACACACCTGGTCTTCTTCTGTGCTCTCCCAGATTTGCTAAATCACCATTACACTAATTGCTCCCAGGAGCTTAACGAAGCAGTAGGAGGGCAGAAAGAGGCACTGACAAGCAGCTGCTACCCGCAAGCCACAATCAGTGACCTGCAACCAGCCTGCCCAATATGGTGGAGAAATTTCTGTTGGAAAAACCTTGGGAGCCCATCAGCTGGGCTCTCCTGCACCATTTGGATGGCAAAAGGAGCCCAGCCTGGCTGGGAAAGGCTCTCCCTGAGCAATACGAGGCCAAACGTATCACCTGAGGGACTTGTGAAGGGAAATGTCCCTGTCCTGCCTTGGTGGACCATCCTGAAGACAAGGATGGGAGAAAAGGGGTTGGAGAGGAGAGCTTGGTGGGATCCCTGTACCCCCAGTTCTTCCAACAGCCCTGCAGGAGCGATCTCCCGCTAGAGGAGAGGATCACCCCAAGGGAGCAGCACAAGAGCTGGGATCCTAATTGCTGTTTAGTAGCCTCCTTAATTAAAGCAGATTTGCATTTCTATGAGTGGCTTGTTGCTAGCAGAAAAGAAAACAGCAACAAGCTGAGCTGCAGGCAGGCAGCGGGATGCAGGGAGAGGGAGGAGGCAGGGGCCGGCAGAGCCCCCCTGCCCCAGCTCGGCTATTTTGGATGTTCACTCTGGGTTGTCACTTGGTTTTGAGTTTGTCACTGGGTTTGTCAGAAAATACAGCCTTGTCATCACCCCCACCCATGCACACGGGTCCAGAGGGATGTGCAAACGCGCTGCAACCATCAGCAGGCTCCGCGCTGGCCGTGCAATGTGTGAGAGCTGCAAGGAGTCGCTACGAGAGGCCACGATACCGCTGGGGACAACCTCAGCTGGGACTGGAGCCCAGGTCCCTGGGAGGGTGGGAGTGGGAGAGCTTGCTGTGCTCATCCTTTCCCACATCTAACCATCCTTTGTGGGTTTGAGAATATTTTCCCATTCCCCACCCCTGCCCCTGCAGCTTAAAGGATGTGTTCCTTTAAGGAAAGTCTCAAGGATTTGGGGTAAAGTGGGGAGAAGCAGATTCACCTGGATGTTCCCTGACTGACTCTCCTCCAAACCACTCATTTATGAATTTGCAGAATGCACCAAAATGCCACAGTTTTCACTCTGTGCATTCACACAGGGAGTCGCCTATCGAAATGATCCCAGTCACACCTCCCTGCAGCAAACCTTCACGCTCCCCAACCACTTGCCACCATGACAGAGCCCTATCCTTCCTTCCCGATGGTGTTCCAAGGGGAGATGCATGAAAAAGCAGCTCAGCGAAGCACTGACCAGACATACGGGTCTGGCAGCGCAGGAAATTACTGCGGGAAGTGAGCCGCCGTCAAAATTGTGCGTAAAGGAGAAGGTCAGGGCTTGTTTTGGTGTAATGGTCATAGCTGCACATGGGTGGAAAACGTCGTGCCCCTTTTTATTGGAAAAAAGACAAAAAAAGTAGACACGTTGTTGTGGTTTGCTGTCCAAACGCTCTTCCAGATGTTCTAGGCACGCTCCCAAGGTGTGCGTTCTCATTTATCCATCGCTGAAAGCCCATCTTGCACACGCGCTGGCCATGGTCTTGGGGGAGTCCGGCTGATTCCTGGCTTTTCTTCCTTTCAGGAGGATGCAAGCAGCACCTGGCCTTCGTGAACATGCCCGAGGTGGCAACGTCAGCTAGCCTTGGCCTCGGCTCCCCACGCCTGCTGCAAGACCAGAACCCTGCCAACAGCCAAGCGGGATGGGCAGATGGCCCTGCACATGGGATGTGGCTTTTTCCTTCCGGATGGGACACGTGGTGGGGACCTATTTGGTCTCGTCATCCTCCAAGAGTGGCCCAAGTCATGCAGGATGAGCATCGCAGCTCACGTGCTGGGTGATCATACTGCTCGCCTGCCCTGCCCACTGATGAACCCAAAGCCAACAGAGGCAAGAGCAGTGATGGGATCCATAGGCCAGGCTTAAATAACAATAATAATAATAAAAAAAGCCATCTTCTTTCTATTTCAAGGGTTGTATGTTACTTATAAATTCTGGAAGCACTCCAAGACTGGGTGACGCTAGAGAAAAATGGCTTAATAATCATTAAAAGGATCATTTTTCCCAAGGCGGGTGGATTTTAAATGGCACAAATGCCAACGGCTTTGGGGTTTATTATTGCTGTAGGAGTTCAGAGTCGAAGGCTTATCATCATGATAATAGCATATGACTAAAGACCATTTGTGAGATGAACATGCCCAGAAATAATAGCATGAAGTTGCAGCCTCTTCACATTTGGGGCCGGCGTTTGATTCTCCACCAGGCTCTGGCTCCTTATGAAAGCTGCCAATCTCCGGCTTGGCATTCAGCGCTAAGTGTGAGACAGCCCACAGGCAGGAAAAAGGCTTTAAACAATGTTGCTATGGATATAAATGATGGAGCTATTGGTTGCGGTTATTTTTAGCGCTCCGGTGCCAATTTATTTGTGCGGTCCTGGCGGCTCACACAAAAGAGAAGGCAGCTCGCTGACTTTGGGAGCCTTGGAGGAATGAAAGGATGGCCTCGGCTTCTCCAGCCTGCTGAACCTTTCCTCCCCGCGTTGGCAATGGCTTGGCAGGAGAGTTTGGTTTAACTCCTTCCTTCCTGTAGAAGCTGGCTGGTGCTGCCTGGTATGGTGAGGGACCACCCCGAGGTGGTGGGGACACGCTCGGTGAAGCCCCCAGTGTCTGCAGCATGAGCTGAAGGGCCACCACCACGTGCTCCTGACTGGCAGGTCGGTCCTTGCTCCACTCCCAGCTCTCCAGCAGGCTTGGCTTGCTTGTTGGAGTGAATCCCAGGCAAACAAAAGCCTGAACAGAATTGTCCAGCCCTTCTAACAAAACTTTTCTTGCAGAGCAAGGGGTGGTCCCTGCTCAGCAGCCCCTGCCGAGCCCGGATGGTGCATGGGGAGAGCACATCGCAGGCAATCCTGCTGGGAAGGTCATCTTGGGATGCTTCTCCTGCCGGGCTGGGAGCTGTAACCAGGCTTGCGTGCAGTCAGGAGCATCCGGAGGCTTTGGCTCGTGCAGGGGCTGTAAATCCAACTGCTGCTGATTTATGATGGCACCAACGGTTCCTCGCTGCCTTCTTGCCGCTGCTGCTCTGGCCCTGCCAAACGCTGCTCGTTTGCATAATCCTCCTTCCCATTAACCAGACTCTGAATCATATCTGCTGCCTTTCAGGCTGGTGGCCCCGTGCTCCGGCACGGGGACGGGCTGCTCTCTGCAGGCACAGACCTGGCTGGCAAGGCTGCTGGCGGGGAGGGCAGGAGGATGCTCTCCCACCCCAGCATCTTGCTTCCATGATTTCAGACAGTTGGGAGAGTGGATGGGCTCTACAGGTGGGATTGCAGCTCATACTGGCTCAGATGAAGACCCCTGCGTTGGGGTGTCCGTCTTGGTGGGATGGATCAGCCCCTCTGAAGCCCACGTGCGCTGATCACAGCCTGTGCAGCCAGCCCAGAAAAGACACTTCTAAACGCCTAATTTTACTGTGACGAATCCCAGCCCACGGAGAAAGGCACCTGGTAATACCAAGACAATTGTATCACCCTCTGGATTTAAAATCACTTGAAAATATGAAGCGTTCAACTTCCCTCTCAAATTACAGTAGAAAAGACTTTCAGCAGAATTCATTAGCTGGATTAGATACACCACGCTGTGCTCCGGAGCCGGGTGCATGATGGGCTCCAAGCCCTGGTGCTCAGCAGTTGTTGGACCCAGGGATGCTGTTCTGGGGCTTGCCTGCCTTGGCTCTCCTAGCTTGGAGGGTCAGGAGACCACCTCGATGGAGGTGTGGGATTCTCCCTTGGTGTAGGGTCCAGCTCCCGTGCTGGCTCATCCCAGCGTTGCTACCTTGGAGTTGCACCAAACTGCAGCAGTGGAGCCCCCCAGCCAGCAGCACATCCTAGTGGGATGGGATGCAGCAGGCAGCTGGCTCCCGGGAGATGCTCAAAAGCTGAGCAGCGAACCTCAGGGCACGGATTTCATGTGCTCCCCCATCAGCTCTGCGAGGTGAAAAGCTCAGCGGCGTGAGCTGCAAAGCTCCAGAGAGCAACTTTTCCATGTGCACGCTCCGAACGGCCCCCAGCCTGCCGAGTGCTTTGCTCTCTGCTCCAGGCAGCCGTGTGCCTGGTAGGTGTCAGGAAAGGAGCAGGTTCTTTCTTTGTGCTAATTTGTTGCTTTGTTTTCCACCAGCTAGTTTAATTGTAATTAAAACCCAGCAGCTGCCAGGGAAGGAGCGTGCAGGCTCCGAGGAGCTGAGCTGAAGTCAAGGGAGCGGTTGGTTTTCAGTCCCCTGCTGCGTTGCCCTTGGCTTCCCTTCCTGGCGGTACAGAATTGTAGAACAGTTTGGGTTGGAAGGGACATTTAAAGGTCACCTAGTCCAAGCCCCCGGCGATGAACAGGGCCATCTTCAACTAGATCAGGTTGCTCAGAGCCCCATCCAACCTGACCTTGAATGTTTCCAGGGATGGGGCATCTACCCACCTGCATTATCTTCATTTATAATTAACGCTTGCTGCCACCTGTGTTGTTTCCCTGCTCATTTCCTCCTCTTTGTGACAGCGAGGGGACACTGAAGCCTGCCACAGTTTGTCATGCAGGTGAGAGACAATGCAAAATTCATACTCTGTTTACACTATCTGCAGTCCACCTGGCTCTTTCCCTTCCGTGTTTAGGCTGAGAGTTGTTACCAGCTGCTGCGGGGTCCTGGCCAGGTCATCATTAAATTCCAGGGCTCCGGAGTGCTTCCCAGCTCCTGAGCTTGGGTGTGGGGCTGGGCCACATCCTGACACTGTGCTGGGTGAGCCCCCAGCAGCCATGGAGGAGCTATATAGCCCTGCTGCCTCTCACAGGTATCCTCACGTGGGCTCTGAAAGAGCGATTAGGCTGCTGCTCTCGGATCCAGGCTCAATTCCCAGCTCTCTGGCTGTACAACAGAGACAACAGTGCTCTCCAACCTTGCAAGGGTTTTGCAAGATAAATCTATTAAAGATTTAAAGACGCCAGCTCCCAACTACTCAACAAACCCCTGTTGATAATAAGGAACCACGCGGGCCTTAGATAATGTTGGGTTGGTCTTTTTTTGCTTTTAACCCATGCATCTCTAGGCAAATGAGTGCAAAATCCAATTTACTCCTATTGCCTGCAGGGCAGGACCCTCCCTGATCCAGCTGTGGGTGGGATTTGCTCTGAAAGCAAATATCCGAGGAGATATTTCGGCAGCGTGAGGTGTCAGAGCAACAGGACTAAAGCACTGCGACGGCAGGACAGAACAGCGATAGGAAAGCGAGAGGTACCGTTGACGGTGAGCGTCACCTCCCGTTCCCCCGCACCGACTCGCGGCACCACGGCTCGGCACACGTATTTCCCAGCATCTTCCTGGCGGACAGATTTCAGGGTCAGCTTGTTCTCATTGCTCAGGACCTGGAAAAGAGGAGGGGGTTGCTTTCAGGGGGGGGGTGTGATGAGAGGCTGAACAAGAGACACGTGTTACAAGCTCCAGAGCAACCCAGAAATAAACAAGTGGATGAGCCCAAAGTCTTAGATGGCATGGGAATACCACTTACCGCTGTTAACCACAGAATAAAAAAATGACCCAGTTTGTGTGTGTGTGTAAAATACAAGTCCTGTTCCTATTCATCTGAATTTTTACCAAGTCCAGTGTTGCAAGACATTCAAGATGCAAGAGAAAAAATGATGGTGGCTGCAATGACACAGCTCCCTTGCAACCTGGCGCAGAAAAGCCTTGGAGAGAACCACGCTCCACACTTGCATTTCCACATTCGTGGGGGCAGGGGAGGCTGCCAGGATTGACTCAGGGATTTCAGGCCCAGAAGTGGTGGGAGACCAACTTGGAGAGCGGGCAGACCGCTGGGAACCGGGTCTGGATAGCCGGGGAAATCCCAGCCGCTTTTGGTAAGCCCTCCCTACTGCGGCGCGGCTACTAACTACGCTGCCCTCCTGCCCCAGCAGTGCAATTAGCAGCTTTATTAAACCTTCAAAATTGCTGAAGCAGAGGGATGTGGCCGAGGCTGTCAGCAGAATCCCAGCACTGGTGGTATTTAAAAAAACCCGTGGCAAGTCTAAAACAAAGAGTGGTTTTTGGAGCAATGCGTTTCTGCGCTGGAAATGCGTGTCGGGGGGCTGATTCCTGCTGGTTGCCCTCGGCTCTCTCCCCCAGGATTTTGCAGGCTGGGGCCACCCCACACCTCTTCTCCTTCCCACAGCTGATATATCCGGGAATTAGTGCCCATGTAAAGCCTGGACACGGATCTGGGTCTCCCTGTAGCAAGAAGATGGGGGGTCTCACCCCTACCCTGGCACGAAGCAGAGGCACGGAGTTTCAGATCCCTTTTAAACCCGCTGTTTTAGCATCAATTACAAAGACATCCAGGCAAATGCCTCTGCTTACTTGTTCTCACCTGCTCCTCAGTCTCTGATTTGTTTCCTTCTGGGAAAGCAGGAGGAAAAGCGGCAATCCTGTGGGACCCTGACCTGGCTCTGAAAGCGGAGGGGCTGGCAACAAAGCAGCCCTGACCCCGCATCCCACTGGGACGGCTGGGCGCTGATGGCTTTCCAAAGCAGCATCCCCTTGCTGGCATCCCCCTGGGAGGATGGATGCAGCTCCGCTGACCCAAGCCAAGCATCTCTGCTGGGTTAAACCGGCCGGTGGGGCTGTCCTGAGCCCAGGGATGCTCCCAGCCAGCACGAGTCAGCCAGAGGGAGCCAAATGAAAAGGGAGAAGGCTGCTCTGCTCTGCTTGCCTGCTGCCCGCTAGCCGAGGCGAGCCGTGATGCTTGTGGACATCATGGACCGTGAGGGTCAGAAGCCCTCATCCTCCCCGTGCACGGCTCCTTTCAGCCGCCCTGCACACTCCAGTGGTTTTGAGAAAATGAAATAGCAGTCTATGGTGTGAAAGCGTTGCCTGGAACGATAATAACCCTGAGAAACAACAACTGCAGCCGTGGGATGGGAAACCACCCAGGGATTATTGACCCACTGGGATTCCTTAGCGGATTCGAGCCATCAGCTCTCCCGAGTCTATAATTATGTCCCAGGAGATGGCCTGCGCCGAGGTCATTATGGCTGGGACAAAACACCCCAGCAGTTAATGGCTCAGCGTGCGCTCCCCTCCTCCGTGTCTGCCTGGGGAGCAGAGGTGAGGATCGCGGCTCGGATGGCTCAGCTCGCTCCTGGGAGAGTCCAGCTCCCCAGTAATGCCCAGCCTCAAGCGACTTCAGGCCACGTCTGCCCAGATCAAGCTGAAAGATGCTTTTCAAACCCAAACCTGCGTGTGCCTTCCGCACCAGTTTCACGTCTCAGCCCTCCTTTAGCTTGACATGGCTTGGCTCAGCCCTCCTGTGTGTAAAGAGGGGATCAGGGTGTCTCGTGTCTCCCTGGGCTGACTGAGCCATGATTATTTGCAAAGCTCCTTACCCTTTCCAGGAGAAAAGAGATGTGGAGAAGTCTGCGAGGCCAGACCCAGGGTCCCCCCACCTTGAGCAGGCTCCAGCCCGCAGCGGAGGCGAGCTGGAGTGAAGGTGCTGGGATGCGAGCTCACATCCTGGAGGCCAGAAAAGCCCATCCCAGCACAGACCACACGCAGGCAATTTGCAGCAGAGCTACCCATCGGCGAGAGGTTAAGTGATGCTCTGGCCTCTGTTCATCCCCGATGCCCATCATCATGGGAATCAATTCTCCCTCTATTAGCACTGCTTTGCAAACGTCTCCTGTGGGCAGGAGCTGCGTGTGCTCTGGATGATGGCTCTGCTAGGGCTCGACAAGGCAGTGGGGGGACAACCTGCTGCCTCGGTTCCTCCACGGCACTGACAGCACTGATTTTTGGCAGTCTCATTTCCCCTTTGCCTCTCCCAAATGGGACTCCAGCTAGCACACAGCTCCATTTTCCAGCCTGCCATCCCAATGCCTGGATGCAACACGCACTTCCATCCAAAATATGACAAAGGCGATAAAGCCTTTGCTGCTTAACGCACTTCTCTGGGCTAAGTGGGGACAGTCACCGCAGCCTGGCGGACCTGCAGCCTGGGAGCCACAGCTCTGCAATGCCACGTTGTCCCCTGCATCTGGAGGAGCCTCGCAGGTCCAGCATCTGTCCATCCAGGAGCTCCCAGCCCACAGGTTTTGCTCCATGGAGAGCATCATGCAGCAGCTCACGCCCTGAACGTGCCCTTCCCCGCTAGCCCAGCAGCGATTCTTACCACGCCTGAGCCTCGCTTCATCCAGACGATGGTGAGAGATGGGTTCCCAGTCCAGGCACAGTTGAAGACCGCGTCTGAGCCCAGGTCAACGAGGAGGGACTGTGGTTCTGTCGCCATCCTGGGTCCAACTGCACAGCGGAGACTGGAGTTACTCCCAGTGATGGGCTGTGTCAACCAGAAACCCTCAAACCAAAGACACCACCTTGTCAGAGGGAGCAGCGGTAGCTCTTGATGGACCTATGGGTCCCAGCCATGGAAGACCCCCAAATAAAGAAAAGCCTGAGGCAGGTGCCTGCTGCAGAATGACCAGGTCCCCAAGGACAGCCACCATGAGCTGTGTGCTCCTAAAGCCGGAGGAAATCATGGGTCCCACCATCAGAGCACTCACAGAGGCTGAGCTACAAGAGAGCCCAGCAGGTCCTGGTCACCCTGGGCAAGTCAGATCTAGCCACGTCCCCTTTCCACCCCTTTCCAGCAGCTCTGCTGGCCTTGCTTAGCCCTGGGAAGCCAGCCTCAAGCTGACACGTTTACTCACAGTAGACGTCCACGGTCCTGCTGATGTTTGTGCTGCCCAGCGCATTGGTGACCTCGCAGGAGACGGGCTCAAAGAAGAAGGTGTGGTCCACAATGGTTTCGTAGAAGTCACCGGATGCTTCTTTTATAACCTGGCCTTTTTTTGCCCACCTGTTGAAGAAGAAAGAGCATCACCGTGGTGCTGTTTTGTGTCACTTGCCATTGACGTGCGTGCGATGGTGGAGACTGCCACCCCAGGGGCATAGTGCTGGGGGGGTGGCACACCACAGGGTGCCTGCTGCTGCCCTTGACTTTGGGAGGGACATGCACTTGTCCTCAGCATCGTCTGCTTCCCCAGGGATGCAGGGATTATAACCACAGGCTTTGGAGAGGAGACATCAAAGTGATGGGGACGTATACCCCTAGTGAAACCTTGCCAAAATAAACCAAACCTGCTATTTCCCTGTGAAAGCCTGGGATTGTGGGGGGTGGTGGTGGTGGAAGACCTCAGTGACAGGAGGGAGGCGACATGGAGAGCCTCTGCTGATGCGGAACCACCACAGTGCCAGGAGAGCAGCCCCTTTCTGAATGCCTGCTGGTCCTTCCACATCAAAACCACTAGAAACCTTTTCGGCTCCCCCCCGCCTCCCCTGCCCAACTTTCACCCTTTTCTTCTTTTTTTTTTTTTTCTTCTTTTTCTTTTTTTTCTTCTTTTTCTTTTTTTTTTTTTTTCCCCAATCAGAAAGAACTTTATCCCTTTAAGGCAGCTGAAATAACATCACCCTGAAAAGCCAAGCTGGCATTTGCAACACTGCAACTTGCAAATTGTCTTGGAGAACAAGCTGTCAACTCAGCACTTGAATTAAGCCGCTGTTTGCCAAACAATGAGCAAATGTGACCTAATGGGGCACCATCTGGCAACCTGCCACTCTGGAACGGGTGGGAAAGACAGGAGATGCTGTCAGGCGGTGTGAAACTCCAGCCGCTCTTTGGGGGAAAGGAAAGAAAGCACAGGCAGCAGCCTGGGGCGGGTGGGGGGGAAATAGACAAAAATCCCCCCCCTCCCTCCCCACAACAACTGACAGGGAAATTAGAGGGAAGAGGATTTCCCTGAGGCTTCTCTGCTCCTGTTGTCTTGGGGCTGCTGCCCTCCTCCGTGCTGGATGGGTTGGGATGTTTGGGTTGAGGAAAGATGCAGGCACTGGGTGCTGGATTTGCGCTGGAGAGATGAGCCACGGAGGCTGCTTCCCACGTGGGGTCGGTGGGGTGGTTTTGGGAAAGCTGTCCCCTTCCAGGAGAACAGCATCTGCTCACGGTCCTCCCATGGATCTCCTGCTCCTGCCTTTATTTCTCACCCCCACCGCTCTGCTATGGGTTCCCCTTGGTTTAATGCCAGATCCTGCTGCCCTAAAAGCAACGAAGGATGACTGGGGCTACAGCGAACTCATTCAGAGGGTCTGCAGGCACAGGAGGCTTCTCCAAGTGCCTCCATAGGGCTGGAGCAAGAGCGAAATGCCCATCCCCAGCAGGCTGGGAAACACTCTGACAGCGCTGCTAGAGCCAATTCCCCCGGCGCCCGCTAACATGAACCTAACTGAATCAGGACAGCTGACCTGGGAGGCTTCACCCACCATCTGATGACACAAGCGTTTTGAAAGAGATGTATTAGCGGTACAGATGTGAGCTGATTTGTATGCACTTGTCTGCTCTCGCAGTTCATTTATCTTTGCACCTCTAACAGATGCTGACTGGCCACTTCAGCTTCCTTTCCCTCCCTTCCTCCCCGGACTCCCCCTTCAATAATTAATCAGGAGACGCCGCTTTTATTCCTAGGGCTGCGCTTGGTGTGTCAATGAGGGAGGTGCCTCGTATGGAAAAACGAGCACAAGCGACGCCTTCCAGGTGCTCCTCCGAAGGACTGAATGGTCCGTGATGCTTTGGTGATGCCTTTCTCCTTCCACAGGGAACTGCAACCCAAGCCAAGGGGCTTGGAAGAGGTCAGCCAGCAAGACTCACCTCAGCATCTCTCTTCCCAGCTTCCTGATGGGATCTGCCTTGCCCTGCTGCCTCCTTGCCGCAGGAATGACACTGCCCATCACAGACAGCAACGGCCAGCACCCTGGCAGCAGCTTGGCCCTTGGGGATGCTCCTTGCTCCCTGGGCTGTGGCAGGAGAGAGCTGGGGGCATGTGGCAGAGCTCGGACATCTCGTCCCTGAAGCTTTGCACAGGTTGTGGGGTGGAGGAGACACATCCTCGTTGCCTCCTGAAGCCACAGCTCAGCAAGTTCTGATGAAAGAAAGCAAGGAAAGAAAGTAGAGAGCTACAGGGACAGGGCGACTCCAGCCGGTGAACGTGGCAACACCCTGTGCTTTTTGCCAGGAGTATTCCTGCTCTGTTAAGCTCCTTTGGCAACTCTGTCCCCATAAAGGCTCCAAGCCACGAGCGGATTTCCAGCCTCTGAAGGGTCTCATCCTGCTGCTCAGGTGCTCAAAGGAGGCACCAGCCACATGAAGACGCTTCCTTGCAGCAGGAATGGGACGGGGTGAGCCCGGCACCAAAACCCTGGGGGAACCCGGTGCTTCTCTTGTGCCTGCCACTTTCCTGGTTATTTTGCACAAAACCACCTTCCCTGCTCCTCAAAGGACAAGAAAGAGGTTTCAAAATGAGGATAAAAGTGACTTGTGAGCTCCCTGGGTCATGCCCTTGCAGACTGCCTGCAGCTCCTGCTCCCAGCGGGGATGTGGAGGGCTCAGGGCTTGGAAACCAGCTGGACCAGTGCCCGGAGGTGGGCTCCAGATCCTCCTGAACCTTGCAAAGGAAAGCGAAACGGAGGTCAAGGTTTCCGAGAGTTGTTTGACTTTGCAGCAGCTTGGGAAAACAGACCCCAACAACCGTGGCACGGCGCTTTATCTGTTTGTTCAAAACCCATCGCTTCCGCAAAACTGGATTTCCCGAGTGCAGAGATGTGTCACAAACAGCAATTTTTTGTGCTTCAGCAGAGATCAAGGTTCTTGCTCCAGTTTTCCAAGGCTTAACACTGCTAAATCAATGTGGCTGAACAAGCAGTATAGATCTTTTATAATGTCAAATTGGTTTTTAATAACGACAGCTGATAACCCTCTTGTAAAGCTTCCCGTGATGTGCTCGTGGACAGCCAGAAGGCAAGTTACTCAAGTTTTTAACAAGCCCATAACATGCCTTCCTCACCTATTAACCTTTCAGTAATTATTTATAAACAGAATATGAATAAAACCGAGCTGAGCAGATGCGGAGGATGCTCCTGCAGCCCCAGCCACCACCTCCACCGCTTTGGCTCTTCATGATTTCTTCCTCATGTCTCACCAGCCTTATTACATCCAGCCTGGCTCCCAGCCAGCGCTCCTTGTCCTACCACCCTTGAGAGCAGGGGCTTCTTTCATTTATATTGTTACCTTGAAGGTATTTATAGATCGCAAACGTGTCGCCCAGGGTCTTTTCCAGACTATATAAATTTACCTCCTCTAGTCTCTCCTCGTATGACTTAGCTGCTAACTCACCCATCATTTTTTTTTGCTGCTGGTTTTCCACCGAAGCCAAAGCATATTGCAGGGGCTGCAGGGACAGGTCTGTGCAGGGGGAGCACAGCACCGCCGTGCCCCCCTCCCCATGCTGAGCTTGCCCCAGGAGAGGGGCGAGGGTCTTCCCTTGGGGATCCTGCCCAAAGGATCTCTCCCTGTGATTCCCTCGGGGTCTCCACGCTGAAGGTTAGCAGGGCAGAGGGGATGCCAGGGGACCCGTGCCAGCCTCCTGCGCTCCTTGGATGGTCCCTACAGGGTGACAGTGGCAGCATCGCCATGAAGTGCCTTCACTGCCTGCTCTCTACCACCGACAGGCACCTTCTCAGGATCCAGCTCCAAATTCACCACCTCTCCCCACTATCCCACGTCATATGGCCAATGCAGGCCCAGCATCCGTCTGCTGCTGTCCCTCAGCCCCTCCGGCTCGGCACATTTGCTCATCTTCCCTTCTCTCCACCCAGCTCCATCTCTGGCTGCTTCCCCAGACGCGCATTTCTTCCCTTCTGAGCTGCGTTTCATTTTGTGATTTCCTTTCCCATATTTCTAACCTGCCCTTGGTTTCCTCTGGCCTCTCTGGAGGGAGTGCCCGATGCCTCCCCATTCAGTATCTTCTGGAAATTGCATCGGCCCAGGTGATGGAGGAAAACAAATTTCAACCAGGAAACGGGTATTTTGATCTGAACTTCAAAGGGGTTATTATAGACAGCACTGAAAAGCCAGCGATTAAAGAATGAAAAAACCAACTCAACCTGTACTGGGTCCTTTTAACACTTGATAAGAGGGAGGAGGGGACTCTTCCAAGGAGATGCTCTCCAGGGAAGTAGCAGCTTTCTGCTCCATTGATTGCTTCCCAGTAAGAGTACACGCAAGCAAATAAGAAAGGACAGTGTGGGATACGCCAGCTCACAAGCAACGTCGCGGCTTTGTCTTGCTTTCCAGATGTCAGTGTTTCTTCAGTGACCTGCTCTGGTTTTTCCGATGGAAACCTGCTGGAAACCAGGATGAAGCTTCCTCCCAGGGTCTCAGTGGCAGATGCTCAGCCAGGTCTCCTTCTGCACAAGGGCTTTTTACCCAGCAGCTCCATCCCTTCTCCCCAGGGATCCTGTTTCTGGCTGGGCTTCCAGGCTCGCAGAGCCCATGCAGAGCTAACTGCAACAAGAGCATAACCCACCTTGTAGAGCATCGGTACATAGAGGAGCATCGCTAGCAAGCACTTCATCTGTCTGAGTGCTGCCCGAGACTGCTGTAACAAATAAATTCCTCTGTCTGCGGTACAAGGACTTGTAATTCTTCAACAAACAGCCTGCGTGAACAAGCTATTTACTTTACAGCCCTGGAAAGGCTGTAGGGCTCGTATGTACTCTTCTTTATAAAGCTCCTCACCAGGCCACGGCTCTCTCCAGCATCTCCCAGTGGCACAGGAACAACTGGAGGGCATCACAAGTGCCCACCCCCCCAGCACAGGCGTGCTGGGGCTCGCTGAACTCTACCATGTCCCCTCAAGCACTACTTAAATCCATCCTGCACTACCTAAATCTATCCTGCAGGCTCCTAGGGAGGTTTTTTTTGCAGTTGCCAGCAGCACGCGTGCTCCTTGAACCAGACCTCCCGGCAGATTGGCTGTATAACCCAGGGAAGTGGAGTGTATCGTAATTTTTAATTAACAATGCAAAAAAAAAAAAAAAGTGGTTGCTTGCCATATAAATTGTGTTTACTAAGAATGACTTAAAATAGATAAATATTTTCTTGGACGCATTTTAATTGCTTAATAAAAGTACCAAGAACACCCACAAATACCTTAAATAAATGCATGGCTCAGGGAGTGAATTAATTAACATTTCATTCCTGGGAATGGCTATTAATTGCTACAAATTGCTCAGAGAATGGCTTTTGTTGCTTTATTACCAGCAGTACCTTCAACTCCTAGTGCCGTAGTGTGGCAGTCCCCTCTCATCCTCAGAGAAGAGCTGTCCCCGTGTGTGACGGCTGCCAGCAGGATGCTGCCAGCACCACCCTGCATCCCTCTGCTGCCCCCGTATCTCTGGCATCCTCCACACAGAGGAGCTGATGGAGAAGGATGGTGTTTCATGGATGATGTGCTGGCATCCCTTGGAGGCCCGAGGTGGCCAAGGACAGTGGATGGCTTGTGCTGGCAGCTCCACGTTTGCAGAGCATCTCTCGTGTGGGACAGTCTTGTGAGACAGGACTGAGCAAGCAACAGAGCCCGAGCGGTGTCACCCTACCCCACTGCGTGGCTCTGGCGTGATGCATTGTCCAAATTATTTCTTTATTAAGAGTAAATTTCCATAAGGGAGATCTATGAGGTTACTCCTCCTGTTGGCTCCCTCCCTAATGAAGATGTGTGGGTCCTCTGAGGTTTCTCAGCTGCATGTCTGCTGTCCTCCCTCCGTGCCGAAGCTGTAAGTTCATTTATCAGGCAGGGCAGGCAATAGGTAAACTCTCCACCATCTAAAGGATGAAGCTGAGCCTTCCAGCTTGGGGTTCAATCAAGTTCAGGAGGGCAGGGTGCGGAGCAAAGCGCTGAGCATCCTCACTGATGGCTGGATGGCCCTTGAGCAGGCGGGTGGGGGGAGCAAAGATGATGGCACCCACCATACTCAAGGGAAGGCTTCCAAGCCTCCAGCTCCCGTCCTGACAAACCTCCATCCATGCACGGCTGCTGCAGCCATGGCCTCTTCCCAAACCTCTCCGTCCTGGCATCTCGGCTCCATCACAAAGTGAACCCCAGGTCCTAAGGGTGGCGATGCTGCACCTTGGAGCAGAGATGCCAGCTTTGCTCATCTCCTCCTGACTATTTTTTTTTTTTATGTCCCCTTGTGGCTTTTCTTCAGAAACAAACAAAGAGCGAGAAAGACCGCAACCTTTTCCAAATTGCAAGAGTTCAGATTTGAATCTCTGACAAGGACATGTTTGGTGCCTGATTGCGCTCGCTCCGATGCACCAGTTGCTGCTACTGGGTTTTGATTGTTTTTAAACACTCTGGGGATTTGATGATAATAATAACACCTTGCTGTGCAGGAGAAAACTCTGGCTTGATTTCCTCTCTAATCTCAGCTTTGGCGTTCCCCCCTCCCCCGCCAAGCCAGGAGGCCAGCAATGAGCCTGATTGCTCATCAGCCCGCAGGCTTTAAGGGGGGTGCCTGTCCTCAGTGCACAGGTTTTCATCTCCTCCTTGCCATCAGCAGGTCCCATGGGTGGGAAAAATCAGTGAGGGCTACTTCGAGCTCCCCAAACCACACCTGAAGGTGTGCAGTGGGAATCCAGCTCTCCGGAGAGCATCGGAGTACTGGAGCAGGGATGGGCAGGAACGCCCTGGGGTGAGGTTTGTGCTGCCCATGGCACAGGAGCTTGGAAGAACCGGGCTGAGAAGGTTTCTCTCTCCCAGACGGCGCAATTAAAGCCGTGTCACTGGTACAGCCTGTACGAGCCGCGGTTCATTTTTGGTGAGAAAACAATCAAAATAGCCTTTTGCTTAGCACAATGATCAGAACAAATTGGCCGCAGGAGCAGAGAGGAAGAAGCAAACAAAGCTGTTAGCTTGTCAATGACTTGACTGATCAACCGTTGTAAATAGTTAAAGCTGGCTGACGAGCCGTGCAAATAATCAATGGCGTCATGTTACGCACCGCAGCCCCGGGACCGGCAGGACTGGGGTTTGCAGCTGGTGCTGCGTGGAGCTCTGTGCAAGGTGGCCACAGACCCCAGGGGTGGCTTGGCCAGGGGATGGGGAGGAATAATACCTGCCCCATGCACGTGCATCCCATGCTGGACCACCTGCCCAGCTTGCTGATATCCTCCTGGCGAGGAGGATTAGGGATGCTGGCTTTTGCAATGGGGAGGTGTTGGCCAAAGTACAGCCCCCCCATGCCCCCCAGCTGCTCCCTGCACAAGGGGCTGGTAAGGATGCTCATCCCATGCTGGACCACCTGCACAGCTTGTCGATATCGCTCCTGGCGAGGAGGACTAGGGATGCTGGCTTTTGCAACGGGGAGGTGTTGGCCAAAGTACAGCCCCCCCATGCCCCCCGCACAAGGTCCAAGTAGGGATGCTCATCCCTCATCCCATGCTGGACCACCTGCCCAGCTTGCCGATCCTCCTGGCGAGGAGGACTAGGGATGCTGGCTTTTGCAACAGGGAGGTGTTGGCCAAAGTACAGCCCCACGTGCCCCCCGGCTGCTCCCCGCACAAGGGGCTGGTGAGGATGCTCACCCCCCTGGAAGGAAAGAGGAGACACGCTGATGGAAAAGCCATTACTATTTCAAAGGAAAAGCACAAAACTTCATGGGCTAGGTGATTCCTTCTGCAAATGGAGCTGTTTTCTTGACAGATCAAAACAAAATGCAGACGCTTTAGATCTGGCGCTCTATTAATCCTGCTGTTTAGCCCCCACCTCCTCCTCCACCCCCTCACATGAGAGGGCTGTGCACCAATCCTGTCCCCACTAATGCCTCTTTGGGCACTTCTCTTGCCACGACAGATGCTTTTGTGTCCCTCTCCTTTCACAAGTCCACCCTCTTTTGCAGTAACTCCTCTCCCCTCCTTAAGTCCTTGGCCCCAGAGTCACGGGATCATGTGAAAATTTTCCTTTTTTTTTTCCCCAAGTAAAATTACGAATGCTACATTCCTGATTTTTCTAGGTGCACTGGAAGTTTAAAACCATTCAGACGGGTCTGAAGAAGCAGGCTACAACAGCCAGCTGCCAAAACTGCTTATCCTGAGGAAATACTGGGGATGTGAGTCATCCCCTAGAGCTGGATGAGCTTGGAGGTGTCACTTCTCCCGTGGGGATTTTACCCCTTCGGCAGCGATGCTGCATTTCATTTCTCCTGCCTACATCGTCTTGACTTATCCCACCACACAATAGACATGACTAATAGTTTCACTATTATTTCTTGCGCGGATCGGGTAATCCAATTTCATCACGTGGGTTGTGTTTCCTCAAATCATTTAATGGCATTAGGCCTTTCTGGGGTCTTTCTACCCCACTCCACCCCCATAGCAGAATTTCTTTAGCCAGATTTATGGATGCTGGCATGTCGAAGCGCTAATTCTCCGCTGTGTTTATCCTCCTGCTTAATGCAGAGTGAATCCGGGCTGTGAAGCTGTTTGAACTCGCCTTTCCCTCTGCTACAGCTCTTATTTTTCACCTAAAAATAATCAGCTGTGCTTGTGGCTTTTGCAACTTTACACCTCGACGTGCAGTTTGCAGAAAAAAACCACCCAACCAAACAGCGGTAAATGGAGACAGCAAACCCCAGCTCTTCATCAGCATGAGAAACCTGCTGCCAGAGGGATCTGGAAGCTGGTGGTGGGCTGGGACTGCACGTTTCAGATCACTGAAGCTCCCAAATCTACAGGCTTCAGGGCAGAAATGATGGGCACGGTGGGCGTTCAGGCATGGCCAGAGGGCTGTGGGGTGGTGGGGGCTTTTCCAAGGGTTTGCTCATTCCTGGGTGACTCCTAAAGCTCCTCCGAGGTTTTGACCTGGGCTTGATTTTGGGATGTTTGCAAGGGCTTGGTGTTTTGATCTCTGATGGCTTCAGCAGGCACCAGGCTGACCTTGGACGGACCTCGGGGTGGTTTGTATTAACTCTTTGAGAACCAACCTCGGATGTGCCAAACTGCCACGCAACGCTCGCCGCTTTGGACACAGCCTGAGGCAGCTCCCTCCGGCTTTCCAGCCCCAGCTCTGCCCAAACTCACCGCGTCCTCCTCAAGCCCTTCCCTCCCCCTGAAGCTGCTGTTGCCATCCCAGCGTTTTTAGGCTCTATCTGTCTGCATTTTGGCACGTCCTCAGGTTGGTGTGAAGCACAGCTCCTTCTCTGGCAGGTTCCTTGGCCGGTCCTGCCAGAAGAGTTAATTATTCAGGGCAGAACTGTGTCTAGATCAAATGATTCGCGTTAGGATTATCAATGGAGGCCACTGTGCTTGCAGGCGTGCACCCCAGGTGGAGGCGGGCTGAGTCCTAATTATGTGGGAATCTTCTTGCAGAAGATGCCAAGGGCAGCGATTTCTGTGTAATGCAACACGGGGTCCTGCTGGCTGAACTGTGAGTCACTGGGGGATCTGGCAATTCATAAGGAGGAATAATAAATGACATACCCCCAGATGCAGTCCCTCCACGCTAACACGAATACGCCGGCAACAGAAAAGGTGAAGCAGAATAAAATCACAAGTTCACCAAAAGATCTGTTCGTCTTTTCGGCACGAAATTCAGCCATCCATCAATCCAGCCATCCCTCCCTCCCTCCCCAAACTCAAGGAACTCAAGTCACTATTCCTGGCCAAGCCTCTTGCATCCCCCGAGGCCACCCTGGCCACAACGCTGCTCTTCTCAGCCACATCGTGAGAAAAGAATCGAACGGGGCTGCACACTGGTTCCACACTGACCTGTAAGAGCTTTGAGATTATCTATCAACTTCTGTATAAAACGACAAGAAACAGCATTTTTTCCAAAAAAAAAAAAAAAAAAAAAGTCTCCAAAAGTAAAAACCATTAAGTCCTTAATTACACACTTCAATAGCAAAGCGGAGCTGAGCAATGAGCATCGCTTGATGCTTTACAGACAAATGGTCTCCTAATCCAGAGACAACAGCTTGTGTTTCTCCTCTGCTTTAATATTTGCCAACAGCTTCCAAGGAGATTGCATAGGAAGAGAAACCCAAGGATAACTTCGAGACTTGAAGTTAACAGAGTTACTCTGTGATCTGATGCTGGAGGAGACCAGAATCCCTTCCGAGCCTTTCTGGGATGGGCTTTGCCAGGCTGGGTGCTGTCTACACCACACAAGTAGCCAAGACACCTTCAGAGCAGGCAGAGAGGAGGCTCAGGATGCCCAGCACGTCCTCGCCACAGCTACCAACGTCACCCAGGTTCATGGAGGAAAGGCTTCCCTGCTAGAAACTGCCCCAGCCCAGCCTCTGCCAACTTCTCCCTTGCCTTCCCCTAGATGTGTTGCTTCCCAAGGAATCCTGCCTGACCTCCCAGCTGAGCAAGCCTGGGCGACGCTGGCCCGAGCTCAGCAGCGGATCCGCACACCAACACGTGGCAGGATGAGCCCTCCAACCGCCAGTGCCCAACACCAGTCCTGTGTACTGGGGAAATCGCCAGGACGCGTGTTCCTGGAGGGCAAGCGAGACCCAAGGGGTTGATTTGGGGATGCCAAGTGTCCGCTGGGATTTCCTGTGCTCATGCCATGCACGCTGGCCAACATTTTGTAGCTGTCCCGGCAGTTCTTTCAAGCAGAGACATTTCCAAGGAGGCTGCTTGGGGAAGGAGTCACATGGACAAGAACCGATGCCGACTGCAATCACCAAATCATTGCTTGTTCACTGGAGTGGAGGCGCCGTCAGGGAGAGAAGCAGATGCTGACAACTTTGTCCTGCATTTAAACCCCGCTCTAGCCCCTGAAAACTGCAATAAAGGAGCAAACCGGGAATCTAGAAGTGAAATCCTTTAGCAAAGCATCTGCGGGACTGAGGAGGGTGCAACCCCTGTGGGTGCAACCCCCCTCCCCATCCTGGGTGCTCCTTGCACACTCCTCATCATCGCACCTGGCTTGGCCCTGGTCACGTCACCCACCCTCTGGCATGAAAGCAGGAAAACCTCAAACAGAGGTGAAGGCCTCTTAAATCAATGTCTCTCCCGACTCAGAAGCTGTAAGAGGATTCATTATTTATATCGCAGAAACACAAAAGCTTAGCATATTTTAAGCTGTCTGAAACGACTTCAAGGCAATTCTTCCCCTCTCTTTTTTTTTTTTTTTTTAACAAAACACATTGAGATGTCTCTGAATCGAGAGGTGGGAGGAAACTCCCTTTTCCTTCCCAAAGAGAAAATAAAATGGAGGGATTGAGGGAGAGAAAATAAAACCTGCTGTGATCCAGCTTGGGATCACCAAGGAATGCCCATTGGGGGATGCTTGGGATCACCAAGGAATGCCCATTGGGGGATGCTCCCCATGCGATGCTGGCATAAGCCTTCAACCCTTCAATCAACCCTTCAACCCCTGAACGACTCTTTCCTGACATCACGTGGAGGTTTTGGTAGTAGGAGAGGTGAAGGAGGCATCTCTGCTGCTTCACAAGCGCAAATTCACGCAGCTGTATCCTTCAGAGGCAGCAGGAGGGGAGGTGCTGAGTGCCGGGTGTCTTTTTTTTTCCCCTCCTTCTCTCCCTTTTTACATTTTCGATTTAGTCACAGCATCTCTAATTTCCTTAGATCTGAAGCCACCTCGTGAGACTGGAAGGGAACGATATAGAAGAAAGATGAGGGGGGAAAAAAACGGCAGTAATCTTGTAAAAGTCAGTTTTGAAAAATCAATTTTCTTGTGTGACAAGATTTGCTTAAGGCTTTTCGTTCTGTGAAATCAGCCCATCATCCTGCGGGAACGCATGAAGGAAGTGGCAAGTGTGGTTTGGAATAACTTAGATTAAAGACTGTTAAATTAGGCTTGAAAAGCTGCCCCCTCTCCTTGCAAAGAGAGAGGAGATCTGGCCAGAGGAGTCGATGATGCTCCCTTCCCAGTCACCTTCCCGGTCTCCAGGAGCCTGTCTTGAAGGAGAGGTGACCAAGGAGGCTGGGAAAACCCAACCCTCCGATCTCTCCGAACCCCACGGCTGTTTAAAAGTGTTTGCAGCTGCACCTGGTAGCAAACCGTGAGGTCTTTGCTAGCACCCAGCGATGGGGCTGCACCGTTTGTTGGAACCAAGATGCTTCGGAGACACGTTCGCTCCGCTGTTGGGATGCGCGCGAGCAGAGGCTGAGGGACTTGTGAGGCTGGTGGCTCCTGCCCAAGGGGATGCTGGTGGTCCTGGCCGGGATGGGGATGGCCACAGCCGTGGTGCACCCCACATGTCCTGAAACATGACAGCAAAACGCTGCTGCCATCCTGCTCCACTGGAGAGGCTCCATCCAACGCAGCAGCTTGGCCCGGCTGCTTCACCACTCGTTTAATTTGGTGCCTTTAATCATTTCCACACCAGGGAGCGGTCCTCAGGATTACAAAGCGCTTCCCCCCTCCCCTGCCTTTCCCACCCCCACCCCCCCCTTTTGCAGCCATCAGCCTCTCTATGCTCTCTCCTAATTAGTTCCAGCTGCCTCCGAACATCTCCCACCCACTTGTTCCCACTACCCTGACAAGCCAGGGAATGGGAAGATGAATCTCCCCACGCTCGCACCTCTGTGAGCCGAGGGAGGCTCTCCCAACCCCGTCTTCCCCGGCTCACCTGGAGCCAGCGGAGCCCCTCCGGCAGCCCAGCCTCGCTTCCCAGCTGCAGGGATTTCTGTGCCTTTTATTTTACTTTTTTCTCTTTTTATTTAAAGCCTGTCTTTCCCCCTCCGCCTGCCACCCAGGCACACTCTGCTCCTTGTCAGAGGGAGCTGGCAGATGGGGCTGATGCATCACGAAGGAGATCTGAAGAATTCATTTCCCGTTTTTTTTTTTTTTTTTTTTTTTTTCTTTCCCCAGCTTTCATTTTCACTTCAGAGCAAAGGTCCAGTTGTCTGGGAGGAAGCTACAAAGACAAACCCAGGCAGGAAAACAGAGATAGTCAGGAAAAATGTTACAGTGCCGATAACTTGAGACCTCTGTGTGCTTTGCATTCATTTCAACTCCCGCTTTAGCTGCATTTTGCTATGTCTATAAATTAGATTTATGCCGTCGCTGCTGTGAAATGCCTGCGGGCCCCTTCCCTGCTCCGGTTTCTCCTGCCTCCCGTGCCGAGTTTGGCTGCGGGAGGCAGCGGGAGAGGCGACAGCCCTGCCGAGGGATGGCATATGGCCTCGGAGCGTCCTGCCGCTGGACAGACGGCAGCCTCGGCCGTCGGAGGAGCGGGGAGCAGATGGGACCCGGGGGGGAGGAAGGCGGCCAACCCAAGGAGGAGAGCCTGCACGCTGGTGTAAACCAGCACTTGCCCCAAGATGGACTAAAGGAGCGAGCTGGTTCGTGGGGGAGAGGTGCTCAGCGTGCCAAGAGATGGCTGCAAACCCGGAGTGACCGTTCCACCTGAAGATGCTGAGAAGCCTCTTGCCTGGACCAGATGCTTGCTCCCCACACCATCCCTCCTGGCTTGCAGGGGCTCCTGAGGCTCTGCAGGACCATGTGGGGCCACCCCGGGTCCCCTCGCTGTCCCCAGCAGAGATATCCGTGTATTTTTCCCCTGTGAGCGTGACCTGGAGCCGGATGGATGTGGGGGAGCGTGCCCCTACACCCACGGACTTCACACCTTGTCTGCAGTCGCTGGCTGCTCTGCAGTGTGTTTCAAATCCTTGACAGTCCCTTTTAAATATTAATAGAGATGTGATTGTAATTTAATAAGAGCTTAATATTGCAGATCCCCCTTCCTCGGCAGAGGCTGCTGGGGAGACAAAAAATGTGCCAATTAGGTAGTGGTCTCGGTGATCAGAAGCTCTGGGGAACGCGGGGTACAGGGGGGATGCTCACTTTTATTCTGGGCCTTTCATGAAAGGGCAGAAGAAAGCAAGCAACACAGCAAACACACCAACTCCCAGGAGACATTTTTCAAAGCCGTCTGAATTTCCTATTAAAATATATTCCAGTCTTACAGTGCCAGAAGAGGGAAAATGGCCACTGCTGCGGCTTGGCGGCAGGCAGTGCCAGGCATGCCCATGAAATGGATCATTTGCCACTTCTCTGTCCAAAGTTGCCAATGAAACGCATTGCCCTGGATCTCTGCATCAGCTCCCCACGACTCAGCAATCCCTTCTGGCCTTCACAGCCTACGGATCTGTGAGCATACCCTGCAGCAGATAAACGTGCCAACCCTGGTGTCACGGAAGAGCATTAAACTCCGAACACATCCTCCCCTGGCCTTTCACCCGGGAGCAGAGATGCTGTGTGCATCCAGAAGCCCAGCAGACCAAGCGAAGGAGCTATGGACACCTAACTGGAAGAGAGACTCCCAGTGCCAGGGGTGATTTTTCCTTCTGCTCAATGGTCCTGGCAGCAGGAAACCATCCCCAAGATTCTTCCACCCCCAAGACCCAAATTCCTTGACTCTACAGATGAAGCGTGTGGCTTCATCCTGATCAGATGGAACAGGGTGCATCCATCCACCAGCCCAGCTCTCCTCACTGCCTGGACATGGGGGCTGAATCCTGCTGCAGATGCATCCCTGAAGGCAGCCCTCTGGCATGGGGGACCCCATCCAAACAGGTCTGATCCCTGAGGAGCGACTGTGAGGAACGAGGGATGGGAATCCTTGGCTCCTGCCCCCAAATCAGTGACTTGCCCACCTTCATTCCTTTTCTGCTCTAACCGGGGCAGGGGCTGCTGCTTCTCTCTTGCCCAGGGGATTTGTTTTGGAGAAGTTGGATCTACGTGTTGAGCCCGGTGCCTGCGTGATGATAGATGTGCTTCCAGCCACCAGCTGGTCCAGCTGTGGGGCAGTGCAGGTGCAGCGATTCACCCAAGCCAAGCCAGGGCTGGCCACCTGCTCGTTCCCTCCTCCGTTCCCCATCCCTTTGATAAGGCTTTCCCAGTTTCCTATGTCTCCTGGCTTTGTTCCTCTTCCACCTAATGTCACCCACTGGCACACACTCGTATTCACTGGCTCTCAGCCACGTAGCAAAGCAATGCCAAGCCACGAGGGAGCTGGTTCAAGCATCTGAGCAAACTTCCAAGCCACGGCAGAGCTGCTTCCAGCAGGACATGGGACACACGCTCTTGGAGAACATCTCCACAGCAGCCTTGAAGCGTCTCATGAATAAATCTGGTAAGATGCCAGCGGGTCTCGGAACTGTGCAGATGAGACCCGAAGTAAAAAGAGCATCAAAAACTCTTTGCAGTTTGAACTTCTCCTCTGGGTTTGTTAAAACAAAATGTGGGAACGTGTCTCCATGGATTGAATGCCTCCGAGACGGCATGGCGTGGGACAGGCAGGCTGATGTGTGTTGTTATTTTCTCCTTCTTTTCTCAGAGCTCCCCGATGTCAGGTGCAATTTTTCTGTACCTACCCAAACCCCAACAAAGCTGCCACTTTCTCCCCCAGCAGCCGAAACACTGGCAGACCCGTACTTGGGCATGACGGACGATTCTTGGAGACGGCAGATTGACTGAAGCTGCTTGGGTTCTTCATCCACACGTCTCCCTGAGGCTGGGTGGGAAATGCTCGCCCTGCATCCCAGCCGGCACGAGGACCCTGTGGAGCAGGGTGGTGGAACGGGCCTGGTGCTGGATCTCTTCCTGCAAAATTCCTGTTGCTCCTGCAAACGAGTTGCAAACAGTTGCAAAGTTGCAAAGGAGCAACAAGTCACATCTTTGTGTTTTCCCCTGTGCAAAGGCTGGGGCACAGTCTCCCATCAGGTGCGTTCAAGCCCCACTGCCTTTAAAGAAAACCTCTTTTAAGAAGCACTTGAGTTTGCATTAATATTTGATGAGCGACAGCATGCTGTTGGTTCAAAGATAAAACAGTGTTTGCCAAGCAAGAAGGTCTTTTCTACAGACCGGAGCCCACTGAGAGAACAATCAAACAATGCTCCTGCCACTAGGCAAGCCACGCGGTGCCTCAGTGATGACGCTGGGGCTGGGGACACAGGGATGCTGTGGGCTGGCTCCGAGCTCCAGCACAGCCTGACCAGGCAACGTCTGGGATGACGGTGGGGCTCAAGCCCTGACCTGCAGCTGCACTTCACCGAGCTGGCTGATGCAGGAAGATCTTCACAGCAGTATTTGGGCAGGTGGCACTTCTTGTGCTTCAGCCCAACCACGGCAGGTGGAGCTTGCTTGGACTGCACAAAACGCAACCCCCCTTCCGCTACGGGGTGGGGAAGAAGTGGTGTAGCACCATTCCCTGGGTGGCTGCTAAAGAAATGCCTCCCAGCTCCTCCTGACCTCTCCTGCTGCTGCAGCATCAGCTGGATCTTCTCCCATGTCCCACAGTTATGGAGAGTTGTGTGTGTTGTTCGCAGCTGACGTACTTAACGCCGGAGCCGGACGCTTTGCAGGAGTGGGGAGGGACAGCGCTCTCCTTCCATCTACGTCTGGTTGTCTGTCCGTCAGCCCCACGCCTTGTCTTGGAAGTGCAGTGGTCCCCAGGACTGCAGCGATGCTGGAGGGCTCCTCAAAACATCCCCCCTCGCGCCTACAAAGCCAACGTGATTTGCAAAAGTCTCTGCTAGCCTTGGGGGTGAGAGCACTGCATCCAGGCACGGCAGTGAGAGATGTATTATTGCCCTGCCTGTACCAACTCCCCATCGCTCTGCAAAAATAATCATCAGAGGAGCCCAAAAGGCTGAGGGACGCTGCCTCTTGCAATATTAAACTTTCCCATTTTCTTCTGCCACTTTAAAGATTCTCTTTCTTACCGCGAGTGATAAATAATAACAGCAAAAAAACACCCCACAGACACACAACAGACTTCAAAAGCCAAGAGAAGATTGGCAAATAGAGAGATCTGAAGTGAGCAAAGAGGAGGCCTGGTTGTGAGTCGGTTCACGTAGCCCCGACTTCTGTTGCTTTCCATTAATTTTACCCACCATCACAGGTGGCAGAACAACGGCGACAGCTAATTACTCTCTCTCCCTTTCCCTTTCTTACCCGTTCGCTCGCAGCAAAAGAAAAAGTCAGTAAATTCCCCAATCCCCCCCTCCCCATCCCAGAACCGTCCACCGAGACGCAGAAGCGCGTGGGAAGCGTGTTATTAGAGGAAGACGAGGCGGTGCAGTTTGCCCACACATATGTTGGCTGCCCGGTGGAGCCGTTCGTGCCGCTGCCGCCCCAGCCTGGCACCGCGGCTGCGTGATGCTCTGCCTGCAAACCAGCTGGCAGGGGCAGGCAGCGGCTGCAGGCAAGGGGAGAGGCAGGGGCAGCTCCCCCCCATCATCGTGGGGAAAGCAGGGAGACTCCTTGGGCTTTCACCCCACGGTGCTGGAGCGGCTGGGGACACGGCCAAGGTCCCCGTGAGCCTTTCTCCAGCAGCAGCAAGGAGCGGCGGAGCAGCGGTTCGGTGGGCTGAGCTGCTCTTTTGGTGCAAAGGGAACGTTTATCCCAGGTGGAGGTGGGATAAATCCCAGGCCAGATGGGGTGTAAGACCCTATAGAGACCATAGGATATGTCTGTGCAAAGATTGCTCTATACGGTGAGCAGGAAAACATGCAAATGAGCAAAATGAGCACAAACGAGCAAAAAACCTGCTGCCAGGGTTAATTCACCCCGATGCCAAAAAAACCCTGCTCACACACTGCTGGGATGCCTCCCAGCACTCTGCCCAGCCCCCTCTGCTTGCTTTTGGTGACACTGGCCTATCCCGAATCCAAAAGCGAGTGACAGCCCAGGTGACATCGTGGGCAACCAAACCCTCCTGGGAAAAAAGACGCTCCTCATCAAGAAATCGTTGCTGCCAGGGCGGGAGGAGGATGGGGATTTCAGCTCCCAGGACATCCTCTGCTAGGAAAAGGGGCAGAGGAACCATGTCATGGCAAAGGACACCCTGCCCCCCAACATCATCAGATGCCAGCACATTTTAAGGCAAAGGGGTTCTGGCTTTTTTTTTTTATTTTTTTTGTCTCCCATTAGAAAATGCCACCGAGGCCAAACATTTAGGGGAAGCCTGTCAATTCTGACAAACTGTCATTAATCTCGCCCCCAGAGAGAAGATGCGGTGCAGGCTGGAACTTTCCACGCTGGCTCTGGGAGCAGATTGCTCCAAGGTCTCCTTTCTAACCAGGTTTCCCTTGCATTAAAAACTACACATTATCTGATGTATTATATAAGAGAGCACGAAGAAAACCTCTTAAGGAAAAAAGCAGCTGCCTTGATTTCATCAAAACGGTATTCTCTGTGAGGGCTTTGGGGGCAAAGGGGTTTTTTTTGCCTCTTGGGAAATCGTGTTGAATTTTGTTTCTTTTCTCTTGCCACCCTAACAAAGACAGCGAGGGGGCTGTGCTTAGAACCCCAGGTCGGCAGGACCACAGGGCTGGCTTAGCTGCTTCTTGCTAACGAGCAGCACGGTTCACGGATGCTGCCGAGCATCTCTGGGTGAAGCCTTTGGGTGGGATGCTCGGCACCGCTTGCTTTTCCCTGCCAGAGAAACCGGGGGTGCAAACCCTGATGCGAAACTCGTCGCCCCTTGCAAATTCAAGCCATGTGACAGCTTGCTCCTGTATTCGAAGCAGGGATGGCCCTGCGGAGCCGGCTGTGGATTTATGCCCAGAAAAGGGGTTTTACGTTGTTTAGCCCTTTTTCCTTTGTGTTCAGAGCTGTTTACTGACAAACATATTGGGAGGTATTAAAAATAAATGTCGGCTGAAGACCAAGATCTGGTATCTCTATCTGAGGGTGAGGGAAGCCTTAAGAGATACGTAAGAGTGGTTTTCTCACACAGGGGAAAAAAAATCATGCTTTCTATCTATTTTTTTTTTTAAGGCAGAATAAGTTCGTTTTCACCAGTGCTGGAGTCCTGAGTGGCCCTGGGGACGACCCTGAGCTCATGCCCTGCCTTTTCCCACCTCTGAGTATCTCAGTCGTGGGGCTTTACATCCCACCCCTCCACCCACCTTCCCTCCTCCTTAGTGCGGGGGTGGTGCTGGGGGCTCCGTGCTCAGGTGTCCTGCTCCAGAGGGCTCCGAGTTTTGGTGCCAAAACATCTGTCACCGTTACAGCGTTAGAGAAGAGCTTTGGGATCTTTGGGAAGGGAAATGAATCCCCCTCGATCAATCAGAGCCATCAAGCAGAAGGAAATCCTGCTGAGTGCTGCTGAATCCTGTTTGCTTGTCACAGTGGTAGGGAAAAAGCCTGTGTGATGTTAAGGGAACTGCAGAAAGGAAAAACTTGAAATGCTTGAATTTTTCTTGCCTCTTCCCCACTCCCCCCTCCCCCCCCCAAAAAAATATTTCTTTTAAGGGAAAGCATAACCTGAAAAAAAAGTGCAATTGGTTTTGATAGTAAAGCCCATCAGAAACAGATCACAAAAGCCCTTTGCAGCAAAGCAGAAATCCCAGTGCTCAGGCAGCAGGAAGGGTGAAAAGGTGACAAGGTGACAAGCCACGTGGCCTTGGGATGGGTGAGAAGGGATGAAGCAGGACGAGAAACCCTGCACTAACGAGACGGCACCGAAGAGGAGAGCAGCGTGGCGCGTCCATCTGCTGTTTGGAGGAGAAAAGCAACCCAGCGTTCCTCTGGCCGTGTACCCAGAGGGTGGAACCATCCACGAGGAAGGAGCAAACCCAGACCGGGTCCCTCAAGGCTGCCCCAGCGTGCCGGGGAGCGGCGCAGGGTGGGTGCAGGACTGATGTGACAGCCCCTGTTGCTGCAGATCAGGCCAGGTGACCCGTCTTTGGAGCAGAAATTTCGCCTAGCTCTGGTTCCTTGGCCAAAGGCGGCTGTTTTGCCTTCAACCGTACCAGAATCAATCACGGCATAAGACCCACGTGGGACGTTTGCCCAGATCCTTACCCAGATTGTCATGCGCTTCGTTTTCCTCCTAACTGTAAATATGAAAACAGGGCTATTTGTATCTTTGACATTAATTGACTTCTCAAATTAATAACTCTTCTGTGTAACTAGGAACACAATTATTGCTTTGTTGTGCTGATAGCAGATATCCAGCTGGAAGGAATCATTCCTACCAGCGAACTCGATTGTACTAATTAATCTGTATGAGCCTAACAGGAGGCGGGTCACGGTAACCTGTCCCCGGAGGTGCCTCCTCTGTTATTATCAACTGACGCTGTTGCAAAAACAGAGCTGATTGCATGAACAGAGCTGATTGCGTGCCGGTGCGTGCACGCTCGTAACTTCCAGGAAGGAGTGATGAGCGGCTGATCGCGGCGCTGGGACTGGGGGTACCCAGCTGCTGGGAAATGGCTCCACGCTGGCTCAGACACGGGCCCCCCCAGCCAAGCCCCGGAGCCAGGAGGCTGAGCACGATGCGCTCTTCTTGCAAAGCGTGGTGACAACCTGCCCCGCTTTCCATACCTGTATTTTTGTCTGCTCAGACCAAGAAACCTTTGCGAGAAGAGGTGTTTTCTAATGCTCGCAGCCCTCACGCCCATACCCGTACCCAACAGCCCCCGGCAGCGACTCTGCTGGGTGCAGACCCCATCGTTCTGTGGTGAACGAGACCCACCGAACGCAACACAGTGAGCAACGAGCCTCGCTGCTGCCTGGTACGGTTGTGCTCGGGGTCCTGCTCATCGCTCCCTGCAGTATCTTGCTAAAACTCTCCAGGGGAGGCTTGGGACTGCCTCAGCAGGCAGGGAGCCCCACGCACCGCCTTCATCCTGCGGCTGCTGCGGTTGCAACTGATGCATTTGCTCCCCCCTGTGATGGCTTCGTCAGTGCCGAACAGCCCCTCAACCACTTGTGCTTTGAGCTCACTGCGGCCAGTGGAGGGGTACTGAAGACCCCGACTAGTGGCAATGATCCCACCCTCTCAAGGAGAATGTCCCACTCAAGGAGAACCCATATACCCCATGTCTCCAGCCCAGGCAGCTCCGCTGTGGCCCCCCCTGAGCTCTGCTCCCCGCTGCTGGTGTTGGGGAGTATTACGGCGGTTGCTGAAGGGTTACACGGAGACGGCAATGCAGTTGTATTGTTCAAACCATAAAAGAGTATGCAAAAAAAAAAAAAAAATTAAAAAGAAAAAGGAATTTTCCCATAATAGACTTTTCACTCGGCGCGCTTTGCTCGTTATGTCCCCAAACAGATGGCTCCGCCAGCTCGGTGCCAGGCCTCTTAATCCACTCCAAAGCACCAATGAATCTCTGACCGAGGACTTGCTGCATGCAGCAAAACGTAGCAGACGGCCCAACGTGGAGGCAATTGGAGCCTCTCAACGTGTAACAACATCATCAAGGCAAGAGCAGCATCAGGGAGCCGTTGGAGCGGGGATGCCGGGAAGAGCATCGCGCCGCAGCAGGGCTCTACTGCTCCGCGGGGAGCGGGGGCCCTGCCTGGCTCCAGCCATCGCTCCCCCTGGCCGGAGGATGGCAGAGGCCATGGGGATGAGCTAGAACCACCCCCCAGCAGGGATTAACACGGGAGCAAATGAACAGCCGCCAGAACCCACCGCCAGAACAACCAGGTGCTCTTGGGTGACCTGGAGGAAATGGCTGGGAGCGGTGGGGACCGTGAGGAGCCCTGAGCGGAGGGCTGGGGGGGAGCTGAGGGTCACCCTTACCTGTACTGGGTGACGGCAGGGTTGGCCTTGGCGGAGCAGTGGAACTTCACAGTGTTATCCTCCAGGACCGGCTGCGGCTCCACGGACAAGTTTACCAGGGGTGGATCTGCAAAGAGACAGAGACAGGGCAATGAGCGACCCACGGACACAGCACAGCATCCCCTTGCCGGGCTTCTGAGCTGTAAAAAAGCTCAGAAGCTTGCTTTTCCCCCCCCCCCCCCCCCCCCCCCCCCCAAAAGAGCAAAATTCAGCTGTAAGAAAACAAGGCAAAGGGGCTGAGACTCCTTGATGCCATGATAGAATATTTGGGGCTTTGTAGGACAGGCTCATGTCACGCGTACCGCGCTCGTTTTGCAGGGCTTGAGTAAATAAGACAGAAAGGGGAGCCGCACACAGCGTTCGCTGCAGGATTTCACTTCAAAAATGTTAACGCCGGCTCTGATTCCCGTTTAAGGAAATAAACTTGCCTGCTTTGCTGGGTAATGATGATCTTTTGTCTATCTGCTAACTTGAAAGTGGCATTTCTGCTCTTTCATCAGCCTAATCATCTCTGCCAAATCCTTATTGGTGTCACAGGCCTTTCGGTTCTTCCAGCTGGTGCTCAGTTTCTCTTCTTCTTTTTACATGATAAGCATCTAAATGCTTTAGCAGCAAACAAAATTTAGGAGAGAACTGATGAAAGCAAGCGAGAAAAGGGTGCAATGTTTAGATGAGGAATAAGAATATTCAGAGTTGGTTTAATTTTTCATGAGGTCTGAGACCTCCAGCTTCAGGTTTGAAGGATGGAACCTCATTTGAGGGAAAATGCAGGAAGAAATGGCCTGGTGGAGAGGTTTTCTAGGTGCCTGAAGAACCAGCTGTCCCACTGCAGACTGCGTTGGGGCTGTGGAGAGGAGCCGAGGGCAGCTCATCCATCCAGCTGAGGGGGTCTCCTGCCCTTCAGGTGGGAGTCTGACGCAGCACGTGCAAAAATACATCCGAAACCAGGACATGTTACGCGTTCACCCATACCTGCTGCCTCTTTCCTCCTCCTAAATATCTCAGCAACATCCTTCCCAGCTGGGAAATGGGGAAAGGCTGCAGCTGAGCAGCCACCCTCCCGCTCAGTGCCCAAGCAGATGGAAGGGTGAAGCTGCTGGGTGCCCACCAGCCCAGGGGACCTCCCTGAGCATCCTGCGCGGGTGGGCACCCGGGATTCACGCTGGGATGCTGTGAAGCCACGGCTCTAACGCAAGCCCAAGGAGCGTCGTTGTGTTTAATGGAGATGAAAGCTTCTCTTCTGGCTTCTCCCTCCACCACACATGAGTCTGGGTCCTGCTGGAGAGACCTGCTGGAGAGAGGGTGTGGGCTTGAGGGTATGGGCTCCGAGTGGATATACGGATGCGAGACCAGCTCGCCTGCCACCTCTCCCCTGGGTACCACTTTGCAGGGTGAAACCTCACCAGGATGAGGAGCTGAGGAGGAAAAAGTGATGCTGCCTGCAAAGGCATGGGAAGGGTGGGCAGGGGCAGAGCTGCAGGGGATGAGAGGAAAGCAGAAAGCCCGTCGGCGTGCCGAGGGAGCACGACAGCATCCAACGCAACCCTGTGTGACTCCAGCCTGTCCCTCCCCGCTGGGTGCGGGATGGGTTGGGATCATCCGTGCATGGGGAGCCTTGGAGGTGGCCTGGGCGGTGACCTTGGCCGGGTGGCAGCCTGGACGAGACGGGATGGGGCAAGGCAGTGGGCTGCCTCCTCCTCCACCACGTCCCCACCTCATCACACCCGGTGGCATTTACCCAGCCTGAGCCCCGCTTTGTTGCGAGCAAAGCCACCTGCCTTCTTGATGGGAAATTATGACGGGGAAATTATAGGTATTTTCAATTTACCCTAATTTCATTTTAAAATGTGCAATTCAAATGACAATAAAGATGGGCGCAGTTGGGAATATAAATGAGCTTCCCTCACCTAACAGCCCAGAGATATATAGTGGGCTCCTAATTCATTTGCAGGCATCCTGACACTTCCCTATTGTTATACAACAACAGCTAATCACCTTCCTTTGTTAAGTATGAATCACACTTCTCTTTAGTAGCTTTCCCATTGTTTGATGGTTTAGTAGCTGTGCCTACGATTTACAGAGGAGCCTCTTTGTATTAAAAGGAGCCCAGTTCCCTCCTGCACTCAAAATAAAAAAAAAATAAAAAAAAAAAAAAAAAAGAGAGATTAAAAAAGAAGAAGAATAAAAAAAAAGAAAAAAGAGCAAAGGAAATGAATTAAAGTCTTTGATCTTGCCTTTCACAAATGGGATTGGGCTTTCTAATATTGTGGTAGCTTCACAGTGAGGCGGTGAGTGCTGCGAATAGTGTGGGTTTGTGTTTTGGGGTATTTTAAGGGGGGGGAAAAAAAAAAAAAAAAAAAAAAAGGAGACACAAATTGTAACTCGTCAGAATGTAATTCCACTCGGTTACAATTATAATTCCTGCCTGGCTTCTTGTAATTAATTTGAACGATGGAACCAGATAGAGCCAGCCTACAGGCGGCTGGGAGGAGAGCGTGCATGCAAATGCTCGCACGCCCAGGTACCGCGCATCCCTGCATCCCTGCTCGCACTGGGGGACCAGCATCGCTCCTCGAAGCCAGTGAGGCAACCTGAGCAACCCCTCCAATCCCGCTATTTTAAATTATCCCCTGGGAAATGATGGCCGGGGTCATGGGCTGAGCTCCGCGGGTGGCAGGCACCGTGCTGGCTCTCACACTGCCAGGTGCCGAGCCCTCTCGGCGCTCCTCTCGCCTCCGGACCCCCAAACAAGCCCCCCTCCAGCCTCCACCCCAAATCCAAAAGCATCCTGTGGGCTGAATGAGGAGAAAGGAGGAGATGGAAGCAGGTTAAGATGCTTCTTCAGCTCTGGGCTTTCACGTTCCTCAGTGGGAAGCACAAAAGGGAATTAAACACTCTGGTGCTACACGGATAAACGCAGCAGGAGACCCTCACCACCCCGCTCCACACACCTCCACTTTCCTCCTCCTCCTGCAAAAACACACAGATGCAGTCAAATCCCTTCTTGCCATGGAAAAAAAATAAAAAAAAAGAGGTGTAAAAATGAGCAACTGCACATGTGTGTTGCAGAGGCTCGGAGCAAATGGCTCTGGATAAGCAATAACCCTGCTCCTCCCCAGCCCGGCACGCTGGATGTGCATTGCCACAGAGCCACTGGGCTCTGGCAGTATAAATAGTTTATGGTATATCAAACTATTAAACATGATTTTAATCCCACTTGTGATGTTCGGCGCATAACTCGCAGGAGGGTGACTTTGATGTGGCTGGTGGAACGGAAATCACATTGAACAGATGTTCCAGCTGGAGTCGCTTAGTGTTTCCATTACAGATCCTGCTTTGGTTTGTTTTTTTTTTTTTTTTTTAATTTAGTTCCTTCCCCCCCCCCCCCCCCTTTTTTTTTTTTTCCCCAAGGGGAGGGTTTTATGACTCAGCTATTTCATTGCTGCTAAGATGGTCAGGCAGTGCCGGCGGGAGACTGATGGGAGCCAAACTTCAGCTCTGCATCAGCTGAAAGAGGATGCTCTTTCCCACCACACACATACAGCCTGCACAGGAAAGAATCCCCACCCTGGCGTTTCTTTGCTGCCTGTGAGCATTTTTGATGTTCTTTTGAGTGGCAAAAGAAAACGAATGCAGGAGGAGTGATTTACCAGGCTGGCTGCTTCCTGGGAGGGATTATTTTTGGTTCCCTGGGATTATTTTGCAAGGCCGTCTCTTTCAAACCGTGCAGCTGGGCGATGTTTGCTACGGTGTGAACAGCGGAGGTGGAGATGCGCCGGCTCCAGGGTGGGATGCAGCAGGTTGTGCCAGGCTGGGCAAAGCTCACCAGCCAGCAACTGCTGCCTCTGTCCTTATTCTTGCAGAAACCACTTTTTTTTTTTTTTTTTTCTTCCCCAAGATGCTGCTTCTGTGCTAGATGTTAGAAGAAGACCCACGGGAAGGGCCTCCCTTCATCGCTGGGGTGATGCAGAAGGGTACCCAGCCTACTTGCTTTTGCCCAGGACAGCTCCTCCAGAGAAACAAGTGGCCCAGATCATTTGTTTTCTTAAGAAAAGTACTTTCAGCTCTTCACAAAGTGAAAGCAGCCAGTTGCCAGGTTGGGAGTGAAACCCAACGGGCTGGGCAGCAGCTAGAGCAGCTCTTGTATCCCGGATGAAGCCCACCCCACCGCAGGCTGGTGAATCCATCTGGGTATTTTCCTATCCCTCCATCACCCATCCAGCACAGGGAAATTGATATCCTCATTAGACCCCATTAAGAACAGCATATTTTTAATAGCTGGATCGGATATTATTGTTATTATTACTTTCACAGCATGGAGTATTTAATGGCTCGGAGTGGAAATTGGTGTTCTTTATTGGGTCTTTCTCTTTCCAAAGCAGATTCCACCAGGCTCAGGGATTCAGCTCACGTCTCCTGCCCCACACTGTACAGCGCAGCGTAATGATGTCTCCGGCTTGGCGTTGCTTGTGAGAATGTGTGCGCGTCTTCAGCTATTGTAACTGTTTGCCGGCTGTGAAATAACCCATGCTATTATCTCATTTTATCTGGCCGGTTCTGTCAGGACATGCTATCCAGCGACCCAAGAGCCTGTTAATCTTCCTGCAGCAAAAGCTGGAAGTCTTAAATGGTGAATTTTCTGCTGTGCTCGAGTTTGTTCAGCCAGTTTTAATTGGACTCTGGAAAGCAGCTGGCATGCTAATATTGAACACCCTGCATTTGCAAATTGTTGGTAAATACAGCTGCAGGAATTGTGTGTGCAAATGAAGGGAGGTCTGGAGGGAGGTCAGGATGAGCCTGAGAGCAACAGCTATTGCAGAGGAGGAGGAGGAGGGAAGAGATCTGTGAAACGTGAATTTTTGAGGAAGGAAGATTTTGCTTCACAGATTTACAGTAAAGGGTAAATGATATGGCTCTCAACACACACCTGCCCCCATCAGATGGTGATTGACGCTAGCTGTATTTCACGGGAGAGAGACTTCCCACCGATTAGGTGTCTAACACGCTATCTTGGTGGAGAACAATACAAAAAACTTACTGTCAAACAGCCTGTAAGGCTGGAAACAAGCCGTTTTGTACCAGAAATCTTAATGGGCCTTATCTCTGCTACTGGCCATGTCCAGAGATGCTGCTTGCTCAGCCAGATCCATCTGGGATCCATCCCTGCTCCAGGGACCCTGCAGCTGGGCCACGTGTTATGCCCACTGGCCACCTGGAGCACGGCAGCTGGGGCTGCTTTGGCTCAAAACCACGGACACAGGACACAAGAGCTGGTAAGCCGCCTGTCCCTGTGGATGTTCCCGTCTGTCTGGTGCCCTGGGGAGGTCACCTCTGTCTCTGACTTCACTGTATCAATGTACCAGTAAATCCCAGTAAACAGAAACCCCCACATCCCAGCATCCCGCTCCTGACTGCAGTCCGAGCCACGCCAGCAGCGATGGAGAGGGCTGGGGTCACACAGTACCCAGAGGTAGCTCCGCCGGCCGGGTACTCACGTTGGATATCAATGGTGACAGAGGTCTCCTTCCCACTGGGAATGGCTTTGTTGGTGGCGCGGCAGACGATGCTCTCCCCGTTCTCAATGTCGGAGGGGGCGATGAAAAGGGTGCTCATGATGCTCTCCCTCTTGCCGTCACGGAGAAGAGTCTGTGGGGTGGGAAACAGGGATGAGAAAAGGCAGTTTCCTACAGGAGAGGGGCCCCTTTCCCTGGCCAGGAGTCACGCCAGGCTCTGCACACACGCAGCTACCCCTCACTCACGCAGTTCCACAGCCAAGCAGCGCTCCCTGCAATTGTAACAATTATTATTGTCCCTTTTTTTTTTTTTTTTTTCTCCCTGCAAAAATAACAATTCCCTTCTCCAGCTGGAATCTGCCTAGAAGCCTTAGGGGAATAGCCCCGACAAATTTCACTGCACTTCCCTGGGAATTGGGCACTTAACTCCCATCCGCTTCCCTCCAGCCCTGCTGTGCCTAGACCTGGGAATTGCAGCTCCAGGGAGATACAGGGCACCCACCGTCCCAGGGAAGAGGGACAGGCGGAGCAAGCGGCTTCTGGAATCTGCTGTCCCCTTCTGCACCTACACCAGGCGAGCGCAAAAAGCCGCCCGGGCCACTTCACGTAGCAATGAGTGGTGATGCCGGCTGCCAGCAGCACGGGACTGATCCCGGCCATGGGTCCCTGGCTGCTGGGCAGTGGTCCAGCCCAGCCCGTGGTAAATCATCACCACTCTGGCTCGCCTCATGCTGGTGATCACTGTGATGGGGACCTGAGGGTGATGGAGATCCCAAACCTCGCTCCTGGTACAGCGGTGGTTAACCGGCTCTATCTGCTCAGCCTTGGCACCTTGTTTCTTCTGTGGATTTATCTGACTGATTTCCAGCTGTGGGGCCCTGCCATGCCTTTATCAGTGCTGCCTTATCAAACTCATAATCCTCCTGCACTTTCTTACAGACCATGGTCATGTCACCCTTAGCCCTGCCTTTGGTACACTAAACCCAGCAAGCCCTCGGAGGCTCTCGAGGTGTCGCACCGTTTTCAACCTTTTAATCATTCTCTGGGCTTTCCTCTGACCTCTCTCCCCTTTATCAACACCCTCCGGGAACCAGAAAGGCCAGAAACAGCTTTTCCCAACCGTTGATAACAGCGATAAATATCTATGGATACACCCATCCCGTAACTACGGATTTCAGACCTCGCCAGGTGGTTTTTCTCTCCAAGTCTGTATCCTTCACATTTCCTCCTCACAATGCAAAGCAAGTGCTTTATTGAATTAAGAACATGTGGCAGGAAGACTAATGCTCTCGCCACCTGGGCTCACGGTGACAGTGCTCACGCGTACGGGCTTGTGCCTCTCAGGCATGCTCGACCAGGAACGATGCTCAGAAATTGTCATCACCATCAGCCCAGAAGCTGGGGAGAAGCAGGAACGAGACGCCTTTATTAGTGATTGTCAGGGCCCGACTGCACCAGCAGGACTTAATTTCCCTGACAAACCTCACCCCGGGACTCTGCCCAAGGGCTCTCCATCCATAGGTCCAGAAGCTGTATTTAAGCTCTGGCTCCAGCTCCAGCTCTGCTTTAGGTGGGGTGATGTGGGCTGGATTTCCTGGCTTGACTTCAGAGCTGCCTCATTGCTGTAGATGTTCTGGAGCTTTCTGTGCTGTGGGTGACCCTTCTCCAACCACCAAACCTGCTCGGCTCCTCTCATGCTGTGCGCTTGGAGCTAAGGATGCTGCCCTGTGCTTGCTTTATTGTCACCCTGTGCACCCTTCCCCTGCAGAACAGCACCACTTTTGGTGCTGAGGAGGTGCTGAGCCCTCAGTCTGCACAGGACCTTTCCCCCACAGTGCTCCTGAGCTTTGGGTTTGCTCCAAACCCTGAAACCCTGCAGGATCCTGCTATGGCTATAGGGACCACGGTAGGTATGGGGGGGGGTGGTGGTGGTGGTCAGTCAGTTGTGGCTATTCTGTACTGCCTGGCTGTGATTGCGGGGTGGGGGCGGGGAGGGGGGGGGTGGGGGGGCTGCATGTTAATCACTTGGTGGATTGGGAATTCAGAGAAACAAAGAAATTACCACTCAATAGAAATGGTTTTAGGCAATCAGTTACCTGAACAGGGTTTGTTTCTTGGTTGACTGGAATATCTGGCTCAAATGAGATCTGGGTTGAAGGCGCTTCAAAAAAGAAAGTTTTTTCAGCTCCCCCCCAAATCAAAACCTCCTGTTCCAAAAATACCCCAAACTGTTAGCTCTTCTGAAGGCTGTTTGTGGGTTGTTTTTTTTTTGTTTTTTTTTTTTTTTTTTTTTTTTTTTTTTTTTAGAGGACAAGGTTAAGGCAGCCACAAAAATGATCCAACTGGGGGTTCCTGCGTGTGTGGGGGCTGCGGTGCTTCAGGTGGCAAGTGCTGGCTGCCCACCCCCGGAGCATCGCTTTGCCCTGCTTGTGGCAGGGATGCGCTTGTGGAAGAGGTCTCACGGAAAGCTCCAGTAAATCAGGAGGAACTGAGGTTCAGCCTCAGAAATGGAGGTTCTCCTGACTCTAGGAGGAGGGGAAGATGCTTCCTCCATGCAGAACAGGACTCCCCATCCCTGACAGCTGCTTAAAATGCCATGGAAATCTCTGTACTGCATGGAGATGGAGCTGCATCCACGGAAGTTTTTTTTTTTTTGTTGGAAATATTTGAAAGAAAAAGAAAGGAGGGGCGTGCTTCCCTGTTTGCTCCCCACTACTTGTGGGTCTGAAAGGGAAAGGGCTTAAATGTTGGCTCCCCAGGGCCAGGTCTGAGCGGTCTGCAGTGGAGGGGGAGGTTTGGGGTGAGCAGAGTAAGTTATAAACATCTGCATGTCAATGGCCTCGATTTTAATTAATTCCGCTTGATTTGAGAGAGGGACAGGTCAGTTCTCGCTGGTTTTAATTAGCGCTGCCTCTTGCGGTGCATGCGGGGAGACGGGGCAATTTCTGAGGAAGAAGCTCCGCTTTGGCTGGGATAACCCGTGTGCTCTGCAGAGCGATGGGGAGGAGGAGGAGGAGGAGGGGGAGGAAGATGATGGTTTGGCTCCTCTGCTTTTTCGAGCAGATCGGGATGTTGCTGGAACAAGGCTGGATGGAGGCTTCACAGTGGTGGCAGAGGGTGAAATGTTTATTAAAAGATCTTCAGGAGCTTGAGAGCCTTTGACTCCAGACTTTGAAGTTTGCTTGCATTACAAATGGCTGCAAACTGACCCATTTTATGTCTCAAATTTGGTTCTTTAGAAATTTTCATTAGAAATGTCAAGTGTTACTGAGTCTTTAGCACTTACCAGACATCAGGCATCTATAAACAGGAGAACGTGTGCGTACCCATTCTGAGTACGCCGCTGATTGCTTTGATGTTTTCCTTTATGACCCAATAAAAAGCTTTCCATTTAAATTAAAAAATACCAACAGCCCTGACAATTTTTGATGAAAAATTGCAGCTAGAGGAGGGGACTTATGTCACTGCAACCGCATTTCGATCCAGAGCTTCTGCTACAGCCAAGGCCAGGTCAGTGCTGGCTCTGTGGTGCTGTCACCACACCCAGGTGGTATTTTTGGGGGGAGAAGTGGCAAAAGCTGTGAGAGGGGGACAAAAAACCAGCCGAATTCTGAGCAAAGCCCATTTTGGTGACTGTGTTTCTCACTCCCTCCTGACCGCTTTCCTCCCAGCCTCTCCATCGGGAAGGCTGTGTGGGGTGATGCAGGGTGAAAGCCTCAGCTCTGCAGAACTCAAGGTGCTGCCCCAGATGTTTTGGGGCTGTGTGAAGAGTGGTGTCAGGGCTGGGATGCTTTTCTGAAGCAAGGGAAGGGCACAGCCTTTGTCCCCAGCCCCATCCTGCCTCACCTTGGAGTAGGTGGCTCCGTTGATGACTTCTCCTTTCCGCATCCAGATGATGGAGGCTGCTGGCTTGGCATTGTCTGCGTGGCAGGTCAAGTTGAGGGGGTCTCCTGCTCTTAGGCTGATGATGGGCCCCCCCATAATGACAGGATCATCAGGAGGAACTGCAAGGAAACGGCAGAGAGGAGACAATGTCACTTGCTAGCCTTAAACCAACCTTCCTGGAGTTACCTGTGGGGTCTGGGCTGCCAGGACGGGGCTGTGACCCCTCAAAGCTCTGCGGCCGGCTTTGATGGGGCTGTGGCAGCGCTCAAACCCATCTGACCATGGTACAGCCGGCTGGCTTTTTGCTGCTTGCATGAAAGCTGTGCCCCAGGTGCTGGACGACAGCAGCACAAACTGGCTGAAGTTCTAGAGGGGGACACCAGCCTGAGCTTCGCAGCAATAGGAAGGCTCGAGCCCATGGTAGAGAAAACCACCAAGAGCTACTAAATATTCAGAAATACCTTTGGCTTAGGATGTCCCTGAGCTGCCAACTGTAGGAGGATGGTGAGTATGTGAAGGAATTATCCCTGCTGCTCTGGTCCTCCCCAGGTGACTATAGGTGGCTGCTGCTGGATGCAGGGTATGGGGCTGGGGGGGCTTTGGTTTGACCCACGTTCTGATTACAACTGGGAAGGCAGGTGAGGGTGATGCCCAGTGGAAGGGTGGGGAGCTGGGTTTGGACTGTTACCTATTGCACTCGGGTGGGGGGGGAACAGCTTATTATGGGCATCAGGAGCGGGGTTTGCAGAGGCTTGCATTTGAAGAGGGCTCCCTTGCCGGCCCTCTGGCGTGGGGGGCTGGAGGAACCTCTGAGCACTGCCTTGCTCTGCTTTGATTTCCCCGTTGCTTTCACTCATCCTCTGTGCTGCTGTCTCGCCGCACAAAAGGTTGCGAAACTCCTCTGGTTCGGCCAGACTTCCTTGTGCCACGGCGAGTCTTTTAAGCGTCTCCCTCTGTGAAAGCAGATTTTGCCAGGGGTGTCAAGGGAGACGTTTAAGATCTCAACCTGCCTTTGAAACCACCTCCGCCTGACAGCCCGTGTGAGGCTGCATCCTTATTACAGGCTGTGGCTTTGCTGGTATCACACAGCCCCTGGGCATCCCCGTTTTTTGTGCTGGGAAGCACGTCATGCCAAAGACAAGGAGGGATGGAAGCAGACGATGAGGGGCACCTGAGCATCACCTCCTCTTTTGTGACTTGCTCTCGAAGTCTGGCATCTCTAAACACCCCCAGCACGGTAAGAGGTGGGAAATTCGGCTGGGGAGAGGGACTGACCTTTCATCCTACAGAGGGGACCTTTTATCTCCACTGCCCGTGTCGGCTCTGCTCTAAGCAAGACCTGCTCTGAAGATGGAGAGGTCCGAACAGCTGTGTGACTAGCTCATCCCAACCAGGTCCTTTGGGAAATCAAATGCTGGCCTTGCTACAGATAGACGTGCTGCCCACCCATCTCATGGCCTGTTTCAGGACCTCTAGGGACCAATGTAACATCGGGGAAACCAGCAGAAATGTAGAAGACTCCACGGAAAGGCATCCCTGCTGCAGCCCCAGCTGCCCAAGCAGAGGAGCTCACACCAGCAAAGGCTGCAGGAAGAAACTGGTGCTTCACCCAGTTCAGAAGCAGGTGGCAAAACCTCCTACCCTTCAGCATCCTCAGCGAGGGGACACAGCTGGGGGAAACCTGCCAATTTTCCACCAAAGCGGAGCTGCTTTTGTTACACACCCCCCCTCCCCGAGGCGGCTGGCACCGGGCTGAGCCACGCAGAGCGAATGTCAAAGTTGGCCAAAGACCGCTCTGCAACCCCCGAGCGTGCCTCTGCTCCTGCTCCCGACCTGCCCCGGTGTTTTAGCTGGCCGAGAAATATTGAAAAAACTCCTCGCTGGCTCCTCCAGCGCTGGGCTGAATTCGGGAGATGGAAAGGGATTATGTTCCCTGACAATTCAAAGGTGGCTGCTCGCATCAGCACAGGATTTGTAGGCAAGGCAGATGTGCTGGTTGCACACAACACTGGTCACACACACATCTGCCAAACGCTGTGAGTAATGGGATTTTTCAGCTCAGTGGGTGGAACCCAGGGACTGGGGAAAAAAAGCTTTTCTACATGGATCCAAAATGTACTTTTTTTTTTTTTTTTTTTTTTTTCCCCCGGCTACAAGAATGAAAAAAGAAGTTAAAATCTGTGGTTTGGGTTAGTTGAAATCTGTCAGCCCCTGAAATATGAAAATGTGGAAAATGCTGCTCCATTTTGATGCTATTAAGGAAGTATTTCTTTTCACTTTCAAAAGAGAACAGACCCCTCTTCACTGGATGGGTTTATACTGTTTTTAAAATACACCCAGTATTTTTCAATAGGTTCCCCCCCCCCGCCCCGAAGCTATTAACTGAATTTGACCTCAGCTTGTAAAACATTGGAAACATATCTTGTGGAGCAGGGAAAAAACGAACCCACAAGCCCTTCTCTGAAGAGCATCTTGGAATTAAATGGAGGGACTGTTTAATATTCCTGACTGATGCCTTGTAAATGGCTGGTCCCACTGATGGCTGAAGACTTTTTTTTTTTCTTTTTTTTTGCAGCCACTGGCTTAACATCACCCCCTCAAAGCGGTTCAGCCTGTCTCTTAGCTGCCTGTGAAACCTAGGGGATGTCATGGGACAGGGGATAACCTAATGCAGGCAAACACGGAGCCACTTGTCTTCCCTGTGCCAGAAATCCTTGTTTTCTAACCTACTGTTTTGCTCCTGTTTTCTCCTCTATCAGATCAGCAGCAAGATGTGGGGAGCTGCTAAAGGAGAGGAGGAGGAGAGGGTACGGGTCCTGATTACATCTTCCCAAGTAAGTGGTTACCATCCCCCAGTTATTCCCATAGCCATGAACTGGTAATGGTCTCCAGGCTCACTGACGGGGGGGATCTGGCTGGGAGGAGAGGGTCTGATGGATGGGAAGTGGTGATGAATCAACTGCAAAATGAAGGATGGATGCATTCCTTCCCCATTCAAACTCCAGCCTGGGAAAGGAGGAGGAGGAGGAGGAGGAAGGGAAGAATGAAGGATAAAAAGTGGAGAAAGAAGAAGGAAGGGAAAGCACGAAGCCAGCAGCACACAGCTGTGATCTGTTATTCATCCCTGTGCTCCCAGGATTGGTTACTGATAGAAGGCACCACTACAGGATCCGGCCTCCTAATTTTTAATCATGTAGATGCAGAAGTGCTAGCCTTTCTGATTAACACAGGGATATAAATAGGAAGGGTTGTTTGGGGTTGGGGTGGGTGGTTTATTCCTGAGAGCAAAGAAAATGGAATTAACCTTTACGTGCCTGGAAGGTTTAGAAAGAGAACGGACGAGAAGGGATCCATGATGGCTCAAGCCCACAAGAATATGAACAAGCCGGAGGGATGGATGACACGTAGCTGCTTATGGAGTGGGAGCTGAGGCAGATTATCCCCAGATGGACATTGCACTGAGACCTGCTGAGGCGGGAGGTGCAATGCCCCAGTAGAAGGTCTCCCGGTCCTCCCAGTGCACCCACAACCTCAGCTAGAGAACTGTTCTTCACCGCGGACAAACTTTGCAAAGAAAGGATGACAAGCTGACCCCCATCAAACCCCTGATGTACTGTCAAAACAGGGCTGGCTGACTATTTTAAAACCAGCCTTGGCCAGGCATCCATCTGCTCTCCATAGCTGTGGGCTGCTTGGGTGAGGCAGGACAGCTCGGGGTCTCTGCTCCCTGCCCTTTGGAGCAAGCATGTTTTATAGCACATCAGCATAAAGAAATACAAATAAACGAGCGGTGCTCTTGGGCTGTGCATTCAGCAACTTCTTAAATTAGTTGGCTAGTTAAGAGGCTTTCCTGCCTACAGACCCACCCTGTAAGATTTCACTGTATGATTAATCAATGAGGCCACGCAGAATTATTTAGTGCTGAGCTAATACCCCAGGCTAACACTGCAGCCTTGGCTAAGAAATAACAGAGATGCCTCTAAACGCTCCCGGCAGCTGGACAGTGTTGTGGTGAGCAGACAGAGCCTCAATTATTAGCAGTATGTATTGAGAGAACAGGATCCTCCAGGCAGGAGAGAGCTCCTGGAAGTGGAGAAAGCAAAAAGCCCTCCAGCCACCACTACTTCTTCCTAATTAAGGCTGACTGCCTTTTTTTTTTGTTTGTTTTTTTTAATTATTATTTTATTATTGTTGTGGCTGGTACCTCCTTGCTGCTGGGTTTGTGTAACCAATCTCCTCTTCTTGGGCTGGTGTTAAAGAGATTCAACCCCAAATGCTCGCCGGTGGGGACGGGCCACCCAGCTGCTGGGCTGGAGAGGCAGATGCTGAGCAGCCCCTGAGGATGCTCGGAGCCGTGTATCTGCCAGAAGCATGCAGCCGACGTCAGACCCGGCACAAGTGTCCCCCTGAGGAATGAGATCCCTTGGAGAAGGCGTTGCTGATGCCTTGGTCACCTTCCCTATGGGGTCTGTGGCACTTGAGGCTCTGAGCTCATCTGGCCTGTGTCTTAAGCAACAGTGACTAGAAGATGCTCTTGGTGATCGCAATGTGCTACAAACCATTGGAAGGCGCTTCCTAGCCCTGAAGCAGTGAGTCTAAGTGTAGACCAGAAGCATCCCCAGCCCTCCACCGCGGTTTGCTCACAGTATTTGGTGGGCCAGTTGCCTTCCAGCGAGCTGGCACTGGGTGAGAACGCCAGGCCCCATGGAGATGACAAAGCCAAGTGCAACCAAGGGTATGTTTACTCCTGTATTTTGTCCCTGCAGTAAGGAAAGCACGGGGAGCCCCAGGGAGACAGCCTGGAGGGATTCAGCTGGCTGAGCTGACCCTCTCGTGCAGCCAGGGTGGATCTGGAAGCTTTGCTCTGGTGCAGCAAAGTGTTTGTGTATTCAGAGTCGCGTCGCAGGCTTGTCAAAGAGGCATGTTTGCTTCTTGTAGACAAGTCAAGCTTATGAGGGCATCACAGTACACTTGCTCTGGGTGACTGTAGCCAGGCACTGCCCTGATCTGCATACAGCTGCCTGCTGTGCGGAAGCTTTTGCAATAAAAACCCCTGCAAAGAGCGTTCTCCTTTGCAAATCCAGTCCCTGCTGCATGCTGGGGCGCCCCGAGTCCAGGTTTGCTGGCTGGTAAGGTGCTTGTGGAAGAGGCAGGATCCAACCTGCAGCCTCTGCGGTCTCCTCAACTTCCCAGGAAGATCCTGCCCTCCGAAAAGGAGCAGCCACTTGCCCTCTGCAAGTGGTCACCGCAGCAAGACCAGTGGGACGCGACTTTGACAATAAGCTTGGTGTTAATGATGTTCAGCAAAATGATGAGTTAATTAGCTGCTGGATCATTTTCTGTGCCCTACTGGGGACTGGCTTGTCCTCTTCTCTGCTTGCTTGCTGTGGGGGGCTGCCTCCTCTTTGCAGGCAATGCCTGCCCCCCCACCAGCCTGGGGGCTGCTTTGCAGAGGCCAGGGGTGTTGCTCTGCAAGATGCTTTTGAGATCTTGACAGGGTTTGGCTAGACGCATGAATGTTGAATTCATGGTTGGGATAGGCGCCGAGGCTGTGGAGCTGATCAAAGGAAAAGAGCAGCGTTCCCCCCAGGTGAGACCGGAAGAGATTGGCTTGTTCAATTTGGGAAAACGAAGAGAGACTGTGGCTGGCTGTGGTGAAAGAACTGGGGGAAGGCTGGGAGGAGACAAGGGGAAAAGCAGTAAAATCTGGACACCGGGGAAGTGGGAAAGTTCTCTGTTTCATCAAGCATCCAGGACAACCTCCCAAGAAAAGGAAAAAGGGGCTAGGAAACAAACCTGCTTTTAGGATGGAGCTTGCTGCACTGGCTAAGAGAATCCCCTTACAGGGATTGCGTTCTCAGCAGCAGTTTTCCAGCAGACTGCCTGGGGTCTCGCCGTATTATTAAGCCTGAAGGCTACAAATTGTGAGGTCCTAAACCACTGCAGAGCAGCTTACAGCTTCATGAGTGTTTAGCTTTTCATTTATCAGGACTTTACACATTTAGGATTCAGATTTCCAGCTGCTCTTCCAAGCTAGGAAGGATATAAACAGGCTCTTAGGTTTTGTCCAACACTTTAAAGGCTGCGATTTCACTGTGTCTGACTGCTGTTATGGGTTATGGTTTTCAGGGCAGCGCTAACTGGAGACATGGCGAGGCTGTGGGGCTGGTTGACCTGAGCTCTGGAGGAAACCTAATCCCGGACCGCAACTGCATCTCCCCCTCAACCATCCTGACGTGCGTCCATTCTACCTCTCTCCTTCCCCATACAATTAGGATTACAGCCCCTTTGCGGGTGAGGAGCTTTGGCAGGTGAGGGAAAAGGGACAGCACAGAGCAAGTGGTTGGAGCTTGGAAATGGGGTTAGGCGCAGGGCTGAGAGACCTGACTCCAACTCGTCATGTTCCCCCCTCCAAGCATGACTGACCAGATTTTCCTTTGCATCCTACATCTGAAACCTGGAGACCATTTCTGTCTGCAGGCTGCTCAGCAGGGTGAGGCTCAGCTCTTCTGCAAGGAAAGCAATCAGCGAAGCTGCCTGTGACCTCCTTCCCTACAAAAGGCAGGCTGACGACAAAATCCAGTCAGTGACACGCACTGTCAATTTTCAGAGGCCATGCTGGCAACGGTGCCAGCTCTGGCATCGCTTCAAAGCGTGCAGCCCCCCCCCCCCAGCAGCGTGCTGCCAGCCTCTGGCCCTGCTGAGATTGGTGTGGGATGCTCGGAGGATGCCTGCGTGACTGGCACCCTTCCTGCATCTCTCCCACGCCAAGCCCTGGCAGGATCACCCACCTGGGAAGGGTGGCAATGGGATGGGGCTCTCGGATGGTAATTGCGTGGTCCGTGCGATACAGAACTGCCCCAGAGCCCTTGTGTGGCCAGGGGTGGAGAGCAAAAGGAGGATGCAATGGCTAAAGTCCTCTTTTGTCCCTCTGTGTCCAGCCTGATGCTGCTGGAGCTCTGCTCTCCTCGCCGACCCAAGGGAGCTGAGCCTGGACAGCCTGAAAAATGCGGGGCAGCTGCGGGTGCCCTCAGAAAGGCGCCTGGCTGCCGCCGAGTGAAGGAGGAGAGGAAACAGATGCAGGCAAACAGCACAGCCTGGGGAAAACATGCTAAAAAATAAATCAAAAGAAACAAGGGGAGCAGGGAGAAAAATAGTGATGAAAGTTTAAATAGTGCATATCTCTCTCTGGGTCCTATTTGTCTTGTGGCACTTCAATGTCTGTGTCTGGCTGGGTTGCCAGCAACGAGGCCACATCTCCATCCCAAGCGGACACAGCGATGCTGCGCTGGCAGCCAGGGGAGGGTGATGCTCAGCACCCACGGCCACCTGCACCCCCGTTTCCATCCTGTATGGTGCATGGACCCCTATATAAAGCAGCTCATGGGAAACGGCTAGGATTTCCTCATTTTTTCCTAACGATGCATCTCTTGTTTTTCTCCAGCCACCAGAAGTCCCCCATGTTCTAGATCTCTATGGGTCAGCAGGCTGGATTTCTCCAGTGGAATGGTGGCCTGCTGGTTTGACTCCTCAAACCCAGACGAGCCTTGCAGAGGTGGCTTCATTCAGCGGCACCAAAGCTCTGCCCGAACTCGCCAGCTCGGCTCCACTTTCCCACCCTCTACCCAGGAGGGGGTGATCATCCCCCCCAACCCCCTCTCCAGGTCATGGGGGCGACTGTCGCTGTAATATTCTTTGCTTTCTCAAGCTGAAGGGAAGGGGGTGCTGGTCCCAGAGTCTTTCCTAGGGAGTGTTTTAAGTATTTGATTTACATGTCAGATTGGATTTAAACCAACCTTCAAAGGTCTGAAATCCTTTGTGAGACCTGGCTCTGGGCAGCGTCCGTTTTTGGAGGAAACACGAGCAGATCTGACACAGGATAAGCGAGCATTTGTATTCTACTGAAAAGCCTTTTGTACGAGAGGAAGAAAAAGTTTTGGCAAAGCTCTCCAAGCTTCAATAAACAGCCAGATGCTGTGCATGCAGGCAGACAGGTAGCTGGCCAGGTATTGATTGTTTACTTGAAAATGTTCTCTCTGCAAAAAGCAAGAAACTTAAAATTTCCTCTTCCAGTTGAAAGGGAAATAAAAGACAAGCCCAGCAAATCTATTGCATTTGCCAGTTCCTCATTTAATTCTCCCGATCAAGTCGGTGGTTGGATGGATCGTGTCAACAGCTATTGCCAAGCCCTAATTTGGGTCCTGAAGCCTTCGGAGCGAGCTGTTGTGCTTTGCTTGTGCCTAGGGTAAGTTGCCCTGGCTCTCCTTAAATCCAAGGGTATTGCTGACGATGGAGGAGAGGCAGATGTGTGACCTGTGGCAATCAAGAGCAACATCTCCAACGCTGCCTGCCAGGGGATGGTGGAAAGTCAGGGTAAAGCTTCCCAGACACAGCAGGAGGGATGGGATAGGAATTGAGGAAAAACTACCTGCCCAGATGGCCTCGTTACCCCTGCAATAATCAAGTTCATTAATATGGTCCCCTGTCACACCCGCTCCCACAGGGAACTGCGTATCTCAAAGAGGGGAAACGGAGGCACAGATGAGACTACGTGGTCTGCTGAAGTGGAAGTGAAGCCACCCTGAATCCCAGGCTTTCCCAGCTGGATCAGCCCCTTGTCCCTTCTCCTGTGCAAGCCCCAGTGCCCTGCCCTGAGAGCCACGACAATCCCATGCCGGGAGCAGGGCAGGACCCCCGTCCACTTCGGAGGGAGGGCAGGGGGTTGCGCTTTGGGTATCCTGCACAGGCACGCAGGATTCCACAGATGCTGCAGCGTCTTCAGCGATTCCACCCTGGGCTCTGGTTTAAGACACTTGGGGGTGATGCTAAAACTAAACAGCACAGCCTTGTGCTAATCTCTCCCAGAACCAAGCACTGCTGGGCCTGAGAGGCGGCGGGCGGAGAGGAGGAGCAGGGACCTGGTATCCAGAGCGAGAAGGGCATCACTTCCCACTGCTCAGGAAAAAACACCAGGAAAACCTCCCCATTTCCATCTACATCCCCAAGCCCCTGGGCACCAGGGAAGAGCCACACTGCATAAAGGTCCCCCAAGCCCACCTCTCGCTGTAGCCACAAACCATCTCCATCTCCAACACACTCCCACAAACAGAAATACAAAGGGCTAAAGCAAAAGGCTGTGGCGTAGCCTGTCTCCATGCAACTGCTGGACGTGCCTGAACCTTCTCCTGGAAGGGGGAATAGGCAGGAAAATCATTATCTACCCAATGTAGGCCAGCACCCCCTGCCTCCTCCGCCTCCTCCTCCCCCTGCGCACACGGCTCCTGGGTGCAGACTGACAGATCAGAGAACGTAGGCGAAAAACGGAATTCATTATTTCTCCCATATGTCAGATATTTTCAAATTGTTTAAAAAAAAAAAAGAGGATTATTACTGTTCATTATAAAAAAATAAAAAAAAAAAAAAAGAAAGGAAAAAAGGGAAGAAAGTATGCTCTGGAGCAAACCCCATGAGCTGGCCCCCTCCTTCAGCCAGCTGCTGCTGGTGGGAGCTGCTCTTAGATCTCATCTTCTGCAGGATGAGATGGGAGAAATCCTGCCTGCTCCTGCGAGGTTCAAAGACCCAAGCCTTACCTGAGCTCCGTCCCAGCCACACTCGCCTATTACTGAGCGCAGGGTCCCTGCAAATGTATGGCGCTCCAGCAAATTGGAAATAAAAGCCTGCTGTGCACTCATCCTGCTGTGCCCATTGGGCATGGGTCCCTGGCACCCAGCTGCCGTCGGTCCTGTAGGAACCAGGAGGTACCACGGAAAGGTTGTGATGCAGAGCACAGCGGGAAGAAATGGGGGACTGGGACTCCAAATCGTTACGATTAGGGGCTTGATTATCTGGATCCACCCCCAGCCTGCAAATGCCTTGACCTCTCTGAGCCAACACCTCTTCTGTTAATTAGCCACAGGTATGTGCTAGCCTAACAGCCAGTGCTGAGCCCTTACAGGGACAGGAGACCTGGCACACTTGAATTTCCCTTTACTGGGAAGCTTTACTGGGAGCCCATCGCACCAGCAAAGCACCTGATGTGTAAGGCAGGGAGCTGAATGGGGAAGGACTCATCCCTCTCCCTTGGTATCGAAAGCAGGGAGGGCATCGCCTCCCACTGCTCAGGAAGATCTCCCCGTCTCCGTCTAATTCCAGGGAAGACGGTGGGTGGGAGATCTCCCGCCCCCTCCCCAGCCCCCTGCAGGGTGAGGATGCGAGGGGAGGTTTTTGCTTTTTGAGCCTCGCTGCATCTCCAGCCTCCAGCCTCCAGGCTCCTGCTTTGGTTTCAGGGGCAGAACAATAACAAGGCGCTTGTGTTTCCAGCTCGGTAGCGAATTGTCACTGTCGTGGCCCAGAGGCTCTGCCTGCCCCTCTCCGGGTGGCATTTCCCAGCCTTGTCCAGCTGGGATCTGCAGGTGCCTGGCCTCGGATGGCAGAGAGGAGCCCTCCCTGCTCCCACCGGCACCAGGTACCCTGTCACTCCATGGAGAAATCACACCCATGCCTTGTCATGCCTAGACTGCAATTTGAATATTTTTTTTTGCCTCCGAGGATTGATTTCATTTATTTATTTATTTTTAAAGCTGAAAAGATGCTTTTTCTTTTTTTTTTTCTTTCTTTTTCCCCCCTCCCCTTTTCCTCCAGGCCACAGCTTTACCGTGTGCTCCCCTTTAAACTGTGCCCACCCCCCAAAGCAGCCAGCGATTACTGCTTTTCTCAGCTCTGGCTGGAGATGGAGGCAGAAATCCTGCATCTGGCTGCTGGGATTTGTCACCGAGGAAGCTGGGAACAGGAATGGGGGGAGAAAAGACAAGACCTTAGGTCAGGCTGGGAAAAAAATCCTCCCGGCACTGCCCGTGCCCGGGGTGGGAGCTGTTACTGCTGTTTCATGGATGCACAACGTGTGTTCGTTTGTTCCTGTGGTTTCTCCATCCCCGACGTGGCTACGAGGATGAGGACAAAGGTGCTTCACCCCTGTTCACCCTGGGTGACTAGGAAGGGTGGTACGCAGGATTTTAGGGTGTCACCTGCGCTGATCCACAGCCACGGTGGGTCAGACCCACGCTGCCGGGATAGCTCCTGCCTCACCTCTGCAGTCGGGCAGCAGCGACAAGAAGATCTCTTGACTCAACCATCCGTACTGGGGCACAGACACTTGCTCGCAAGCGCTGAGCACCTGACTGCGGCACCGGCTGGGTTCGGGTGGATAGAGGGGCTTCCAGGACCTGCTTGTGCTGGAGATGGGCTGATGTGGGATCAGATGAGGATGCAGGGTGTTGCCTACAGCTCACCCCTACGCTGTGACTGTTGGAAATAAAGTACAGCCATGTCGGATCTATCCCTTTCCGGCATCTATCACCCCCCATATTTCCATCTCCCTGCTGGAAGTCCTCGGAGATCCCTCCTTCCTAGGTGGGAACGGGTTGTGCATCTGCGCATTGTCTTGAGCGATGCTCTTTCCAGCCTCTGTCAGGGGAGATTCCCGCTCAGATCCCTGGCCGTGCTGCTGTGGAGGAACCCAGGGCAGATCACACCAGGGAGATGGAAATATGGTGCTCAGCGGTCGCCTTGTGGTAGTGCCGAGATGAGGATGGCGTGCAGAGGGGTGAGCGGGGAGTGGAGAGGAGTTTGATCAGGGTACCAGCAGAACCCTCCCGGGTGTAAGATGCCATCAGAAATAATAAATGAAGGTCTTAGAAACAGGCTGATCCCCCACCACGTCCCAGATCTGTCAGCACTACTCTTCACTCCCATCTCGCCAGAACTGCGTCCCGACTCAAACCCACCGCGGCACCCAGCACGGGGGCTCCAGCTGGTGAGGAAACACGTCTTGCCTGACACAACTGGCCCGAGCCTCTTACGCAGCCTCTGACACCCCGAAACCCCCCGCTGCCGTGCCAGAGAAGGTCCTACCCCACTCCCCCACCCAGGACAGGACCCCGGTGGCACGGCACGTCGTGGCTAAGCCAGCCCCATTGCACCTTTCCTCATGCCGAAGCGCGCAGCCAGACGTCCTGCTCCAGCAAACCAGTAACACCCCCTCCCAGCTATATTTTATGTGCCGTGCACAGCGATTTTATATCGACTGACCCACCGGTGATGAGATCTAGACGCCAGGTCCCAGGAGGGGCTGGCTGAACGCCGGGGATGTGTGTCCCTCAGTCGCGGAGGTCACGGGCTCTGCAGACCTGCCTTCAGCCACAGCAGCAATAAAAGCCGAGCGATTCCCTACGGATGAATCCAGCAAGTATCGGATGGGGTTTGCTCAGTGCCCTGCAGTGCCTTGTCTTCAACGCTGGCCGGAGCCAGATGTTTCAAAGGAACCCAAACCCAGCCCTTGCAGGATGGAGCGTGATCCATCACAGTGTTCCCAGCATTGACACATGGCTGGGCTCGGTCTGAATCTGGTGATCGGGCAGTGGCACAGCTCCGTTGCGCTCTGTATGGAAAAGGTTCCCATCCCACAGCCTTTCCCGAGATCATTCCTCCTTCCACCAGCCGTTAGCACATCCCCTTTTTACAATAAATCACCCAAGTCTTTAAACCTCTGTTCAGAGGGAATTTCCCCTGTCCCCCCCCAGGTCCCCTCTTGGAAGGCATCCCCACGGAGCCAGACCCCGCGCTGCCGCGTGCCCTGCCGGCATGCAAACTGCAAAGTAAAAATAGAAAAAAATCAGGTTGCAGGGGCAGGAATCCTTCCCGGAGCGTGCTTAGAGCCGTGACATGAGGATCCTCAGATTAACGGCTCTGGGTTTGCTCTCTGCGGGGGGGTTTGCAAGGGTTTTTCTCTGAGAGGAACATAGAGATGGAGGTGTCACCCCCTCCTGAGGGACAGGGTGCCTGGGTACAGCACCTTGCAAGGCAACAGGCAGCACCCCTGGGCTTCAGCCCTCTGAAGGCATTGACCACCTTCATAGAAATGGTTGGGCTTGTGGGAGAAGACCAGATGAAAGGAAGACAATGATGAGAAAACGGATGGGAGAGCATGGGAAGAAGGAGCTAAACCAAGTTGAGCTAAAGCAACGGCAGAAGGGAGCCCAGCTGAGCTACCTGCCTCTTCCCCGCAGCATCCCGTCTGCTCCCAGCCCATCCCATCTGCTCCCAGCCCATCCCGCCCGCTCCCAGTCCATCCCATCTGCTCCCAGTCCATCCCACCAGCCGGACACTGACACTCATAGAACAAAATGGCACGTTACGGTTCCCTACCACCCTCCGATCAATTGATTTTGAAAGATGCTTCGCTTTATGAGCGGCTTACAGCTCAGCAATTGTTAACAGTAAAACAGAGAGATGCAGGAGGTGCTTGTAGATGGTTTATAATTCATCAGGTACCGGTTTATAATTAGATAGTTTATAATTCATCAAGCGCTCCGCTTGCTGCAGGACACGGTGTTTCCTTTCCTTGCTGTAACTCTTGGGGAGGTTCTACCTAGGGCTGCTCCAAAATCCGCTCCCAAATGTTTTTTGGTTTTTTTTTTTTTTTTTCTAAATAGGATATTGATTTCTTTCCCTCCCTGCCCCCTCCCCTTTTTTTTTTGACTGATGGAGTGTTTCAGAAAAATATCTGCTTCGGTGGAATTTTATTCTTTTTTAATTAAGGTAACCAGTAGCAAAAAAGGCAACATGTCAACAGGAGAAACACTGTGCTGGGGACTCTCACTCCTCTTGGAGGGTGAGGGTGATGGTGCATCCGAGCCAGTTTAGCCTGACCTGGGAAATGAGGTGAGGGAAGAGAAGGGGAGTGAGCGCCAGGTGGGAGTGACAACTCCCAGGAGTTACTGCGGCACAAATACTTGTCTTTCCCTCCGATATTTTGGCTGATTTCTTTTTTCCCTCCTTTTCTGGCAGTTCTAGATACTCTTCCTCTGTCTAACATCTCTCAAACATTACGAGCTGAAAGCAGCAACTCCCCGAAGCTGCTCGCCTCCACAGACCCGAGACGAACTATTTATCCTGATGCCACCCTCACCACGCCACACAGCCAGGACCGCGCTAATTCCATCTCAGCTCCCACCACACCAGGTATCTGCTCGGATTTAACACAGGTCCAAGCAGAAGCGACCCTGTCAGCCACAGCAGAGGTCTCGGAGGACACACAACAGCCTGGGAGGCGATGCTATTTTTGTTAATGCCGTATCCTTTTCATTCCCAGGGGGGAACCCAGTTTGAGGCACTCTACCAGACCTTCCGCGTTATTCCCAGTATCCAAACCCACTGAGAGCATGAGGAGCTCTCATTTTGACCCACAAATGGATCCCAAAGGTGTTAGTAACAGTATATAATAAAACTATATAATCAATGCTAACAGAAAAATAAACACAACAACCGGACCCCTAGCCCAGCGCCCCAGGCAATGCCCACGGGATGCTACAGCCCCCCAACTCCGAGCCGGGTTGGATCTCTTCCTGATGGAGCCAAAGGCAGCACAAGCTGCCGTTGGTGCTGCCTGGCCATCGTATTTTTCCCGGTGGCAGAGGCTGCCCAGCACGAAGTCGGAGGGTTCAGGATGCATTCCTGGACCCCCGGCAGTCGGACACCCCCGGTGCCCACTCTTCCTCCCGTGGGCCATGACATGAGCCGCCCCATCACAGCACCGCCACAAGGAGGGCTGGACCTGCCTCCCGCCGCGATGGGGAGGCTACTTAAAATTCTCAGCATGTCCCACCGGCACCAAGCCTCTGAGGGCTGGACACGTGCCGAGGGCTGCTGGGAGTCCCCGTGTCACACCGCAACAGCTCCTGCGCGGGGGAAGATGGATTTCCCCGGCAGGGCGTACAGATAGAGATGATACCGGCATCACAAAAAACATCCATCAAAGTCCCCCTCCTGCCTTCTGAGGTTTTAATCACCCGGGTCCCAGCTGCCACTGGGTGACGGCGAGGAAGGAAAGAGAAAGAGAGAAACGAGAAAGGACCAAGTCAGTTTGTGCGAGGGGCTGCAGCTGGGGGGATGTGGCGGGGAGGGCGCGCAGGGCTCTGTTGCGGTGGCCGGAGGGAAAAGGCAGGAGAGAAGTTCAGGCTACACTGGATGGGCAGGGAATGTTTTTTACGAATGGAGGTCAGTTTTGTTAAAGAAGAAGTGCTGATTAGCACAAAAGGGGATGTTTGGAAGATGTCATTTTGGGTTTTCCCATGCCTAACCTTTCATTTCGGAAAGGCTCCCGTGAAACGTGTGGATGCTTTCAGGAACGCAAATCCCTCTGCTGCCTGTTCCCAGCCAAAACGCTTTGCCAGCTTCGACTCACACAAACCCAAATAACTCCCGGCGCACTTACCGGCCATGGGAAAAATGTCACCCAGCTCCGGACCCAAAGAGGGCTGGAAAGCCACTGGCTCCATCACTTTATGAGCTCTCATCTTGGGACGAGCTGTGCCTTAATGAGCAGAGAGACAAGCAGGGTCCGCTGGAGGCGGTGAGTTAAATGGTGGAGAGCAAGAAGAGGCAGAAAGCTGGGAAAAGGGGGATCCAGGCATGGCTGGTGGGAATCTGGCTGGGAATGATGAGCTCCTGGCTGGGTGTGGGGGCTCAGGAGGTGGGGGGGGTGATGCAAAAAGCTTCTTCCTTCACTCCCCGCTCGTCCCCGTGCCCCCGCGCAGGCAGTTCGCAGCCCTGTCCCTGAACCCCCTCCGCCATTAATGACAGCCCGATGGTGCGATTTAGCAAGCCGAATAATTAACTCAAAAATTCACCGTGTTCAAAAGCAGAGAGGCCGCTCAGAGGTGGATGAGGGAGGGCTGGGGAGGGAAGAGACGGCGGGAGCCAGGTCCTACGTGCTGCAAGAGGGGAGACCCAAAGCCTGGCTTGTCCCCGCAAGACCAGCCCGCCCCCAGATTTAGGGGCAGCATCCCATAATAGCCCCGTGGATGCAGGCAGGGGTCCCACACCAGCGCTCGGCCAGCTCCTCGGCAGAGCTCCCTTCTGCCCAGCTGCTCCCGTGGGCCTGGCTGCCCCTCGCCACCCAGAACTGGCTTCTCAGCAAAGTTCTGTCCTTCGCTTCCAAAGCGCTGCGAGACGAGGACGGCACATCGGGGGAACTCCCAGCCCCCGGATACTTGCCAATCATCCCTGAGACACTCTGGCTAATTATTTTTATCCTTCACAAATCGAGTGGCGGACAGGAAGTGTGGAAAATAGGACATTCTCAGCATCTCCCTGTCTCTGGCGCAGGCTAATGGTGCCTGTAAATTGCCGCTCCGTGTCAGGGGATCACGGTTTGTAATGAGGCTGAGATTTCTGACAGGCTCCACGCCGTCCATGCTTCTTCCTCCCATGCTTTGCTTCGAGGGGGATCTGGGGGCGTTTTTCCAGTGAATGAGGCTTTTTCCTCCCTTCCTGCCCATCCTCACCCCATTACAGGCTTGCAGAACTCCAGCAGGGGGGAGGCAGGGGTCTCCATGAATAGCAGGATCGATGGGCTAGCATTATTTGCAGGCTGGAGCATTTTTTTGGTCTGCAAACCACCAGAATGGTCTGAAAAGTAGCCCAGGCAGAGGGAAGCGATAGCTGGGGCTCTGCGGAGCATATATCCATGTTATGCAGGGAAAAAAACCCACCCAGTTGTTTCCCCTTCCTGCCCTGCCTAGGGAAATGGAGAGTGGTGAAGACCAGGAGACGCATTTTTACTTTCCCCTGGCTTGTACCTCCCCTGCTGAAGGAATCGGTCCTGATGGCTGGGGATGGTCCTTCAGGAGATGGAGGGCTGTTAAGTGACCGATGCTGGCGACGGAGGGGTCGCCTGAGCTGGCGGTGGGAGCAAGCTGCGGGTGCTCTCCGTGCACAGAGACCCTGCCCAGCTTGCAACGTGGGCTGAGACCACGGCACTGCGGGAGCTGCATCCACACGGGGGAATTCGGGTGGCAAAAAGGTAAGGGAGAGGAGAAAGCCCCATCTTTAGCATCTGGTGACAAACAAACCAGTTCTGCTTGTGCGTATCTCCAAGCCATGCCGGGCAGCAACAGAAGAGTGAGTTTGTTGTTTACCCACTCTGAGAGGAGATAAGGTCAGGAAATCGCAGCCGGCTTGCTGCAGTCCTAGGGGGGAAAGCAAAGCTAAATCTGGCCTATGAATTACTCACCACTGACTGTTCTCCTTCTCAATTATTACTCGATTTCATGAGGAACCTCCAAACCACGCACCAAATTTCCCACCCAGGCCAAAGCGATGCTCCCTCGCAGATCCCACCACAGCCACTTGCTGCAAGACCCTTTGCACAGCCCGAATCAAGGCAGAGCTGTTCCCAAGCCCTGGCAGAGACAAGGTGCTAGAGGAGATTTTTGGAAGTCAGTCATTGCCATCGAGCTGATGAGACAGGTAGGAAATCTGCAAGCAGGGATGCCGGGACTGAGCCCAGACTGCCTCGTCACAGCTGGATGCCAAATACCATTTGCATTAGGTTAAAATCTTGAGTAAATTGAAATCAAAGGAACATCTGCTGCTTTTTCATTAAGCTCGTGTTGACACCGGAGGAGGGGGACCATGGAAGGACAGATGGAAAGGAAGGGGCTGGGAAGGTGGCTTGACTCACCGCCGGCTCCTGAATCGCGTGTGGGCAGGAGGCTTGTGCCAGTCCCGGGCTGGTGGCAGCCGGCAGGCGCTGGGCATTGCGGTTTGGGCAAAATGACCTCAAACAAGGAGGTCCCCCCACCTCCAGCTCTGCTTCCCACCCCAGAGAGGGCTCAGCGAGCGCAGGGTACAGCTGCCCACCTGGCAAGTCATCCCCTTCCCAGAAATGGGGTCTACGGCACTGCCGAGGGAGCTCCCAGGGGTCTCAGATCGCTTTGGGATCCTTTTTTTGATCGCTTTTTTTGTGGGGCAGAAAGGAATGGGCAGTGAACCAGCTAACTCGTCCTCCCCAAATCCGCAGCAGCTGTACCGCGCTTGTGGCATCATTTCTCACTTTCTTGCAGCCCAGATCCTAAATCCATTCCAAGAGAGGAGGAGCAGAGCCTTTCATCACAGAAAACCCAACACGTTTCTAGTCCGCCGTACTGCAAAGCTTCAGAACATGACCCTGGGATGCTCCACCAATAACAGAGGCAAAGCATTTTTATTTTCACCAGAAATTCCCTCACTTCTTCACACAGTCTCAAGGCTTTGGGGACCTGACATCTGATTTTGGAGTGCCTCTTGTGCCTCACAGCTGTTTCTAAGCCTCCCTGCACCAGCATCCATCCTGATGCCTTGAACAGCAGGTTCACAAACAAACCCCAGCCTCAAATTTTGTTTGTACGCATCTGCAAGAAGCCATCTTTGCGTCACAGCTTGTTTTGGGGATTGATGGTGAGGAAAAAAACCACTGAGGAGCTTTTCATGTCAGGCTGCCCAGCTCCAGGCTGGGGCGCAGCCCCACCGCAATCACCGATGTGGGGCTGCCTGTGTGGTTCCTGCACCTGCTCAGCCTGCTGTCCCCACCGCATCCCATGGCATATACTGGAGCTGGCACGTTCACAGCCACGTGCAGTCAGGGAAAGCCTAATCTGAACGGGTCATTCTGGACCGACACTGGTTTTTGAGGAGCACAACTCTGGGAGGAGCCATGTGCATGAGTTGCAAGCTCAGCAGAGCAGGGCTGGTCCTGCAAGAGCTGGGAAATGATGGACTCGCAGTCTCAGTCTCAAGTCACCAACATATTTGGATGATGCTGAGGCAACTTTTATCTGGTGGAGAGACATTAGCAAGTGCCAGCTGCCATCTTAGCCCTTACGTTGGCCACTACACCCCAGCCCTCCACAGCTAAAATAAACGCAGTGCCAGCTCACCACGCAGAAAACACAAGAGCATCCTTCTAAGCCTCTGCCTTTCCTCCCCACCAACACATGGTCCCCCCCGAATGCTGTGTCACCCACCGGCAAGCTGCCCGGCAGCCCCCCCAGCACCGCTCCGCTCATCCTGGCCGTGCTGGGTCCTGCCAGCCCCTCTCGGGGGCGGGGTGTGTGTGTCTTGCACGAGCTAATTAACACTGTGGCATGACATCGTGATTTGCCACCCCCACCTCATCCGAGTCAGTAATTGGCTTGTAATTATTTCTCTGGTGATTTCGTCTCCAACTTAAATCACGGTCTGGCATCCCGAAGGGAAAGGGACCCTGGACGCTCCTGCTGTCCCCATCTGCTCGCAGGGAGTGGCTGTGAACTCTGCAGGGGTGCTCAGCGTCGTGAGCATCGTCACAACGCCAGGGATTAACACAGCGATCCCTCTGCCCTGCTCCTGCAGCCTCGCTGAGCTGTACCTGTTCCGGACCCAAGCAGGAGGCAATTAGGGCTGACAACGCACTACAAAGACCGGCTGGAGATCCTAACCAGGAATGGAGTGTGGAGAGGTCAGGAGAGCAATGAAAGGAGCAGGAATATGTTAAAAAACCATAGGACTCATTACAATGGAGAAAAGGATGCTGCTGCTTCTGCCCTGGGCTTCTTTTTTTTTACCAGTTCAATTAACACCTTGTTGTGCTGTGCTAATGCAAAGGCAGGTTGAGAAATGGGGCAAGGAGGAAACCTGACGCAGGGGTTCAGCTCTGCCGTGCCCGGAGGGGGTTTGATTTCTCCTCTTTTAGACCCTCTGCGATGCCCAGGATGGCATGAACTGGATCAGAACCCTGGCTTGAGACGGTCTCTTCCCAACAACCTCCTGCATGCTTTTTGCAAATAAAAACCCCCAGCGCCTGCCAGTTTCCAAAAGTGATTTGCATGAGAGAATTGTCCCCAAGCGAAAAACATTGTTAATTTTCTCCTTGGTTGCAAGAGGGCTGCTGGAGGAATGAGGAGCTCAGCTGGGATGATGGAGCTGATTCACAGCTCTCGTGCACATTCCGGTGTGATGTGAACCGCGAACACTCACTTTCCTTCTCTCATTCTCAAGAGGAAAACCCTCTAGCGCGACCATCGCCAGCCCCACCTCCGAAAAGTCGGAGCCACGGGAAGGGAAATGCTTGGGATGCAGGAATGGGAGCAGCACAAACACCCTTTGAGGGTTGTTCTGCCCTTTCCACCTTTCTATCCCGGTTCCTGCCCCTCCACCCTGGCACCTACCAAGGGATCACACGTGCCACCACTGGGCAAAGCAATCCGCACAGCTGGCACCAGCCCTTCCAGCCTGTTATCCCATGGGCAGGAATCCCCGCGGGCTGCCGGCTCCGCAGTCACTGAAGAAAGCAGGCAAAAGCTCATGGGAAATCATCACGCTTTCACAGAAAGGACAATAAACTCCAACATTTCATTTTGGACAGACAATATGGAATTTTTCAGTTTTCCAGGGACAAATGACCTGAAAAAAAGGAAGGTTTTTGCTCTCATTTTGTCTCACTCATTTCTCTTCTTCCTCTCCGGTGGAAAGAAGTGGAAGAAAGCAGAGGACAAACCCTACAACTTTATCAAAGACTTCACATGAGCTTTTCCCACTGAAACAAAGGAGGAAAAAGGGAGCGTCTTGACCTGTCCCCTGCAAAAGCTTTCACCCGAAACCACGGCACCTTTGGAAAGCATCTTCCCAAAGTCCATCTGATGTATGCCCTGTGTCCACCTCCCTCAAACACCGACGGCATGGCCTATGTTAACAGCATCCTTAGCCACTGCACAAGCGCCACCAGTCACTGCACCTGGCTGGTTTTTGCAATCCAGTGGCCAGCTGGGGATTACAGCTCAAAGCGGAGCCCCAGGCTGAGGCTGAGCCTGCAGACCCTCGGTAGCGTTCAGCCAGAACCAGGCTGGAGCTCCCGGACTAAGGGAAAAACCAGGAGTTGCTAAAGATGCAGGAAGGGACCCCATGTTCGGCATGACTTTGATCTGGAGGATTAGGGATGAAGCAATCAGCTCAAGGTGGAGAAGTTGGCGAATCTGTAATAAGATGCAATTTGCAAAGCCTGTCAAATTCATGAATTTTAACTGGAAGGATAATTTACCAAAGGCTTGGGCCAGAGACTCTATTATTCATTACCTCCACCAGCCTCTGCTACGCTATTATTTAGGATGATTCAGCCTTCTACTTGGGAGAAGCAAAGCAACAGTCCCCATAAGCCACACCACGCTGCCACGGCCAGAAGTTTGCCTGCCTCAGCTACTTTCTGGATAGCTACAGAGTCAACCCTCGCAGAATCATGCTCCACTCGCCGACAGTTCCGTTTGTGCTGAAAAAAAAAAAAAAAAAAAAAAAGAAAAAAACCACAACCCCCAACCCTCAAACCATCTGATGACTATTTTGTTTGGCCCGTTGCTATTAAAAAAATCCCCAAATTCCTCGTTGCACGATCCTCCCGCACGCTGAGCGCCAGCCTTTGCTTTGGACTTCTTAAGATGCGCTTTAAGTGCGAGCAAGTGTTGGGTTTAGCATTGCTGGGGGAGATTCCCCCCCACTTTTGCTATTGCTCAGAGAAAACTCGTGCCCAGCAAGCGTGTGCTGAGCGCTTCCAGCCGGCTCTCGGCGCAGTGCCGGCTCGCAGGCAGAGCCTGCAGCAACGTTATTAAAGCTGGGGGCGGCGGGGAGGGGGTCGCTGCAAACGCTGGTGCTTTGGGTCTTGGCCTGTAGTTTTTTGGCTCGGCACTCCAGGAGCAGGAGGAGGCGGGTGAGTGCGAGGGAGATGCGAATGCAGATTTCACGCAGAGGCAAACCAGAGAAATGGGTTGTTGCCGCTTGCCGTATCTTTGTGCCCAGTCAAGTACCGCAATCAACACCGAGCATTATGGACAAACCCAGAGGCGACTCGGTGGCGGCAAAGAAAGGGAAGCAGATGAAAAAAAACCCCTTGTATTCTTAATTTACTCCAGTTAATTTTAGCCTAATTTGATCACACTGTTCTTCTGTAAATATCGGCCCTTCTTTAATAAGTCAGCATTTGCCACGGAGGCTGCAATTGCAATGTAATCACCTGGTGTATCATAAAAGACTTTCTCTGTTAATTGTTCGGAGGAACCAGAGCTATTCTGCGGCAGGTACGGGATTGCAAAGAGAGATAATTATAACCAGATCTAATTAGTAATTATAACAGACCTCTCCTAGAAATTGTTTTTAACTTAAATATTCCCCCAGTTCTCCTAAACAGACTTCAGTGCTGCTGTCGGGAGTGCAGTGGGTCACACACTGCCGTGGTGCTGGGACAAGGAGGGGGTGCCCAGGCTGGCACCCCGACTGCTGGGTCTCCAGTCACCCCAGTAGGTGATGGGGAGCCTCAGCGCAGGTTTCTACGCAAGAGAAGGGAGCAGGGGAAAAATGCAGTGAGGCAGAGCTGAGACAGGAGAGGGTGCTCTCGCTGCAGCAATGGATGCGCGGAGGGAAGCAGGTGTCCTGCGGGGGGGCGGGGCGGGGACTTGTGGGATGAGGGGTCTTGATGCCTCAACCTGCATCCCCAGGGATGCTCTTCCTCCTGGAGTTTGCAACAGCAGCAAAAATCAGAAAAGGTTTAGAGGAGGTGGGAAGAACAGGAGACAGGCTACGCAGAAAGCAGGGAGAGGGGTGCTAATGGCTCTGATTTAATTTTTCAGTCGTGTTAATGGACACGAACCCTCCAAACCTCTCCTGTGATCCAGCTCCTGCCTCTGGGAAAGAGCCCGGGGCTCCTGGCTACCCAGACACACCGCAGCACACCACGGGGGGAGATGCCCAAGTCCAGGGGGGCGAAGGGGCACAGGCACACCCGGGGTCACGATTTTCAAGGCAGGGGGATTGAACTAAATGGTTCCATTCCGGTGGAAGTCTTGCCCAAATCAGTCTTTTTTTTCAGTTCAATTGTTGCAAAATCCTTCACTCCGAAAGGGAAACTATTCAAACCTCTGCACTTTTATTATTCCATCCTTCTTGCTGCCTTTGCACCTTCGAACAGCACTAGGGAGCACAGTGCCTCCGAGTCCTGCCTGAGAAGCTGAGACAGAAAAGCCACAGAGGCAGAAAATGGAGCAGCCCGACCCGTGAACCTGTGCACAGCAATGCTCCAGATCTAACGGGATATTCCTTGTGCCTTTAACCCCTCTCCCAGCTCTCCCAGAGGCACCAGTGAGCGCAGCCAGTGCTCCCTGCCCTCCCCACCCCCCCACTGCGGACACCCTCATGCTGCCTGTCGAGGACTGAAGCCCCGATGCCACCCAAAGCGCTTTGGAGGATGGAAGGAGGAGATCCCTTTGCAGTGTGGTCAGGCATGACCTTCCTGCAGATCTGCCCAGATCTTTTCTGGAGCAACCTCAGAAAGCGAGCAGAAAAGTGTTGACCAGCAGGCAACCTCAGTGATGGAGGCGCGGGAGATGTCCCAGCGTGGTCCTTTCTGCAATGCCCAGAGAAGCTAGATGTAATTAAACACAGCCAGCTGAAAGACAGACTGGATAGCCTAAAAGGATTTAATCTCTGAAATCTTGGCTCTAATTACTCGGCCGCACTGATTCTGACCCATATTAGCCTAAGCTGATGCACCATTTTTTAATCTAGTTATTTCTTCCCAAGCAGCGCCGTCTCCGGGGGGCTCGCTTGGGCAGCAGAGTTAGCTCACAGCTGGGTACGGTCTAACTAGGCCAGCACTGCGGGACTTCTTTATGATTATTTTTTTTTTCCCCCTCTGCGTCTCAGTTTCATCCCTGGCAGGGAACACCAGCAGACAGAAACGTGTGCACGACACGCGTGTGGAAACCGCCGCGTGATGAGCAAAAGGGGTTTGGGGCAGGGGCAAGGCCAAGGGGATGCGATGCTGGGACCAGACTGGGACCAGGCTCTAGGCTGGAAGGGGGGCAAGGATGGAGACGTGTGTGCTTCTAGGAGGAAGCTTCCTTGGAGAGACCAGGGAAGGGCTGGGAGAAGGACAGTTGATGGGTCACCTTAGGGTTGCTGCAAAGGATCCCGTGCTGAAGTGGTGCTTTGAAGATCCCTGAGCTGAGCTGCTGGGACCAGGCACCAGCCAGCCGGGCTCCCCATCCCACGGCAAAGCGTGCGGCTGGGAGCGGCTCCTGCATCCCTGCTGCAAGCAGAGGGTTTTCTCGCTCCAGCAGCTCGGTTGCTCCCTTGAACGGGGGGAAGGGGAGTGCATGTTAACAGCGTAAATTGCAAAGCCAAGCACGGAGCCTCATCAATCCCCGACCACCACTGTGTCGAAAGGGATACTAATCCAAGAGCGTGATGCTGATCCGAGCGCTCGGTGCTACTCCAAGCAGTAGCGACGCACATTTTCCTAATCCCGAGCGCCATCCCTGAGAGGAGAGCAAGCCCAGCCGGAGTTATCGCCGCAATTTAGGCTCGTGGCATGTGGATGGATTGACCCACCAGGTCCATCACGCGCCTGGCCCACAGCGAGATGCGTTCTGCATCCCACCGTGTTATTACCATGGTTCCCACCTCTCTAATCAGGGCTGCTTGCTCCGAGCCGGCGCTGACCTTGATACCTTCCAGTCCAAGGCCCCTCTATGGCAAAGTGATTCAATTAAGCCCCAGTTCACACAGAGTGCTAAAAAAGAAGGGGAGGGGGGAGGAAAACAAAAAGAGCCCAACAACAACAACAACAACCCCCCCCCCCCCCGCCCTCTTGAGAATAATTTTCTTCTATGGATTTTTAAGACCAGCGGCTGGAGAATCGCTTTCTCGTTTTTGTGCTGTCTCTCCAGTCAATAAATAAGAGGGAAATAAAGGATTTCAGAGAAAATAGAATGCAGTCAAAAGGTAAATTGTGGTCTTAAAAGCCCCTAAGAGACTGTCACAGACTTTGAAATGTTTCCTAGTTTGAGACCATTTCTTCCTGACTACATGGTTTCCGCTCCTTTATTTGCATCTCTGGGAAGTAATCTTTAAAACTGATTTTCCCCTGGTTGCATTTCATTGGCAAAGAAACTAAACAGGCTGCTGCATTACAGTAATAACATCAACATTTCAGGCACCTTCGCCTTAATTATTTCTCTGTCTTGCCAACAGAACCAGTTAAACGAGATTTATATTTGGGCAGGGAGGAGGGGGGCCAAGTCGTGTGTGTGGATGGGGAAGATAACCTGGAAAAACCGATTTCTCCCTTGTTATGTGTCACCACCAGCAAAAAAAAAGTAAAATATAAAAAAAAAATACATGAGGTAAAAGGTTTGGGCCATTTAAGTAATAATAATGTCAGCATTTCACCTGTCTCTTGCTTAATTATCTCCTTCTCTCAGCTCCGCCACCTGAACCAGTTTAGATAAGATTTCAGCACAGATAAGGAGAAGAACCTGTATTCTCTGAAGCAGATAAGCCACATTTTCCAATGGAAAGGAAGAGAATACGGCACTAAAACCTTCCTGCCGTCTACTCCAGATTTATCAACAGCCTCTTAGCAAAAGTCTTGCCACTAAAAGCTTGTGAAGTTTTGCAAAATGCTACCAGATAAGAGAAGAGCACTCGTAGAGAGACTTGAAAGGGAAGCTGGAGTGTGCAAAGGAGCTCGTCAGCATCTACCTCCGGCCAACACACGCTCAAGGTCACCCCAAAAAGCATCAGGGAGGGAGAAGCAGGGGTCTAGCTGAGAGCCGAGAGGTTCTGCATGGGTCTCCTTACCCATGCAAGGTGTCGAAGCTTCTTTCTGAGTTGCTTGTGCTTGACAGACGGCCCCTTCAGGACCTCCTGCTCTGTCCTTTTAGGTCTCCCTCCCTTCCACGACATGCAGGTCCACCTTTGTCCGCCACCCAGGTGCCTCAGAACAAGGCTCGTGTGCCAGGGTGAGCTTGCTAGCAGGTAAAGTCCCCGGTGACCTTGCAGCCAGGGACAGGAGCTAGGCACAGAGAAGGACCCTCGCATCGCTGAGGATGCAGGTCTGGTGAGCTCAGGACCCCTGAGGGTTCGTATTTGGGTCCATCCCCGCCGCCAAGTGCTGGATGCCATGTGCCTGCCGCTCGCTGCAGGCGCTTCCAGCTAAAACCTTGCCAAGCCACGTGTTCGCGGCTGCCAACGCGTGCCCAACACACCCGCAGATGGGATGCTCGCCTGTGCGCAAACATTTACAAACACCTTGAGAGACTCGCGAAGACGCAGCAGGTTGCTGGAAGCTGTCCATCCGCAGCAAGGAGGCTCAGCACCACGGAGGGACCATTTGGTTGAGCAGGAGACGCTGCCGTGAGCAGCGAGAGAGACGAGATGCTCTTGGCCGCTCTGCACCGCACGACACCGTTGGTACTCCAGAGGAACATTTTGAAAGTAAAAGAAACAGCTCTCTGGATAAAAAGCTGGGAGTCTCTCCTTCTCTGCACTTGTACTGCAGAGCCTGCTTTTATTACACAATTTCCACCCTTCAGTGGCTCGGATGTTTTGCCTGCACTTCGTCGCTGACCCTCAGGCCATTCCTCAAAACAATATTTGCTCAGTGTTTCGCACATGTGTGGCTTTCTTCTTTTTTTTTTTTTTTTTTTTAATAAATTCAAGGTGGGTAAAATCTTTCCCTCTGCCTTGATTTCTAACAGGCTGGGGAGTGATGGTGCATGCTTGTGCAAGAAGGTGAGAGAGTAGGAGATGAGGAATGTGCATTTCTGGGCTATGGTGCATGTGCGGGGAGGGCAGAGCCCCCGTTTGCAGGCAGGAGGGAAGGGTGCTCGTACCTGAAGCGCTACCTGCCCGCAGCCAGCCAGATCACGAAGGATGAGAAACTTCCTCCAGGAACTGCCAGCCAGCTCCAGGCTCTCCCTTATCATCCCCAACCTGCCAGCTCTCCAACCTAGGTGAAGCTAATAGGATGCTCCTGCTTCAGACCACAACAGCGGGGGCTGGATTTGGCCCCGTGCCCCCCCCCGGCAGAGCTGCCCTGCTGCCTGCCTGTGCTTATAAGCTCCTTCAGCTTCCCCTCGCCTGGCCTTGCCTTCCCACCCTGCCTCGCGTCTGATTATATTGGGTCTGCATGTGTAAGTACAGCCTCCTGCCATCCTAATCATCTAAAGTGGCTATTTGAATAACAGTTGTTGGTGCCTGTAGTTTCCTGTAATTTCCAAAAGGAAACAAATCCATGCAGACTGCAATTTTGTGCCTATGAATTTTGAATGAATATCTCTAAGAGCCTCAATTTCTCTCTCCCTTCCTTCCTCCCCTCCCCTCGCTTGCCTCCCAGACCCAGCTGAGCGAGATGCTGCCACAAAAGGGTCTCTCAACCGAGCTGCTCCTTTCTTTAGGGGGGTGGATGCCAGGCTAGTGAGGCTGGACGCCTCCGAGGAGAGATGCTGGCGTTCAGCAGGCAAGGCAGGGTGCTGCCGGCTCAGGGAGCTGGAGGAGGAAGGTGGCTGGATTGCACCCAACCCACGGGAGACCTGTTCCATGGCAGGAGGAAGGAGGGCATGGAGGTGGGAGCATCTTTCCAGTCTCAGGTGTCAGGATTTTTTCCTGTGTTGCCACCTCCAAACTGAGCTTGGGAGGTCCCTCTCTATCCAGCTCTGCTGGTACCTGCCCTTTAGAGATGCTGCTACTGGCCAAGCTCTTCACCTCCTAACCCAGAGCAGCTGTAAGACATCTCTCCTCCAGACCTGATTTTCACAACAGCGACAGTCCCTATTTATAACCTTCTCCCTTTCAAGTTTCCCCTCCTGTTCTGCTGCGTGCAGTTTTATGACAGTGAGGGTTCTTCTTTTTATGACATTGTTGTTTTTAAAGTGTTTTTATCACCTGGTTTTATTACAAAATTACCGTACAGCACCCCAAGTGCCATAGCAGCGAGGAGGGAGAGCGATTCTGGCAATGCAGCAGCTCTTTCCTGCACAGCTTGCTGCCTTGCTGGGGAAGTGGCTGGGATTTGGTGATGGATGGAGCGCTTGTTATCCAGTATATTTTTATCCATAGATATATAAAGCACTTTGTGATCCCAGTGGATATCAGGCACTATATAAATGTAAATCATTATCATTATCATTAAATACCTTCTGCATCTCTTAAACCTACCAGTTGGAATCAAATACATACGGGGCAGCTGGTATCTGGGCTTTTGCTGGTGAACCAAATACAAGAGGTGTGATTTTTGTCTTTGTTAGCAATTAAACATGGTATCGGGAAAGACTTTTATTTCCCCATTGCAATTTTTCATGCTGCCTCTCATTTGAACGCTGCTTCTCACCCGCTAGGAGAAATCTCTGCAGACCTCCCTAGCTACAACCTGGATGAGGAACAGCCCCCTCGGGTGCGCCGATGCTCCCCCAATGATTTGCACCCATCACATGGGTTGTGACGTTGGTGCCCACTGCATCGCCACGAGTTAAGGAGGGTAAGAGGATCCCTCGTGCGCCGCTGGGTCACAGGGAGGAGAGCTCAGTTCCTACGTGATTTATGACGCAGAGGAGAATATAGACACTTATCTCCAAAACTATGACTCTGCAGCATTTCTCCTTGGCCACTGCCCAAGCCCTGAAATAACTGACTGCACAAAACCTCTCGGATGTTGTCCCCATAACGGCAGCGAGCGCAGGGTACAAGGCAGATCAACTTTATAACCCAAACTTTCCTATTTGTTTCACCCCGTCCCTTTTCCCATTCCTTAAGGAAGGGATCTGAGCCTGAAGGACTCACTCAAGGTGGCACGCGCAGGCTTTGGCAGCACAGAGACGAACCTGGGACTCGTGTGTTTCCATCCAGGATAGAACTCACTGGATTCCCTTTCTGCCCATCCAGCCGGGAGCACAAGCCAAGCAGGCAGCATGCTGGGTGCCCCCTTCCCCAGGCTTCCTAAGCCTGTATTTTGTCACTAAAGCCCCCCATCTTCCTGCCCGCACCGCCAGCAAAGCCACCTGGCTGCCAGCTCCATCCCATGGGAATCCATCCTCAGCGCGACGATGCCAGTTTCTGCTCTTCCCAAACCCCACTCAGCAGGAGCCTCAGAAATACCCATAGTTTCTTGAGTCATCGCCGGAGCTGCACCGATGCCCCGAGAGAAGGATTAACCCTATGGAAGCAGCCGCTGGAGTGGGGGGCAGCAGGAGGTGGATGCTGCGGTGGTGAGGACCCCAGAAGCCACGTGCCTGGGAGTCAGGAGCCAAGTCCCAGCTGAAAGGCACCAATGTCAGGGAAGGATGCTCCACTGGCGTTTCCCAACAGAAGATGACAGGTTACACTCGGTGCTGTGATGAATGGCATGTCCTGGTCCTGGGGGCTGGGGGCTGGCTGTCCCGAGCACCCACGGGGCTGGTAATCACCAATATTTCATCTCCCCTTGTCATGACAAGCAGAAGGGATGCAGCTGAAAACCTCTGTGCCACGGGTCTGAGCTCTGGCCTTTAATCTACATCCCTATGAACCTGCAAGCAGTGTCTTGCAAAGCTTTTGCAATAGTTAAAGGAACAAGGTTTTTCCTAATTCCTGATGCCACCCCACCCCACCCCCCCCTTTTTTTTTTTCCTATTTTCCCTAGCCTCTCGTAAGTTGCAGCCTCCTGCTGCCCAGGGGAAATCTTCCATTTAGCTACATTTTCCTTTCTTATTTCATGCTGTAATGGAGATTCATCATAGGTGTTAAATCCATAATTTGCCATGAATCCCTTTTCTCTCTCGGCGGAGGTCAGAGTTGAGCATGTTAGAGCAACCCGAGAGCGCAGCTTCATGCCTGTCCCCCGGGGAGGGGGGAAACCTCAGCCTAATTCCCAGGACTGGGAAGGATGCTGGAGAGGAGTCTCGGATGGGTCACCCAATGCCATGTCCACGCTTGCCACCTAAAGTGATCCCTCATTTGTGATCTATCCCTAAAGCGATCCCTTTAGGCACTGTGCCTTTACTGCAGTGTCTGGGGTAGTGCCTCCTGCACCCCGCCGCAGCTCAGCACCCACATCACCGCCCAGTACCACAAAACCAAGCCCCTACCTTTTTTTTTGTATGGAAGCACCCATCTCACCGCGGCTTCCAACACCAGCCTCGGCAGGGACCGCTTGGAGCCTGCAGCCAAAACTCTTTGCACAGCCCAGTAAGGAAGCACTGACCCAAGGCTGCTGTCATCCCAAACAAACTTCACATGTCCGCAGGGTCTACTCCTGATTTGAGCAGGCCAGGCACCTTTTAACGTCAAAAAAGAGTAACAGCCCCTTCCAGCGGGCCACTTGTCCAACTCTGCCTTGGCATGAGATGAATATCCTGGCGCAGGGGTGGTTATTCACCCATCAGTTACAAAGGACACCCACAGGTCAGTTGTTAAGATGCAGTTTTGAAGCCCAAGTTGAGCTCAAAGGAATGCCCCATCCCCACCCCCATCCCCCCATCAGGTGGGCAGCCGACACCCGGCGGGGGCATCGAAAGCAAACGCCACTCGGACACGCCAGGAGCAGGCAGCACTGCGAGGGGTTTGGATCAAGGAGTGAAATTCATCACAGGGCTCCCCAGTGACCTGGGAAGGATGCTGGCTGAGCTGGGAGTGGTGCTGGGAAGCCTGGACTCCATCACGGCCCGCACAGCAGCTCAGGAACGTGCTCAGCGGGGGCGCACGGCTGGGCAGCGCTTAAAGGAGGGGGGGAGGGGGGGGGCAAATGCAAGATGTACAAAAAGCAACCCAGGACAGGGCTGGCAAAGCTCTCAGACCCAAGAAACCTCATCCCTCCAGGCTGGCTGGGCAGCTCCCAGCAGGAACAGCTCAACAGCCGCTTTATCCACCCTCTCCCCAAGCACTGCGGCTGCCCCTGCCCCCGCGGAGCCTGGCGCTCATTTTTCATTTGGGGGTGATCGATAGGAAAGCGGGGGCTGTCGCTCAGGTGATGACATGCTTCGAGGGCCTCATTCTTCTCTGCCAGCTGACGAGGGGAGAGGGAGTCAATACTTCTGGCAGGTCACTAACAACCCACCAAGTCCCCAGCGGTGACGGATCCCCTGGCCGAGCGCAGCCCCGACGCACGGCGCTGCAACCGTTATCGCATCTGTGTGTGCATGCCGGCAAGGCACTAAAGGAGCTGCTGCGTGCAGGTTTAATGCAGATACAGAGGAGCGCGGGTAGCATGCAGACGGGGGAGTTTTGTCTTGATTGGCAAGAGGGAGAAACGCGTACAGGCGTGCAAAGCAGAGAGACACGTGCGCGGGGTTTGTTTATGTGATGCAGAATGCAAGGTGTCAGCCAGCCAAAAGGGCATAAAGCAGAATAATCTCCCCTGTCCACAGGCGTTGCGTGGAGCAGGAGCCGTTCGATGCAGTATATGATGCAAAGGCTCAAGTGATGCAGCGGGAGCGCTGGCTCCCAGGTGCCTTATGTGAACTGGGGAGGATTTGGAGGGCAAGACGCAGAGGTTTGTGCCCGGAGCGGGAGGCAGCACAGACACAGCAGTACAAGTGATGGGCGCAGTGGTACGGAGGGATTTGGATGCGCGGCAAGCACCCCCCCATCATTCCATGGCAACTTTCCAGCCACCACAGCCGTGGTGCAATAGCTCACGGCCCCCGTGCGAGGGGCAGGGGGGTGGGCAGAGCCAGCAGGAAGGGCTGGAAAGGGGCAAAGGGATGCAGCCACCATCGCATCTGAAAGGATGACGGAGAATTGGGAAGGCTTTTTTATCAGCTCTATGTGCTTTGCATCCATCAGTTCGGTACAGACCGGCAGGCTCTGCCTAGAGGAGCCAAACGCTTTGTGTTCGATAAAGACACGGGTCAGGCCCTCCCTGCATCGAGACAAGGAATCGCAGATGGGTGCACGCACCCTAACATTAATCATCTCTAACCGCGTCTCTTCCTATTTACTTTGTGGTCCTTCAGTCTTCAGCATTCAGGTAGGAACGCTGTTGCAGCTCTGAGGATACAACAAGGTGAAGTTTGATGGGAGAGGTGGTACCTGCTGGTAGACCAAGCGATGCAGTTCCAAGGGAACCGCTGGGCTTCCAGGGACACAAATCTCCCTCCAGTATTCAAGCCTGGCTCTGTGGCACCGACGACTAGCCATTAATTTATGTTCAGAACAAGAGAAGTCTGGCGGTGTCACCTAACCCCGGGGCTCGGAGCTTTAAGAAAACACAAATTTTCCAAGACTGCTCATAAAATGGTGTGAGCTGGTAACACCGGAGCAGGCTTTGAGGGAGCAGAGGCAGTGTTTGCTTAGGACTGATGAACCCCTCCCTGTGCAATTAAACACCAGCTACTGCTCAGATACAGCCCTGTCCTGTGGGAAGGAATATTTTTATATTTTTTAATGCATTTGATTAAAAAAAAATAATTATTTTTTAAAAATTTTTTCGGTCATGCAGTGGTGTATTAACTATGCCTATTGGACTGGGACAGGCGTTATGCCCAGCAGGGTGCTGTTACAAGCAGCGTGCAAACTGGGCTGGGTTTGCCAAAGCTCCAGCTTTCCCAGTGGGAAACTCCCTCCTGGATCCTCAGGGAAGGGGCTTTTTGCATTTCGCAGTGACCAGGCACACAGAGCTACTCCCTGTTGTAACAGCTCTACTGACCGCATGGCAAAAGCCGCAGCACGGCGGCGGGTGTATCTGTCATCGGAAAGAGTTTGCTTTCTTAGCTTTCCCCTCCCCGTATCTGCGTGATTGGAAAGTCGTTAATTATTCAGCAAGGAGGCTGGGGGGGCACGTCCCGTACAGTGTTTCACCCCAGCACCATCCAGCCAGTCCTTAACGGGGTGGTGGACGAACCAATTTTGCTCGCCTCCTTCAAAGCAAGGAGAGCAGAGCGCACGTGGCCGCCGCCTTGCCCTCCTCCTCCAGACCGGCTGGGTGCAAACCCCTCCGAAATGTGGGGAGACTTCCCGCTTCCCAACATCCCAGTGAAACCCAGCTTGGGAGGACCCATCTCTGGAGCTTTTCAGCAGACGATACGTCTCTTTGATCTGTTTTTCCAGCGATAGACTGCACAGGGCAGAGGTTGCCCTGATTCTGTACAGCACCCAGCACCTCCAGGACCCTGGGTTTGCCTGGCTGGGTACGGTCCAGCCACGGAAAACCCTTCCCACGCCGGGAGCCACAGAGGGATGCGAGCAAGGGAACCCGTCCACCTTGTGCTATCAAAAGGAGCCGGCTCAGAGTGCTGCAAACTTAAGCTACTCAGACACGACATCAAATATTTAGGTTATTTGGGATTTGGGCTCGATTGTTTGATGTTTCTCTTTCACTCCCAGTAGAGCCGGTTGCTATTTTGCCACTGAAAATATTCCCAGCAGAAAAAGCAGCTTTGTGAAGCCCCAAACTTTTTCAAGGAGAAGAGACTGGAAGAAAACGGTCATGTTTCTGTCGCCTCTTTTCTCGTTTGGAACTGGCATCCTGACCTGCTGGTTTTAGGCTGAATTTTGCATTCCAAGAATTGAATTATGTTAAAAAAACTATGGAAAAATACTTGAGATGGTTCCAAGCTGAACCGTTTCTGGATTTGAATCATCACCTGGTCCCCATTTTCTCACTGCGGCTCAGCACCATGAACAAGTCCTGAAAAATGGCCTTTCCCAAGCCGTAGCCTCTTTATTTTCGATCAAACCCCGCTAAAGAGCAGGAAAGCTGGGAAAAGCAGATATCTCAAGCTGCCAGCAATCATTTTGGTAATGGAAATAGCTTACTCTGCTCTGCAGGGGAGGACTGGAAAGTCTCAGCTAGAGAGAGACGATTGGAATAAAATAAAAAATAAAATAAAAAGAGGAAAAGGGTTGTGATTGAACATAAAGGCGCTTGACACCCGGGTGACCCTCCTCTTCTCCTGTCCCTGGCTTGTGCCATCTGAAAAGACAGGAGCTCTCACTTCAAATTAACTTAATCTGTAGCGTTAAATAATTCATGTTGATTTAAGAAAGCTTTATTTCTAATGGGACACACATGATTTCAGAGTTAATATTAGAAGAGGCTGTGGAGGGGGAGGAGACAGGGAATTAGACTATAAAAGGTGCATGTACAAGTTAATTGCCTATCAATTATTCACCTTAAGTCTCTGGAAGTAGTTCCTCTGCCTCCCTCCTCCAACCCCCATGGTCCCCTTTTTCTGGTTGTCACCAGCACCCCTCTGGGACCAACCCCTTCCCTGCGCCGAGGTGTAGAGCCGCTTGCGGGGACAGCGCTGGTGGCTCCCCTCTCGTGCTGGGGAGGACCACGGACCAGCCTAGCCTCGGGATGCTCCTGCCGGGATGCCAGCGATGGAGAAGCCACCACACTGCCATCCAGCTTCCCCAGCCATCCACTGGGGAATGACCTGGATTCCTCCCAGATGGATGCCAGGAGTGACCTGGATTCCTCCCAGCACCGCAGGTCCTGCCTACCCCTGGCCATGGCAAACCAAAGGCTTGGGAATGCCGCCGCCGGATCGGCGCAGCGAGCCAGTGCCCCCCATCCTCCCCTCCTCTCCCTCCTGGGGAAGCCAATTCTCTCTTCAAAGTTTCTCCTCGCTCGGCTGCCTTTGAGATCTGGGAACTCAGCACTAATTAACGTGTCTGCAAATCCCCGCTCGGCTGGCGGGGCCTCGAATTCATGCACGGTCCCTCGCGTGCAGATGGATCCACGAGCTAGCCCTCTGGCTCCTTAAACTACACGGCTGGCAGATGCATATTTTAACAACACACATCTGTTGGCTATATAATCTCTTGTATTTGCCCTCCCTGCTCTGAGCTTTGATGGAAGACCGGAGGGAACTCTCCAGTGGTTACAGCCAAAGTGTTTGCTTTGCAATTTTGCTCCATCGCTGTCTGATTTTATTTTTAAATTTCTCCAAGTCCTAATCAGGCTCTTGCTCTATTTAATTAATACCCTGGCTTAGCTAAATAGATCATAAATGAAGAAGCCCTGCCATTAAAGATGTACCAGGTAGCAAACAGCCCTCTGGTGGCTTCCCAAAGCCTGCCTGGCTTGGGCTCCCCTGCCCCACCGCTGCCCTGACGTCCTTCGCCTGCAGAAAACGTGGATGCCTCTGCATCTCCCCACCCCACCTCAACGGCTTCATCAGCCGCTGCCTTCCCTGCTGGGGCAGGTGTTCCTGGGAGAGCAGAGGCTCATTCCCCGGACAATTTGGGCAGCGGTAGGAAGGAAGGTGAGGGAGACCTGGAGGGAGGGGGGCTCCATCGGTTCTGGGGTGGGTTAGCTGCGTTCCCCAGCAATATTTGTCCCAGCGACTCTACAAATAAAAGACTTTCCCCAATGCTGATGACACTAATAGGCTCATCTGTTTGAAAGTTTGGACTTCCAAGGCTATGGAATGATCTGTTCCACTACATTTAACCATGTAGATTTAAAAACAATGTGACAAAACCTTAAATATTTAATTAAAATATGGTGTAGATCTGCATCTGAGCAGGGAAGTAGGAGGCATCATCCCCACAGAGCTGTTGTCAGACATGAATGACAGCGATTGGAAACCCAAGCTGGGAGGCATTAGGGGATTTCTTGATACCAAAGAAGTGGAAAAGCTGGCAAGAACGGACAAGGCAGTGCCGACGCATGCAAAAAACCACCAGGCGACAAGGTTTTCCAGAGACAAGGCCGGGGTGTGACAGAGCGGGATGGGGTTCCCCAGAACCACCTCCAGCATCCCTGGCTGGCTGATGAGCCCCTCGAGTTGTTGGCAAAGCCAGCAGCAAACGACGGGCTCCCAGCCACCCGAGCCTCCCAGCTCTGCTCTAGCCGTGACAAATCTTTTCCCCGAGAACTGCCAGGTTTGCCCACGGATCCGGGGCCGGCTCAGGGATCCTCTCCTGCCTAGGTGACGCTGGGCAGCCTGGGATGAAGGAATGCCCCAAGAGCATCTTCTTCCAATGAGGCAGCTCAGGCAGCCTGTCACATCCCTTCCTAACCCAGCGAGAGACCTGACGTTTGGGAGACCCCACTGTCTGGGAGACCCCAAAAATCTGGGAGACCCAAAAATCTGGGAGACCCAACAATTTGAGCTGCTTAGCTCACGCCTAAAGCAGGCTCATCGAGTTGTCAGGCACTGGATCTGACGAGGAGAACTCCGCACAGCTGGTGGCATTACACATCTGTAACCACTGAACACGTCACTCCCTTTTCCCGTACAAACTGCCTAACGCACAGCAAGCTTAGCTCGACGTCCCGCACGCTGTAACCGGCTGTCAGCAGCCCACGCTGGCTCTTAACACACGAGGTGTTGGAGGCATCTACTCTTCGTGTGCCATTCCTGTTCCCTGGGGTTGGAGGCATCTACTCTTCGTGTGCCATTCCTGTTCCCTGGGATTGGAGGTATCTACTCTTTGTTGCGCCATTTCTATTCCCTGGGGCTGGAGGCATCTACTCTTCGTGTGCCATTTCTATTCCCTGGCTAAATCGCGGCGCAGAGCAGCCGTGCCAACGCCTGCCGCAAGCGTTGCAGCAGGACTCCGCATCCCGCTGCAAAGGCACGAAGGCGCCAGCTGGTGACCACTAACGACCCTCCAGCCCCTTGCCCAGGGTGGGGATTATCACTCCCACCTCCCCAGCCAGCCTTAAATTTCCCCAGAACATCTGCATAAATACATTTAAAGTGAAAGATGGGCTTCTGACGGCTTGCCAAGCCCCATCTTCTTACTGATCGGGCTTAAGTTGAACATGCTATAACTTTAATTTTCTTAAAAGGAAATGTAAGTTGCTGAACAACTTAGGTAAATGTACCAATTAGCAGCTACCAAGTATATTCACATAAACATTAACTACCATCTATTCAACACATTCCACAACCCCAAAGATAATAATGATTTCCTTTTGATCCATAAAAACATCTCTCTGCTCAATCAACGCTTCGCGGCAGCTCTGAGCTCTGACGTACGCCCGAGCGCTCTGGGACTAAATTAGTTTGGAAATCTTTAGCTCTAATTAAATAACATTATTTCTTTTGTCTGGCTCCAGCGACGTATTCTGCCTTCGCAACAGAAGGAGGGAGCCCAAGCGAAGGAGGGGAAGGGATACAGCTTGCAGAGGTTGTTGGTGCAAGCAAAAGCCCCCCCGACAGCTGCGTTCTGCGTTCCGATTCATTTGCAGGTGCCTTTCATGTACGGGCACATGGCAGAGCGCTGAGCTGCCGAGAAGGGTTGATTGAGCAGAAGGATGGATCAAAAGAAAATCATCATTATCTTCGGGGTCAAGTGAAGGAAGAGAAGGCAGTGGCTGAAGTTTGGGGGTAGGGTACTTGGTAGGGTTGCGGAGAGGGAAAACCAAGCACAGGGGAAATTACAAACCAGAAATTAGGACGCATTTTCCCGGTGACGCGCGGACTCTCCCGAAGTGCACCTTCAACCAGAACTAGGACCTTAATTCCATTTTTTTGGCTGCTTCAGACTGATTAGTGTTCACCTAAACACTCTTGGTTTCATCTTTTTTTAAGGACTTTTTGTCCCTGGAAATTAACAAGGTAAAAATAACCAAGGGGAAAAAAAAATACAACAAGGGGAAAAAAAAATACAACAAGGGGAAAAAAAATAGCCAAAGTTCAATTTAAACCAATGTAAATATGTAAACAGTTTCACTTTGGGGGTTGAATAATCAGGATGTATCTGGGAGCAGCACAGCCTGGGTTTTCTCCAAGGTTTTCAAGAAAAATAGCTTTTTTATTAACTTCTCTGAGGCCACATTCATTCTGGGAAGTCTCACCAACACCACCTGAACTCCTGATAAGCACTCACAACTGCTTTGCCAGCCTGCCAACAAAGCCTTCGCCAACAAAGCATCACTCTCCCACCTACTACCCCAAAAAAGGTCTTGACAAGATGTTGGGAGTCATCTCCCGTTTGCAATCCCATGCTTGGGAGTCATCTCCCGTTTGCAATCCCACGCAACACACTCCTGTGCTGCCCATGGGAAAGATGAATTACTGACAAACACACGATGAGAAAACGTACGTATGAAAATAGATGGTATGAAGATAGTTTTAAAACTACTAGTATTAAAGCCTTTCCTCAAGCCTTGAATTTCAAAAATTAAAGCAGTTTTCTCAAGGTTCCTCCTCCTGCTCCTGCCGCAAAGCAGCGCCGCAGCAAGGGCAACGCTTACCACACTGATGGCACCGACGCTCCTCATATCCTTAAATTTACGCACATACACTCCTGAATTGGCGCGTGTATTTGTAGAGCTGAAGTCCCAAACATTTTGTGCCTGCGTTACCCCAGAATTGCCGCACTCCCTAAGCGCCTACCTTTGCTACTGCCCTCAGGATGCAGACGCACCCCCGTGGTGCTCACGACAGATTCGTTTCCAGTCCTCTTGATTTAGCCACAAACCCTTTTGTCAAAAAGCCACTCAGTGGGACCGCCAGGACAAAAAAATTCCCCAACCCCCTCCAAGATGAGGAGGAGCTGGGACTTACCAAGAACAGTCAGCCGGGCAGGTCTGGATCGGATGGCCGCTTGGATGGCCTGACATTCATAGACGGCGTCATCTTGGAGATCAGCTCTCAGGATTTTCAAGTGATGCTGTCCGGACAGATGGTCTCCTACGACCAGATAGCGTGGATAACCTGCAGGAGGCAAAGCAGGGGGTGAGGAGGCAGCTGATGAGCCCAAGGATGACGAGCACACAGCCCAGAGCCCCTGATACCCCGCAGCAAAGAGCCAGGGGCCAGGCAGCTCCTTCCCCTCCTTGGCAGCCAGCCCAAGAAGAGAGATGGAGAGGCCTCCCAAATCCGGGAAAGAGACTGCAGGTTTTGCTCTAACAGTTCAAAACAGAAGTGCTGATGAAGGAGCATCAATGGCAATCCCTAGGGAAAGGGATGAGCCTTTCCACCAGGAAACCCACGTCACCTCTGGCTCCTGATTCCCTGAACTCCTTAAGCTGTGCATGCGCTTGTGGTGAAACACTGGGACACTTCCACTATTAGGGTGGCTGGGTGGGGGTCTGAAGGGGTCCTGACAGCCCTGGTCAGCCTGCCTCGTGTTGTGAGACACCTGAAGCACCACGGGAGGACGGCTGCCATCACCCCATCCGTCCCTGTGCCGGTGATTAATGCGCTGTGTTAACGCAGGCAGCCTGGCATGCTCTCGTGTTTTTGTTGTTTTGCAAGCTCTCAGCAGCAGGATTTGCTCTCCTGAACCGCAAGAAATACAAATGATGGGTTTGTTTGTATTTAGCTAATTAGATGACTGGCTGAGCTGGTATCATATGAGCTGGCAGTTCCTCTGGCTTAAAGCAGCCCCAGCACCGTTAATTGTGGAAGTCGTTCACATCAGCTACATACTTCAGTGGAGCTGTTGTTACCCGTTCATGTTGCAAGGTCTTGTATGGAAAGCTCAGCTCTCTAATATATGTAAAAGTTGTGGCACAGAGCTTTGAAAAACACTTGAAGAGGGGACTGCTCAGTCAGGCAAGTCTGAGAGATGCGTAATTATATGTATTAAAAGAAAAAAAATAAAAAAGAAAGAAAAGAAAATGCAGGCATTGCACTCTGGAGGTCCCTGGAGACCAAGAAACACAAACCCTCCCCTGGCTTCTGAATGTCACTGCTTGACTTGGAGAAAAACCCTCTCGGGTCTCCCGTGCTCTGCAGAAGTCGAGCTGTGGCAACGTCACATGCGTACAGCCTCCGCTGCCCTCTCGGCTTTCCAGCCAACGCTCTCCCTCAGTCGTGTGAAATATTTCACTAAAAAAAAAATAATCAGTATGTCCCAGCAAAATATATAGAATAAAATGTAGAACCTCTCCACTACTGTTCCAGAACCTTCGGCAGCTGCAATAAACCCTCAATCACAATGCAGGCGTGGGATTAAGCAACGAGAAGTCTGGGGAATTTTATTACCAAACCAGAACTTGCCAAAAGTACAGCTTAAGGAAGCCACAAGTGCTTGTGGGCTCCTCTGGACTGCCATAAACACATTTATTCAAAGCAAACAGAGACTTTCTTGGTTTGGGTTTTTTTTTTTGTGGAGAATGTCAAAACAGGCACTTTCAATGTTTACAAAACATTTCAGTCTGTGTTTTGGAAACATGAGGTTTGTTTCCAAAAGTCAACTGAAAACCAAAGTCAGGCTTTCCAAAGGGTCAGGTCACACCTGTGGGAAATCAACCATTTTGTTTCAAGTCAGAGTAAAAGAAGTTTTTGTTTATTCCGGGTTTTAACAACTATGTTTGAATTGGCTGGAAGGATTTGTAGTTGAAATGAAAACACTCATTAGTCTTAAAATAAATATTGTAGGTGCCCCTGCAGTGCTGGGCGGGGAGAGCTCCGGTTTTCCAGGTTTAGGTAGGGTCAAGACTTACTTGAGAGATCCCGTCCGACTCCCAGGGCGAGCCCGTCTTTGATCCACAGCACAATGCCATTGTACTCGGGGATGGCACAGAGCAGCGTCACGGGCTGCCCGGCGATCACCACCTGGTCCTGGGGCTGCTGCGTGAAGGACGAGGCTTGACCTGGAGCAGGGAAGGAGAGAGGAAGAGGAAGAGGAGGCTGTCACTGCTCCGGTGCTTCCCCATGCAATGCAGCGCCTTTGGGATGCACCAGCCCGAGATGCTCCTGCCGTGGTGCAAACCCGAGGCTGAATTCTGCAGCGATTCATTAAGTGACTACTTATGGCTCCTTCATACACTTAAAAATTTGCAGTGTTTTTCCTTCCTGGGGAAAAGAAAATGATACAGCAAAGAGGTGCCAGGGTTTCCTCTTACTGTTTTCTTCCAAATTGTGCTGCCAGTGTTTTAGCCATCACGACCAAGGCAGCAATATTTAATATTACACCTGCTACCCCTAAAGGTCCTCTGCTTCCGAGTCCCGCTCCCACCTCACGTGCTCTCTGGAATCAGGATGCATAGGTAGGAACCTGCTAGAAAACAGGCAGGAGAACTGCCTGCTGCCGGCCCCTCTCCTTCCAGAGTGTAACCTACTTGTATTTGCTGCAAGCATCACACACACGCCCGGAGATGAAAGGAAGTGACAGCCCTGCACTGTTTTTGGGGTTTTTTTTGTCGGTTTTTTTTTTTTTCCTAAAGTTTCACTCTTCAAACTTCCAAACTATCCAACCTTGATGAGCCAAGCCCTTAAGCATGGCAGCTGACACAGGTGGACCAAATGTGATGGGCTATCATCTCCCTTCCCAGCCCTTCCCCACCCTGAACGCTGCAAGACCACCCCAAAGCCCTGGGGTCAGCTCCTGCCACCCTGAGATGGCTCACACCTGAGGTGTGAGATGAAACTTCTCATTTTCAACAGAAAGCACTCAGCCTTTCACGGCAGAGTTTGCTAAGTGCTGGCATGACGTTTTATTTTCACTCTTTGAAACGCATCATCGTCCCTTGGCTTTGCCATGATAGGAAAACATCCAAAGTGTTAAATGCTTCTGGGTTTTTTTGGTTTTTTTGTGGGTTTTTTTGGTTGGTGGTGGTTTGTTTGTTTTTTTCTTTCCAAAAAGAGTGCTCTGCTTTTCAGTCTGGGAAGATGAGGATCTGGGATGCTCATGCAACACATCCCTGCGGTTCAATGGTGCCGGTTTGCTCCCTCCTCTTGATCTGAGCATGTAAATAATAAAAGGAAGAACAAACAGTGACACAGCCCCCCGAACGTCAATATTCCTCCAGGATATCTTAGAGATGGCTTGCTCCATCCCAAGCTAGCCATACATGTAGTGCCACAGGCTAACGCTGGAAGGTCCTAAATGTAAAGCCCCCCAGGCTGACCCACTGACAGCTGGACCCCTTGTGAGCGTGGTCTTTCATGTGAGTTATTTGCAGGGCATCTGAAGGGCGCTATCGCTTCGGAGCCCTTAAAATCCTACTCTTACTCGGGATAGAGGAGAGATCCAGGAAAGAGAGAAGTTGGGAGGAAGGCAGAATGGCTGGATTGCGACCGGCTGCGTTAGCTGATGGGTTCGAAGGATCAGAAGCCTCGCTGTGTGTGAATTATCGTCCTGCCACAGCCACAGAATTAACAACCCACACCCCTCAGCCGAACATCACTTCAAGACACGGAATCGTACTGCGCTGAAGAAAAAAAAAAAGTTTCTCTTTAAAATCCATTTGTTAAACCAGGACAGTCTCCACGTGAACCGCCCTAAATCAATTCAATCCTAATTTACATTAATTCAATTTAATAACTGGCTGATGATTAATCCTAAACCAAGGTTAAATAGGACACAAGTTCCCACAACTAAACTTGTTTCCAAACGAGTCGTTGGACCGTGCCCACAGGGCAAAGCTACAAAGCTCAACGCACACATAAACCAACATACATCCCCGTGTGAGCGTTTAGATTTCAATTTCATTTATCGTAGCTTAACTTAAACTTGCTCTTCGCCAGCTGAAGATGCATGGGGGAGAGCAGAGTGATCCTTTCTAGATTTCTCCCAGTTCAAAAAGCCCTGCTGAAATTGTCACCCATCTCCCCGCAGCACCCAGGAGCACCTCCAGCATCCCATTCACAGGTATTTCGAAGGTCCCAGCTCTCCCAGCACCCACACGTTTGCAAGGAAATTTGATTTTCATCATGGGTGCTCCAAAAGCCCACAGCGGTGGCTCTTGGTGCGGTGCTCCATGCACAACGGGACAGGTTTATCCCAAGAAGATTCCAGCTCCTTCTGCTGGGAGATCCTTGCTGGAAGTCACGGTGGCCTCCAATACCAGCAGAAACCCTTGCTGTGCTGAATTAAGATTGAGAAAATTGATTTCAAAGGGAATATTAATCAGCTCTGTATTCTATTTGGACTCATAAAGGACAAGCGCTACTAGGATACGAGGGAAAAGCGGGGATGAGAGAGAAAATTAGGAGAGAAAGCAGAAAAAAGTGAGCATTTTGCTTTGCTGTTTTGTGGTTTGGTTTTTCTATATATTATTATTTTTTTTTCCCACTGGCTAACTATGTTTTCCCATCTCTTTCCATAATCTTGACAATTCTCAAGGCAAGCCAGGCAAGCGGGGACAGGGCTGGAACGTGGCAATAACCCAAAAAGATTGTTTTATCAGTGACAACTATCAGCTTGTCAGCTGGGAGCTGCGAGCGTCCTAATGAGAAAGCAGAAGCACGAAGTGGTGGCCGTGCCCTCCGAAAATGCCCATTAAGCAGAGGCTTCGTTTGGTAATTGCTGTTAGAAATGAAACCCTTTGTAGGGTTGGTGGGGTTTTTTGTTTGTTTGGTTGGTTTTATTTGTTTTTCTTTTTCTTTTTGTTTCTTGATTTGTTTTCGAGAGCAACTGATGGTCATGGAAAATCACAGCAGAAACATGGCATATGTCTCCTGTCTTTTCCTTCTCTCTGTTTGTTCAGCATGAAAAATTGTCACTTAAACCCTTTTTTTTTTTTTTTTTTTTTGTGTCCAAGGCTCCATCTCAGCTCAGACTCAGTTGCAGGAGAGGAGAGATGGGGTAAGGACTGTAAGAGCATTACCTGGCCCAGTCCCTGCTCCGTGGCAGGATCATCTCTCCCTGCAAAAAAGCAGCCAGGGAAAAAAAAAAAAAAAAAAAGTACAAGGCAGAGCTCAACTAGCTTTCAAATCAGCTTAAAGTCTGATTACTGGGTTTAACTGGGTTTGGAAGATCAGAGGCCTGCCCATGTTACAGCTTTCAGCTGTCTTATGTCTTAATGTCAAAGGAACAAGTAATTTGCAGAAAAATTTTGAGAGAGATAAGATACTTGACAGAAAATAACTGAAAACGGGGAGACTGGGAGAGGGTGATTTACAAATGCAGGCTGAGCCGTTTCGGCTACGAGAAAATGGGCTGAAACACATCAATTGGGTGGTTTTTTTTTTCCTCAAACGTTTACAACATTATTACAAAATGGTGCTTTGGTTTCAAAGCAGGGTGGTTTGACTCCAAGAACAGAACAAAACAAGCACTTCGACGCCCACACAAGATACCGTTGGTCAACCAAAGATTTCCCGTTCTCCTCCCTTCTCATAAATAGGGTATCAGCCAAAAAAAAAATCTGGTTTTAACCATAACCTGGCTTCCCAAATCCAAAGCCTTGCAGAGGATGGAATTCAGACCCCACGAGCCCAAGCAGAAGTCCAGGCAAGGTACTCCCAGCAACCACCAGCCACGTTCCTCCTGCTTTTGGAACGCGCTCACTGCCCCGTGGCACCAGCTGCAAACAGCAGGGATGGGGCAGCAATGCCCCCCTACCCAAGTGTACTCCTCTTTTACTGTTTTTACCCTGCTTTTCCCCACTTGGCACGCTTTCAAAGAAAGAAAGAACCCAGCTGACACTTGGCTTGGTGCAAGCATTTGCTTGGGAGCCGCTCGGCACCGACTCCCCTTGCACCAGCATCCGCGCAAGCATCTTCTGCTCCGCAGCCAGCGGAGAGGAGGAGCAGCCAGCAGATGCAAATATTAGGACTCTGGATTCACTGTTGGGTTTTTTATTTAAATAATAATAAATAAAAAAAAGCGCAAATGGCTATGCAAATGAGATGCTACCCATGCCTCTTGGCCACCTCCCAGCACGATGGCCAAGTCCCACCTGCACCCTTCAGCTGAGCGCGGGTTGTCAGCCCCAGGTCAACCTGTGATCGTAGGGGGATACTTTGGTGTCAAGAGAAGCCACGAGAGGCTCTTGATCTCAGAGCCTCATCTTCTTCTGGTTGCTGGCTTTGCTTTGCTCCCTGAGGAGCTATTTACACTGCCAGGCGACTGCGTGACCTGTTTTCTGGCTCTGCGATCTCCCACTTTCCTGGAGGAAGCATCTCTAAAACAAAAGCGGGGGGCACTTCTCGCAGCTATTGAAATCCTGAACGGCAGGAATGGGAGAATAAAGGAGCCACCGTGAGCAGTGAGCAGGCAATAACGCTAACCCTGCTTTCAAAAATCACAGGCAGGACCATTACGAAGTCACAAGCATGTCATGAAAGCTTAAGGGGGAAAAACAAAAAAGAGGAAAAAAAGAGAGAACCACTTTAGAACTCTTTCTATTTCCTTAATAGATTTTGCACCTGTGGCTCCTGTTTCGCAGTGTTTCTCTGTAATGTTGCCTTGTTCTTTCAACCAAAGGCTGAGTTCTGCAATGTTTGCGGCGTTCAAGGGAAATCACAGCACTAGGGCCGGAGCATCCCTTTTCGGAGAAGCCTCACCACCCCACGGATGGTGAGCAGGACCACAAATCCCATTTCACCACCCCAGAAACGAGAAGGAGGCATCGACATGCCAACATCGCCAAGGTCACGCAGGGCATCCGCGCCGCGGCAGGACCTCGCTGCTCCTTCCCATCGCCAAAGCGATGCTGGTGACTGGCTTTCTAAGCTCTCCGAAGACTTGAAATCTGTTTGCCTGAGTTCTTGTCTGAATTATTTCAGCTGGCAGCCTCCTGCGTCAAAACCAGCCTGCCTGCAGACAACTCGCTGCGAGAAGAGAAGAGGCAACCGGGAACAGCAGATAGTTAAATTTTCATTACCCGAGAGAAGTGAGTATTGTAGTAAGAAGCAAGGGACTTACAGAGGGAACAATGACTCATTAGAAATGGAGACACCGTGGCTCCTTTTATGTAAGTGGTGCTTTGAATTTCCATTGTGTTCTGAAAAGAATTAGTCCTTTTTGTTGCGGAGAGAAGTGGCAAAGGAGGACTATGAAGCTCCTCGTAAAAATATTACTGTTCGGAAATGAAAGGCTCAGTGATTAAGAGCAGTGGGACATTCTCCTGGTCCCTCAATGTGGAGAACTAATTCTTCCCTTGACTGGGAGCCGGGATGATGTGCTGGGAGGATGATCAAGGGGCTGCTGTGTGACAGCCTAAGCCAAGGCGCTATCCTGGAAGGGTCCCTCTTCAGCCCAAGCAGAATCCACCACTGCGTGTTGTAAAGTCACCACTTCAGTGATCACCACGGATGTAAAGTCACAGCATCGCAGCCCAGCTCGGCGCTGGCTTCCCACGACGCGATGCCTGGGGATGGAGCCACCTCTTTCTTGGCCATGGAGAGGACTGGGGAAGGGGGGGGAGGGGGGGCTGCATGCCCACGGTTTCCCGACAGACCCGGGCTTGTCTCCGCACCACCCCGCACAGCTCCTGCTATCGATCCCGTGACAAATGGGCTACCTCTCCACACTCCTTCAGATGGGTCCTCTCCTCCCCGCCAAGGACAAGGAGCTCCCTGCATGCGGCCCATCACGGTTCAAAACACACGCCCGCATCGATTTTTAGATGATTAGGAAAAGCAAGCAGACAAAAGCCTTACATTATTTACAAAGCTCTCTAGAATTGTCAGTCATGGGGAAGCGCAGCACGAAAGAGGGAGAGCGGGGAAGAGCCGTGGGGATGGAACAGCCGCCCATCACCTTCCTCCCAGTTACCTCCCAGTGAGAGATGCCACCAGCCCAGCCCTGAGGTGGTGTGCAAGCTCTTGGTTGAGCACAGCAGTGGAGCAGAAAGGTATGGCCAAGTGGCACAGCGAGGACTTCCCCAGAGAAGGACAAAGGCAAGCTTATCCTGCACCTTCGGAGAAGCGAAAGGATCAGCCCCAGACAGGGGCAGATGAATTGCACCAGCAATGTTGTCCACAGTAAGGAAACACGGAGCAGCATCCCTAAGGGAAAGCCACTTGGTGGTGGCCACAGCCATGTTGTGTGCTTACTCTCCGCCTCATGGAAGGGAAAAGAAAGGTAGTTTGAGTTCATCCCTTGCATAAGCTTTCTATTATTTTATTTTGTTTCCTTGGGGGAGCGAAGAAAAAAAAATAATCTGTTTGAACAAAAATGTCAGTTTGGCCTTTTTTAGTTTGACTACGTAAGTCTGGCTCATGTGGCTTCTGTATGCTTGAGGTTGCTGAATTATTCAATTGGAAAGAAAGAAAAAAAAAAAAAAAGCACAACACCCTTCAGTCCAGGAATGAATCAGCTGTACGGAAAGGCAAGCGGCAGCCGGCTTCTCCGTGACCACCCAGCCGTGTGAGCTGTGAGCCGGCACTGGATGTGTCCCTTCTCCTAGCACAAAGCAGGGAGCTGAGCTCACACCTTCCTCACCCACAGACACTGAGGGAGGTGGGATCCACTTTTCCCTTGAAGCACCCCAACAGGCAAAGCTGGCAGTCCTGGAGCTGGTCTCCAGCCAGCCACGCAGCTAAGAGGGGAAGGAGGAGCCGCACCAAGGTGGAACCAAAGCCACAATGATGCTGGGTGCTGGGACCACCCCAGGAAAAGCCATGCCCACAGCCAGGGCCGAGTTTAAGGTGCAGAGGTGGTGCTGGGCTCTTCAGCTTGGCCGCTGGGTAACCCTTTGCCTCCCGGCCACGCACCAGCTCCAAGCAAGCTGGCGCAGCCTCCGCTCATCCTGCGGTGATGTCAGCTATTTTCCTAATGCCGCTTAGAGAAGAAAGATCAGCATCCCACTGTGTCCACTAAGTAGCTTCAAACGGGAGACAGGGAAATTTTGAATAAGATATTAGACCTTTTAGAAATCTTTTTTTGTCTATTAGTCACACAGGCGAGAGATCTGAACTATCGAGCATTCCACTCGCTTTGATACCCACATGAAATCCCAGCACTGCTTTCAAAGTCACTGTGAGTAGTTTGATCAGCCATGCAGAAAGGGCTTAAATGTCATCGTCTGCTCCGTTATTAGCTACCGATTGGGAAAGGTGTAAGCGTATACTTACCGTGGGATATTTATTAGCAACTTTCTCGCAGCACCAGCTTTGAGAATTACCTCTTGCGAGGTTCAACGCCTGTTCTTGGTAGCTGCACTGATAGAAAACAAACTAACGTACCGCATCAAGGCATCCAAAATTATTTGTCCCCCACCAGCAGCTTTCCAGTGACCTTGCAGACTGGACCGCGCTGAATATTCAGACTGGACGGATGGCTCCTGGTTGTTCTGCTTTAACAACCTCGCCTGTACCGCCTGCCCGGATAAAGCTGCATTCATCAGAAGCAGCGTTATCTTCTATCAGACAAGATGACAGAGCAGGGGGAAAAAAAACCCCAACCCAAGTAGATGAGGTGTGGGGCACACAGGACATCCTGAGCCAGAGAGGAGCGGGAGGCTGCACGCGGTGGCGTTTTGCCACAAGGGCTGGCACACCAGGGCTTTGCTCCTGCGGCAGAGAAGCAGGCGAGGCTTCGTGGTGGGGCAGCAGCAGAACTGAGGGGTCACAGGAGGCAGAGCTCGCTGTGTTCCCAAAGCTAACGGCAGACACAAGAGGTGCCTGCAAGGGCAAGGGCTGCTGCCCCGTCCTGGAGCCTGGGCACTGCAGTTACCCCACCGCCGGCGCCAGGGCAAGTGAGAAGCTCCAAGCATCCTGCCAAGGCAGCTTGCGGTACGGGGGTGATGCCTGTTCTTGCTAGAAACCAGAGCAACAGCGTGACAGGCGATTTCAAAGGCACTGGGAAACCTGGGCACGGTGCTGATCAGCATCCCCTGCTTGAGACAGGAGATGCTTCGCTCTCGTGAGCAGAGGGGAATAGATTTCCTCACATTGATCCACCTGGAGGCCCCAGCTCCCGTTGAAAATTGCCAATGACTCTAAGAAATATTTTGTTATCAGCATTCCTGAGGAACCTGTCACAGAATAATAAATTACCATTTGCTCTTCTGTCAAGGCGTAGCTGTCCTGGCACGGCTCCACAGCAGCCAGACTGACGGGCTCACGAGGGAGCTGGGAGGAGAAGAGGAGATGCTTCGGTAACTCCAGCCAAGCCAGCTTTCTCCGTGGCAACGACAGATGCTTTTCCGATGCTAACTATTTGTAGCTGACAAACAGTGCTCAGAAAGGGGTCGGCAGGTCCTTGGCTGCAGGAGTCTTGCAGAGAAACCCCTGGGACCTAAACCCACCCCCATTAATCCACAAAGGAGGAAAAAGGAACTTTTCCTTCTGAAATAACAGCTGATGCTCAAACTAGCAGGCAGCAGTCTGCCCCCCGCAAAGTCTCCCAGATAAGGAGATTTTATGAAGGATTTTATCCCTTATGACCTTCTGAAATCTCTCAGGTGATCCCTGGCAGCCCTGGATTACATTCAATCCGGGTGCATCCCTTTAACCCACCCTTTGTTCCCAGATCGGGGCTGCTCTTTTGAAATCCAGCCCTCTCCGTCTCAGTGAGTTAGAGGGCACACAGGACACTCGTCCGTCGGAAAACGAGAAGGGTGGATAATCCATTTCACAAACGATTTGGAGATTTCAAAGCCTGGCTCTGCTCCCAGACAAGTGGCAACTGGAAGTTGTGGAGTCCACAGGGTGGAAAATTAGACCAAAGAGCTCGCCTTGGGGTCGCACCACGTTTCGCTTCTATCCTCGTTTTTCAAAATCCGTTATCGCACGCTTTGAGGCGCGGAGAGAAATCAAAATGAAGATTCATTTCAGAGCAGAAAACGCAGCTATTTAATACTAAAAGCTACTGAAAGATTCTGCTCCTTCTCAAAACAGTTCTGAGCGTAAGTAGTCTCACTACAGGTCGGTGATGCATTCTGCCCACCGTATAGATTGGGGGACTCACGCAGAGTGGTTAAAGTCTCTCTACAGGACTTTTGTCTCCAACTTTGCAGGCACTTGAATTGCCACCACGCCAGGTGCCCTCCAACAGACCCCTCCCCTGTATGAGAAACGCCTTGGGGGGTACCAATCTGCACGTAGCCAGGTAGGAAAATGCAAGAAGAAACCTTACTATTGCCCTGAACCACCGAGAGGCCGCTGACGGCACAAAACATTGACCGTGTGGCTTCTGGGGGTCCATCAGCGACGTGATGTTATGGCTGCGCCGAGGCTGAGGACTTGTTCCGGCTCCCTGCTGTTTGGCCAAGTTGGGGAGCAGGGTAAGATTGCTTCAGGTTATGTTGTGTGGATGATCAGGTCTGAAGATGAAGTGGAATGAGAATTAGCAGGTTTCTGCTGTAATTATTGTTTATCTGGATTTTTCCAAGCAGAAATGATTGTAAATACACGCACTTCCCCCTTCCTCTTTTTTTTTTTTTAACATGCAAGATTCATATTTAGACTTAAAGCAAATTATTCTGAAGAACAGCCTAAAGTTAAGCGTATACCATACGCACAAAAACAAAGTGGCAGGGAAAAGACAGGAGATAAGAGACGCGGAGATGAACAGACGGAGCAGATCATCGGTTGAGTAGGAAACGTTTCACACATACGTCCATCCTCGTTACCTGAGGAAGGTGCTTAAGGACTCAGATCATTTTCTATCCGCGCTTGTTGGCCTAATAAAAGCTGCCCTCCCCTGAAACCCATTGCTGCTACGGCATCCGTAGACATGCCTACAAAGTGCATTTCTTTGCTCAGCCATCATGGGGGAGGCCAGTGACCTCCACCGTTGCCTCCAACAACTGCCTCCTGCTTTTTTTGACTGGCTTTTACCCAAGGAAGCCAAAAAGCCATGAAAAACGAGAAGACACATTAATTCAGTCAATATTTCTAGCCTGGCAACTGCTTTATCAGCCCAGCTGCACCCCTGGGAGAAGCTACAGGCTGTGTCTCACCGCTCCTAACAGACCCAGCAGCTTCTCTGCGTTGTTCTTGAAGCGGGGACCGCGTCAGAAGGGGACTCAAATGTATTTAACCATCAGCCTTTGCTGTTTGTTTTGTTCCTGGCTCCTTCTCAACGGTCCCCACTGAGGAGTCAATGGCTTGCAAAACCCCAGTCCAAGTCGAGATGAGCACATTTCCAGCCTGCTGAGTTAATTAGCAGGTAATGAGAGATGCTCATCAATAAACCCAGCTGTTTCTGACCCCCCTCCTGGGTTGAGCCTCCATGCCTGCAGGACAGAGGAATCTCTCCATCCCATGACGAGCTCCACGTGGCTCGCTTCGGAGATGATGTGCTCTCACCCTGGAGCAGCCAAACCCCTGGCCCTCCACAAGAAGGCAAAGCTCTGTGAGAGGTCACACAACCAGCACGGCAACAAAACCCCTTCTCAGTCAGGTTTTTGGGGGAGACGCGTTTCCACTTCGTGTGGTAGCAATGGATTCCTCGCCCAGGGTTAAGAGCAGGCAGCATAAAGCTGGGAGTCAAATTAAGTACCTTAATTTTCACAGCATTTCACTCTCTTGCAGCACAAATCGCTCTCCCAGGAACCCCCTCTTGAAACCTTGAGCCCACAGCTGAGGATCGAACCCCCCGGGGGTGGTGGTGGGGTTCTTCTGCAGCATCAACCACAGCAAAGCTCAAATGCAGGTCCCTTCTCAGGCTAAAATCCCCAGGAATGGGGACAGAAAAGCCCCCCCCCCCACTTAGTAACAGCTGCACATTCAGCCTGTGCCACCTCCATTTCTGAGCTGAGGAAAAGCCTCCTGCCTTCAACGAGGCAGGAACATAACCTGTTTAAGGTTTTAGAGAGAAAGACACATAACCATCATCATAATTTTTAAGCAGCAATGTGCAACACAGCGCCTTACGGACTCCTATAAATTACTCGGCACCCGGCTGCCAGCTCAGCCTAAGCTCGATATTGCCTGCAGTAATTATTTGGATCAAATGCAGTTTATCTGCTTCATATTTGTGTTTCTGTGCTCTCTGGTAACTTATAAATGTCATTGCAGTGTTTATTTGTTATAATGAAACTTAATGACGTTTTAAACCAATGGCTGTGGTTGTGGGCTGCAGGTTTGAAGTAATCTCTTCATCTCAGGAGCAGGAGGCCCAAAGATAACATTAAATTACCCTATAGGAAAGGAAGATGTATGCAGACAGATATTCAGGGCTGTGTATTATTCATCGGAGAGATGACTAGCAATGAGCCACGGCGCCTAAGGCTATGGACTCAAAGCATTGTCACCCCGTGAAGGCGAATGTTCTTGTCCAAGGGGAACTAGTTGTCAAGTCACAAGCCCAAATGCATCTCAATCTGTTTTATTAAACCTTCTAAGGGATGCTGGGGTGGCTCGGCGCAGGATGCCGGCGTGAAACAGCTGGCAGGGAAGAAACGAGGTGGGGCGGCTGCAAAATGAAGCCGAGCTGGTTGGGAGAGAATCCGGCTTTTCTGAGGTTTCAGAAGGGGATGGGGAGGGCAGCTGTGGTACCCCATTTCAGCCCAATGCCTGATGCTGAAAGGCCATTCTCCTTCCACACGAGGCCCAGCATAAACTTTTCTTGCCTTTGCTTCAGGCACTGCTCCTTGTCCTCCCTTCTCCTGAATAATTTCCTCCCTTGGTTTCTATTGCTGCGTGTATTTATAGACTCTGGTCGTGTCTCCCCTTGAGCCTCCTCCAGACTATATAAATTTACCTCCTTCAGTCTCTCCTCTTACAACCTGCTCTCTAATCCCTGGGCCGTTCCTGCCACCACAGTTAGTTTTCTCCCCGCTCTCCCGGCTGCAGGGACCAGCACCACGCACGATGCTGCGCAATTACTGATGCCTTATTACCTCGGGATCTGCTGAAGCAAAATGCCTGTGGCAACAGCCAGGAACATCTTTCCCTCAGCTCCCTCCTCCCCATCAGGAGGTACAGCACCAAAAGCAGCTTTAACCCTTGCATCGCCGCCCAGCTTCAGCACCTCTGGTTTTTGGGCTCCCTCCCTTCGTGTGGGCACTGTACGGCTGGGCTGATGCTTCCACACCTCTTGGCCATCAAAGCTCAGTAACACCCCCCTGGATTTCTCAGGAATAACAAAATAGCATCACTAGCCCCTTCCACAGCAGGGCAGCGAGGTTTTGTGGTCTCCAGGAAGCTGGACCCCAGCTGTCTGTTCAGTGAAGTTTGGCTTTTTGCCTTCGCCTGCTTCTCCTGCACAAGGTCAGGCAGGTCTGGCAATAACCTGTGCTGCAGCCATCCATCCTCAGCGGTACAGCTTCTGCCTTTTGCTCTAAACCCATGCAAAGATACCCCTCCTGCACTGCCACCAACCTGCCTGCCCCCCAGGGCTGTTGTGCCACCCCCTTCCAAACCCCTCAGCAACCCTGGGAATGCCAGTGCCTAGAATTTCCACCATTTCACGTGATTTTCGGGAAAGAGGCTCTCCAGGACAGTAGCCCTGGGGATGTGCAGCACAGGGAAGTAATTCCTAGAGAGGTCAAACACTACAAGCAAACACCTGTCAACGCATCATTCGCCAACCAACAGGAAAAGCAAAAAAGCCCGGGTAACTTATTTGATTAACCTCATCTGACCATCTGGATTAAACCCAGAAGCTATTATTGGCAGACACGTTACCTGATGACAACTGACAAGAGAAATTAATCTTCATTATATGCAATCCTTATGCAACCAGCCCTAGAGAACCTCCTGCAAGGATCTCGCTGCAAAAGCTTGTCTGAGATCCCGTCTGAGCCCCCCCCGAGACCCCATCCCCCAGCTCCCTAGGAGCAGATAGGATCTCTGTGCATTCCAGCTGGGAGCACTGCAGATTAATGCACCCGCACACCGCTTCTTGCAGCACCCAGAGCCTCGGCAGAAGCCTCCTGTCCCCCAACCGACTGGCTATAACCTTGCTTAAAACCTCTGTGACATCAATTAATGAGAAGGAGAGGACTGTGCAGGGCCACCTGCAACGACCTTGCTTGCAAACCCTTGGAAAGGGAGTTAATTCTGGAATAATGCGGCGGCTCGGCAAGGAGGGGTGGCGGGGCCCGACGTCTTCCAAGCAGCTATCGAAACAAACAAGTTGACAAATGAGGCTGCCTCTTAATGAAGCCAAAGCCAAAGTCAATACTCGGCCCTTCTATCAGGGCACAGATCAAAGATGGTCTCAAGGGCAAACGACCTTGGTGGGGGTGGGACAGCTGTCACTCGGAGGAGGGAAGGGATGGCAGGGAAATGAAAAGGAGCAGCCTTGGAAGAGGAGGGAGACAAGGGCAACCTGCAGAAGAAGAAAGGAAAAAGATTTAGGAGAGGAGATGCACAGGAGGCTGGGGGGAAGCCTTTCTTCCAGGCCTGATGTGCTCTCTCAGCAATTAAATCCGGTTATTAAGATCCTGGTGTTCCATCCTCAGCTGTCACCGCTGCGCACCCGGAGCTACAGCCTTCTGACAAACCATGTGGCGGGTATTTCATCTGCAGGGGCTTTCCTTCCCCTCCTCACCCCACTCACCAAAGACCGACACGGGGAAGGATCAAGGTTCCCCCACCTATCGCTGAGCGTTGGGGAGGGGGTTAAAACATCACCTTCAAATCAGGTACACTGGGGGGCATCTTCTGCTGCAGCGAAGAGAGGGGCAGGGGGGGAAACAGAGGCAGGAAGGGAGAGGAAGAAGGAAACCCTCCCCAGAAGAGCACAATAGATAAAGAGGTCTTCTGCAAGAAGAAATGGGCAGCCCCGCTAGCAACAGATGCTCGTAGACGGAGCCGCTCGCCGGCGCAAGGGCCAGCTGTCCCCAGACGGCTCAGCCCTACGGTGCCCCTGCCCCCATTGCCGCCCTCCGAGCCATTGCTTTAGCACTGCCCATCCCAAACTGGGCAGCCTCGCAGCCAGGAACGGCCAAGCCACGGGCTCCTTTGAGGCCAGTACAAACCAGTACTCAGGCGGGACACCCAAGCCTGACCCCAGCCTTGCCGCGGTGGGCAGCCCTCCTTGCTGCTCCTCCATACCCCGCCTTCGGTTGGCTTAGCCTTGCAGATTGCCTGAAAGTTTTACTGAATCTTTCTATATTTTGTGTTTGTGGAACAGTCAGCTATAGGAGCATCTGGATTTTAAAGAGTTCGCCTCCACATTAGAATTACGTTAGCACCTATTAATCTATGATGTATGAGTTGCTGTGCTGCTTGAGACTGTGTTACTTGAAGGTCCCTGCTCCACAGACCATAATACCCTTAGTCCTTACTCTCTAGACCATAACCAGAGCACCGAGGTTCTACTGCACACAGGATGAGTTACTGGACAACGGGGAAAATCAGATGTACAGCCGTCCAACTTGGCAATTAAACTCACTTTTAAGGTGTCCCGAAGTGAACTACCCTCATTATAATACCAAAAAACCCACCCACGGGTCAAGAAGACCCTTGCCCAGGTGAAGACCCTTCCCCTGCGCAACCATAGTAACAGAAGAGGCTGACGCAGCAGATATGACAATTATACGCAAATTACCAACCAACCATTGTAACTGGGAGTGCACGCCCTTGTCATTGGGGTGTATAAATGAAATCGGCGCAGGCGCGCTTGGTTTGCGGCGATGCCACCGAGCACCCCGCGCTGCGGTGCAGGTGTTAAGAGGTTTGATTCCTGCAATAGGGATTCCTTCCCGTTTGTCCAGCACAACATGGATTTCACCCTCCGCTCGAGCCTTCTGGTGCCACGTGAGCCAAGAGCCCCGTAGAGCCCTGCCACGCCGCCTCCAGAAACTTCCACCATCAGCTCGGCTCCCCCCGTCTCCCTTTGAAAGCTCCGCGATTGAACGCTGGTCTAAGCTGATGGCAACAAAGGCCTGGCATACTTATCTCCAGGTCAACCTAAATATTTCATTTAGCTTCTAAAGAAGTCAATTCCTTTCTCTCTTTCTTCCTTCCTTTATTTTAAAATCTCAAAATGCATACCGTCTCTCATGAATATTGATGAAGATCATTAGTCACTGAACATTTTTGCTTCCCTTCTCTTTCACCCGTCTATATAGAAGCTTCATCTTTGTTACAGGGGGAAAAGCAAAAAAAAAAAAAAATCCATCTCAGATCTTTGAATGTTTGAATGTATTTCAAGATCAGCCCCATTAATACATTTATAGAGTGAGTAAATACCTATAGGAGCAAACACTGGGCGTAAAAGCGTATGTATATACGGAAAGGCCCCGAAATTGCTGCTGCACGAGAGGTATTTATTAAGGTTTGCGGTTTAAGTCGTTGCTTGGTGAAGGGTCGCGGTAGCAGCCCCAGGTACTAAATAACCGTCGCCTTGGCTGCCTGGCCGAGGGGAATTCGGCTCGCAGTGCCTCTCGCACTCGCTCCCTACCCATCCTGCGGGTTTCTGACCGTGCCTGCTCCTTCTGCCCTCATCAAGCCGAACCCCAAGGCTGCTCACCGACTTCAGTCTTACGGAGTGAGTACAGATGGCAGGGTTTGGCCAGATACAGCAAATAACTTTTTTTTTTTTGGGGGGAAAAAAAAAAAAAAAAAGAACAGGGCTCAGAGGACTCGGCTCGATATGCTTCGTGATAATATTTTGTTATTTCCTTACGATAAAAATGGATTTTCAGAAAGGTTTCGAAAAAAGCCAGCCCACCCCCAAAGCAAGGCGCTTCACTGGGTGTTTTGCTGTGTCTTCCAGTCAAACCCAACAAAGTCCCACTTCATGGAGAAACGGGCACAGGTTCGTTTTGTTGACCCGAAACACACAATTTCTTCTGATTTGCCATTACAGCTGTAAAATCCAGCTGTCCTGTGCCACTCCCGTAAGACACGAGCTTCGCCGTACCGGCTGGGGCTGCAGAGCAGAGATGACATTACGTGACCTATTGACACAGGGGGCAACCAGTGGGGAATAGAGCTTCAAAAGTATTTATTTAAGCCTTTTCACGGCATACCAAAGCCACGGGCTCTCTTGTTCCTGCAAACACCAGAATTTCATCTTCACAACGATTTTACTCAGCTCCCACTCCACAGCCGGGCTCTAGTTGGAACTACTCCAGCCGTGGCAAGCTTCTACTCACATTTACATCAGATTTACTTCTGCTGGCTCCAGAGCTGTTTTAATGGCCAGTGTGGCTGTTTATCGATACAGAGCGTGCGTCTCGGGGTGGGACTTACAGGGCTGTGGCGGTTTTAATTGATATTCTAAGCGACAGTAACTTGGTACTGCTTCACTGCTCCGGTTCGCGAAGCTCCGACCTGTGGAAAGCATGCCTGCCTGCCTGCCTCCAGGAGAGGGAGGTTCGGGATCCTGAGCAGGCAGGAATGGACCCCGTGTTTCCTTGCAGCACGGGCAGGCTTCTCTATGAGGCATGCAGTGCTTTGTGTGCAACTGTGCTGCAGTGCCTGCACCCCCAGGACTCCCCCCGGAAAGGGCAGAAGGGCTCTTCCCTCCTCCAGCCTTGAGCCCCCTTCCGGAATCAAAGTGTGGATCATTTTCTGGAAAGCAACAGCTTCCATCTACCTGAAGAAGCTGGAAGCTTCCACGCAAACGTGCTATCGTGTCCATGCCAGGAGGATTTATTGCATCATCAGAACCTGACTTAATGGCACAGCCGGACCTGCGCATCCAGGTTCTGCTCTGGTGGACACCATGTCACCAGCGTGACCTGCGCTGCTCGTGAAATACCGCCTGCCAGCAACCTCTCTGGCAGAGTCCCCATGGACACAGAGGGAGAAAAGCTGAACAGCACACCCCGGGGCTGCAGCAACAGCTCTGCAGAGGGGAGAATTCTCAACAGACACACACGCTCAAAGGTAAACTCCGAGGGTAGCCTGGAGGCAACGCAGAGATGAGAAAGCCAGAGTCACCATCTTCAGGGAGAAGCCTTGCATCTCCCTCAAATCACACTCTCCCTGCCTCCTGATACACTTCAAAACCAAACCTGCCCACTCCCAGCAGAGACAGAAATGCCAAAAAGACGGCCAGCCAGCGGGGTAAGGCGACGTACGTGACCTTATCGCCGCCCTTTTTCATGTGCACCTCACAGGAGAAGTTTTTCCCAACAGCCTGCCGTGTTCCTTGGGTGCGCATCCCATTCCAAATGCCCTCAAGGACCTAAAGGGGAGCGCAAAGGCAACAGAATACAAGTAGCCAAGATATTCTAAATCCTACCCTAGATATTGGTCCACGTTTATTAAAGCCTAAGATTCCTGATGTGTCTTTAGCAGGCTCTCGAGCCCCTGCAAAGGGATGGTACACAGAATCCACAGCATCCCAGGTCCTCCCATTCACGCCTGCAGGCTGAACAGCAAGAGAAGCAGCTCCTGAATTATCTTACGCCAGTACGGGGAGCGAGGAAGTATTGTATTCATTTATTTAAGACCACACAGCAATAGCTTTCCACAGGGGACCGCTACTCAAATCAATAGATAAAATTATACCCTTAGACCATTAACTGCTACAACAACACCGTTCCCATAAAACTCGCAAGCTTTGCATCAGATTTATGACCAGCAGAGCTGCTCAGCCGCGCCGCAACCGCTGCAGACAATTGGAGCATCCAGGGGGGAACTCTGCTCCCCGTATCCAAAGGAGCAGAGAGAGGTAAGCTGGGGAGATGTCACCTCTCACAGGGTCCTGCCCTCCGCAGCATCCTTGTAAACGTGCCTGACCCATCAGCCAGGACTCCGCTCCCGGCAGCGTATGTCTCTCCAGCCAGGTCCTGCGTTTCACCCAGTTTTCCAGCTGACCCAACCCAGGCAAAAACTCCCCTTGATGCCAGATGAAGAGACAAGCTTGGTGCGATGGTTTTTCCTCAGGTTTCACGCACATCCCTGCCTTGTTTAGCTGACAGACACACAAAGCGTCACAGCAATATCAATGAGACCTCTGCTGATAACAACGTGTCTAACAACTTCTCCGGAGCTTGCTCCATCCACTCACCTCTTTCCTGCCTTTGTCAGATAAAGAACAAAAGGCTCAATGCAGCTTATACGGGAGATATTACCTAATCAATTGTGATTGTGCCTTTGCGGGGAGACACGAATGACAATGTTTGGAGCTTCTTTATCACAGAGCTGCCAAGACCCAGCGATGACAGTAGAGTTTGCGATGCAAAGCTCGGACCACATCCTGCAGGGAGCTTTGGAGACCAGCTAATAGCACATCTACCACGGCAGTGGATCCCAGTAGACTTTGGGCCAGGGATCCTGTACCGTGGAGCAAAGCTTTGCAGAAATCCCATTCCCAGGTCGCAGACTGATGCAACGCCTCAGAGGGCAAGCTGTAAGAAGATGCTGGGATGCTCAAGAAGATGTTAAAAGTTGTTTATGGGCTGTTGAGCTCCACTGTGTGCAAAAGCAGGTTGAGCAGAGCCAACGCTGCTGGAGCTAAAACAGGTAACACGTTACAAGGCTTGTCCCAAAGGACAGACCCTTTTCACTGTCGGGCCAGAGAACAGAGTGAAGTTAGAGCTTCTCCAGCAGCACAGAGGCTGTTAGCATGTGGTAGAGGAGAAAGGTCACTTTTTACAGGGATAAGAACTGGCTCCGATTTATCCTTGAGGCTGAGCAAGATTCATGCTCAGCCTGTGCTGCTGCAGATGTAAAAACCACTTGCACGATCCAGATTAAGTGTCCCCATAAATCCAAGCAATTCTGAGGCAGCAACTGCCTTGCTAGGCTGCTAATGGGTGGCATGAATACATAACCGTGACTCAGTGCCATGCTCTAATAGGACGTTTTCCTGGCAGGAAGCATCACTGAACCCGCTTTGAACCGCGGCAGGCGGCAGAAGGGGCGTTCGAGCAGAGAAGATGTTTGAAGCGGAGGCACAGCCAGCTTCTCTAAACAAGCCGGTTTTCCCCAAACCAGCAGGGACTCCATCCCAGAGCCCCAGCCCGTTTCTCTCCAGGCGGAGCCTGGAATCAGGCTGGGTGGAAAGGATGCTCAGCCCCGGGGAGGGAAAGGCTGCGCTGATGCCGTGGGAGGGCACGGCGGGATGGCAGAAGCTGGGCGGAACCGAACCAGACACAGATCTGTCCACAAACAGCGACACATCCAGCCTCCACGGACATCCAGGGCTTCAATATTTAGGACATGTTAATGCTCCCATACACTCTGGGGTTCAGACCCATCTCCTTCCCTCCTGCGCTTTCTTGTCCTTCTCAGCATTGGGTTTCACCCGTCTCGGCACCGCCGCTGCAGCACCCCAGCACCCTGCTAACCCCAGCGCTCCCTGCCGCAGTGAAGAGCTGCTGCAAAAGCACCCGCAGCCTTCGTCCTTGCAAGAGCTGCGGATTCCCTTTGAGAAGCTATTAAGAAGCAGTCGAATAGAGCAACCTTTCATTGACAAGTCACTCGGCCCTTTAAACGATCTCCAAATAGTGTTTTCTTTTTATTGCTTTCTGCAGTTTAACAGCCTTGATTTCAAGTTACTTTGGCTTATGATAAACTCCAGATCTATAACGCTTTTATTCTCTCCCTCTTTGGTCTCTCTCACCCACTTCTTCTTTATGTTTTTATTAAAAAAGATCCAGGAAAACAGATAGCAGATTAAAAGGGAAACAAATTGAAATGGGTCAATGTATCTTGCTTAGATGACAGCCACCCCATAGATACTTTTAAACAGGACAAATAATCCGTTCAGAAGCACAAGTGGGCTTTTACATTTATTCTAAATTACAAACCAAATGATTGCAGCCTCAAATGGAAGCACTGGCTAATTGCACTAATATCTCACTAATTCCAGCACCAAGGAATGGGCAAAAAACCTAACAATTTTCACCATTTTGCCAATTATTCAATTTAGACCAAGGTACATTATTGCAAACCCTGGGTTGAGCTTCCACTCCATTTTATGATCTATGACAAGGACTGGGATGCCAATTATTAATAATGGAGGAGCTATAATTATTCTAAGGATGGGTACGAGATAATTATAAACCATAAAAACAGCTTTCCTACGCATACGCAATTCTCCCCCCACGTCTAGCAGTACTGAAATCTATCTGCAGACTAGAGATGGTTGAAGACCAAAAAAAAAAAAAAAAAAAAGCAAGCAACATCTAGAGCTACACTGCTCGCAATTGACGAGTGTGAAGCCCCAGCTGGTGATGCAAGCCAGGCTGATCTGAATCACCCCTCCTAGCTGCAGCCTGGGGGGGGCTGCACCGATGCACGAGCTCGCTGCTGGCTCTCCTTCGATCCACTGCTGCTTCCCTGGACCAGCCCTGCCCCAAGTCTGAGGTACGGGGGTGAACCGCATCCTTGTGGGATGCTCCGAGGTACGGGGGTGAACCGCATCCTTGTGGGATGCCCACCTTCCCCCAGCAAGAGCCAGCAGAGCTTCATGTGAGTACCAGCGCGAAGGGTTGGATATAATAAATATCCTTATTTAAAGGATAAGATTCCCAACCTTCTGACCAGAAGAATCCAGGCGAGGTTTGCAAAGTGCAAAACTTCGAAGCCCTCACACTCTCCGTACTCCCAAAACTCCAGGTTTGTCTTATGCTGACCGACAGCCTCGCGTGGCCTTTACAGAAAAATCTGCCTCGGATTCATCAGCCCTTATCTGAGCAGATTTCTACAGTCATTACCCAGCAAATACGATTTGCCAAGCAACTCCCTCTCCCAATTAAACACAGACCAGCACTCGTTGCTATGTCGAGCTGCAACTCTGCAGTCATGGCTGCTGGTATTGCTCTGTACAGCAAACAGAGACACCTTGAATGCAAAAAATCTGTGGAGAATAATGGGTTCTGCTTCCAGCCACGGTGCAAATGGAGGGCGGCTGCTGCTGGAGAGAACTCTGGCACCAGCCCTTCTCCTGGCACACCAGTTTGCATCTACAGCGGCCGATGCCGAGGGACCGCCTGCAGATTAAGGTACAGCTTTTAGCCTCCTGCCTGTCCATAACTGACGGCGTGGATGCCAGGAACGCAGAAAGCAAGGAGCTGAAGAGGGGGAGCCTGTCCTTCCTTGGGCACAGAGCATTAACCATTAGCTGGTCCAGGAGGATGCTGCTGCACTGAGTCCTTCTCCTGTCCCTTTTCCCAGCCGTGGCTGCTGTCACCACCCAACCTTGGGCACAAGGATGAAGCCCACCCTTCCCCTCCCCACGCACTGGCTCTGTCCCATGTAGATGCCACCTGCCCATGGCATGCGAGAACACGGGAGCCAGCAAAGCGTCTGGAAAGGGAAGGGAGCTCCACTACCCTGCGCACGGGGAGATGGTTGTAGGCACCTTCCAGCAGCCGACGGCTGGTGGGAACAGGTGGTGAAGGAGAAGGCTGACACCTCTCAGCGCTTAATCGTTCCCGTTAGTAGCTTTATGAATGGCAGCCAAAAAGTGCCATAATTGCTGCAGTGACGCTTGCTAATGACTCGAGTTAGATCTGGCAAGAAGACAAAGGCAGGAGAGAAGAAGAAAAATAGCAGGAGCAGGACCGACATCTAAATATCTGCCGGGGAGCAAGCCCAGCTCGGGACAGGCAGGGACCATGCACGATAGATGAGCTGGGAGAGATTTCACAGCACGCTCCTTGCCTTCCCTTGGGAGGGGAGGAGAACTGAACGTGGAGGGGAAGAGGGAATAGAAAACACAAGCTCCAGTTTTCAGATTAATTCAAGATCCTTGTTCTTGAGGGATGGAGTTCACCACCTTTCTACTCCATAATGCCCTTGAGCCGGGGAAGCACAAGCCCTGGGGAAAGGAGGGTAGCTCAGCTCACCGCCACCCTCGGCATCGCCCTCCTTGCACGGCACGTGCCTTGGGCCAGCCAGTCCACGAGCCGTGGCCCCCACGAAACCACCACCGTGGTCAGGGGAGAGCTGGTCCCCAAGGGGAAGCCGGCCCCTCACCAGCAAACAGCGCGCTCCCCCTGAGTGTGTATCTGTTTCTGAGTGTTAACAAACAGCCGGCAGCATCTGATTGAGCGGGTTATTAGCAGAATGAAGACAGATGGTGGAGGATTAACTCTAAAGCGTCTTTATTGCAAGGCCGTCATTACAGACAGCTCCTACCTCTCTCTCCCTCTGTCTACAACTGTCACCAGCTTCATTTCAGCCTACAACTCACAGCCGCGCGCCGAACAGCGATCCCAGCACGCAGACCAGGCACTCGTCAATCACAGCAAAGGAATCTGTGTACAGCAGCCATGCTGCAGCGGCGCCGTCCCGCTCCCAGCCCATGCACATCCCCACACCGTGCCCAATTCCAGCACTTTTCCCAGTGCCAACACAGCAAGAGCCCGCTGCATCCCGTGTAGCGCAGCAATGCCAGCCACAAGGGGAGTGCCCGCATTGGTTTTGCTTTGCACATCACCAGCGGTGCCAGCAGCAGCCACCCACACTGCTCTGTTGCCTTACAGCTGGGAGGGACACCAGCACCTCACCCAGACATGGTTTTTTTTTTCACGGCACAGGCTGACAGATGTCGGTACAAGGAATGGTAGGTGATAACCAGCACTGACAGAGACAAGTCCTCGGACACTTCGACATCTCAGCCGGGAGAGCCCACATCTGCAATGAGTTGCATTAACAGACATCCATCACTTGCCAGTTGGTAAATGAAGAACATCATGCTACCAAAGACCCTCACTGGGCATGGCCACAGATCATCCACAAGCTATGAAATTTATTTTGCCCTGCTGCGAGAGGTTGCCATGCTGGTCTGCAAGTGCCCAGCCTGGATCTTCTCCATGGGGACAGCCGAGAGAAACGCTTTCCCACCCTGAAGCGATCCTTGCACGCTGATGAGACCCCGCCTAAGTCCTCTCGTGCTTCTCTACCTCCCAGTGCATTTTGTAGATGACTCCGTTAAGTGAGAGCAAGGTTCTAACGATCACTGTAATTACCCATTTCCAGTACGATGGAGACCCCACACCTCATAATTATCCCATTGCCCCACTGCCTACCTCTGCTTTCAGATCCTTCAGCTACCCTGTAATTATTAATAGGGCTATTCATTAGCACCATCACGCAATAAAAAGAGGAAAACCTCTCACTTGGCAAAAACACAAAAGGGAAGCTGTTTTTTTCCTTATCCCTGCGAGGGAGCCGGCCCCAAGAGCCTGGCTCAGGCACTTTGGGTAGGAAACACCTTTGCTGTGCTTCTGTAGGTGACCAGACATCTGCCCTCCATGGCTTTGCACTGAAACTCACCAAAACCTCCCAAACTGGAAGCTTGCAATTGTCATCCAGAACCGCCTCTAGTGAGAACACAAGTCCTAGAGTCTCCGTAGCCATGGAAATCCCCCGGCTTTGTTTTTTGGCAGATTGTACCTTTAAACATAATGGTCCTGCAGGGGCCAGAAACTTGCTGGCTGCACAGCGCCAGGCAGGCACACTTTGTTCCCTTTCCCACACAAAAGCTTTTCCTTTTGCCCTTTCATGATTCTTTGTTTTCCACACAAAGCCATGTTCCACCTGAAAAGGGAGCTCACTTGGGAGGCGGACGCAGGCTTTGAATCCAACAGGGGGGGAACAGGAGCTTCTGTGAACGATCCCCAAGGATCGGCGGGATGCCCAGGTGTGCCCGTGGTCCTGCCAAGCTCTCGGGCACCCTGGGAGCATCCCCAGGGTGCTCCTGCCCATCTGAGCACAGCCGCAGGCAGCCTCTCCGAGAGGATTGAGGGACAGGGAGGCACCGAGAGGGACTGCACCTTTTCACAGCAGTCGGAGGAGACTCTGCCATCCCTTCTCCCAAAGGGCAACCCCTTCCTGTTAAAAACACACTCTAATCAATGTTTAAAAAGCACGTGATAATTAACAAGCACAAGGTGAAGGCTTGTGAAGTACTTTCCTCCATGTTATCAGCTCGGAATCAGGGCTCCTGGGAAACTGAAGGAACCTTTGATCTTCTAACTGATTTTTGAGCCATAAACTGGTCTCCACCAGAGTTTTACCCCATGAAAGCTAACGCAACTCTTGCTCTTGTCAAGACAAGGCTTCCTGCAGGGGCAGACACCCCCACAGCCACACACCAGCCCACACAAGCCAAAGGCAGCGCAACGAAGCAAGCGAGCGCACCCTTTGTCCAAAGAATTTCCAATCAAAGTCCACCCCCCCCCACCCCCCCAATCCACGTTTGGCTCAAGTTTGCAGCTCAGGGCGGCCAAACTCTCCTTGACACATCCTCAAGACCCCTCCATCCCGCAGGATTCTGCAATCTTTAATCCTTCTTTCATCCAGCGTTAAGCAGAGATGTGCCGCACCAGGGTTTGCTTCAGAAAAAGAAGCCAAGCAACGAAGCTACCAGAAGCAAGGGTGCCAATTCTTCCAAGCATAAATAGTTTTTGTTTAGTTATTACGCTTCATAATTATTTATGATATTTATATGGATTAATCAATGCTCATAAAGTACTTGTGGGATGACTAGAATACAGAACAGGGAAATTCTAGCAAGATCTCTGCCAGAGCGCAGAGGCTTGATGAGCAATGGAATGCCACCTCCGAGGGCTGCAAAGGCAACTGGGTCTCTGAAGGTGCCACGGTGAGGCACCACCACCCAACTAGAATAAAAAGACTGGATGCAGCAATTGCTGGAAGCGCTTCCCCTGTGACACATCCTTTCCTTCGGAAAAGACAGTGGATTTTGGATGCGTGGGAACTACTAAGCTCCCGCTCTTCTCTTGCGGCTTCGTGCAATAGGCTTCCCACATCCATACCCGCTAAGATGTTCAGAGATCAAAGGGGAAACAGGATTTTCTCCTTGGTGTGAACAAGAACCTAGCACGTTCCTAGCAGCGGCGCATCCGCATCCCTTGCAATGAGACGGCTGAAGAGGAAGGAAGAACAGAAGGCGAGGGAACTGCTCACCTTCAGTCATCCTGCGGTACTTCTCCTTGTACATGAACCCCAGTACTAGGCAGCATCCTCTTCCCGGGAGCCCCAGTTCTGCAAGAGAAGAGAGAACGATGTTAGAGGACTAGGCTGGGGACAAGAGCAAGCACACGGGATGCTGCAGGGAGCGAATCCTGCTGGTTACACCGTTCAGGTAAAGCATGTAACCGAAGTCTTTGGTCAGCCTCACGGAGCTGAGCTTTGCTGGGGGTCCCAAACCAACTGCTTCCAGCTGCTTTTTAGCCACGTGTATCTAGAGACAGGAGGGTCGCCATCCCCTCCCTCACCCGTTTCTTAAGCACTCCACAGAGGGAACGAGCCGCATCTTCCTCCACGTCAGCGCGTTGCCACAACGTGGGCTCTTTAATCCCTTTCTCCCTTAGCGGGCAGCAAAGTAAAATGGGAAACAGCCCTCAGAAGGGAAGATAAGTCTGGCTTGAGGCATCTTGCTCTTTAGAAGCAAGCAAGTGACCCTACAAGCAGCGAAGTGCCCCAGACCGAGGACACGCGTGCCTTTGATGCCTTGATTTCTTAATGGTGCTTTCTCACTATCAGGAACAAACAGGGAGAGATCTGAACATGGATTTTTTTCCAGAAGCAGGCTGTGCGCGTGCATGCTCTCCCTGCGTGCATCTCAGAGCAGCAAAAAGCTCTGGTTCTTCAAATAAATTCTCCTGTGTCACAGTGGAGAAAATTAAGGTACCGTGTCCCCGATGCTGCCTGTGGACCTGCAGAGCTCCTCGGGGCTTCTGTGCTCTGCAGAGCCCTGCTGATCAAAGCCCCTTTGATGTTTACTTAATGTGGCTGCGAACTCTTTAGAGCCCCTCTCTGCCAAGGAAGGAGCACTCGGGAGTGTCACGAAGTTGTGCCACCCGCAAGAGGCAGCAAAGCAGGAGACTTGGGAGCGCAGCGACAGCTTTAGAGCAGAGCGAGCACTGCCTGGCAGCCTTGGCTTTTAGCGCCATGATGCAAACGTGGGTTTGAATTGCAGAGCTGGATTGGGTCCAGAGGAAGAGGAAAGTTGCTCAGTGCAGTGTGATGTGCAGGGAAGACTCCCAGATTTTCGTGGGTATATACCCAGATACGAGGGTATCCCTCCCTAACACTGCGAGCTGCCATGGCATCCCAGCAGAGGGGTTAGCAGCCTCCTCTTGCTCACAGTGTGAGGTAGAATCAGAGCCTGAACCCAGAAAAACCATACTTCTTTTGACCCCAGGACACTCAGGGTACACGCAAGACTAGTTCAAGCACTTTTAACGTCAAGCAGGGCTCCACCTCGCTAAGGACCAACAGTTCCTGGTCCTGAGGCTCCCACTTGGGAGGACATCAGCATCTAACCAAAAATTACACACATAATCCCGCTGAAGCTGATGCTCAGACAAAAGTAAGTCTCTTGAGATGCTTAGAATGAGCTGAAATTTAATTGCCCCCCTAAATCCACACTGCTACCTCAGGCAATGCCCCAGAGAGAAATCGGCATCTCCAGAAAGTGACTCGCTTCACCTACCTGAGAGGACTTTGGGGTGCCTGTAACTCTTGTTGGCCATAAGAGGTAGCGACTGATTCAGATGGAGATGCCTAAAGTTTAGACAATTCAGGGCAGATGAATCAACTATCTGCATCCTCAGTGGTTTCTTGAATCAAGAGGCCTAATTAACAGGAAGAGGTAAAGAGCAACCTTCTCCCACCTCTGACGTGAAGGTGGAAACCAGCCCTCTTGCTCTGCAGGATGGAGGCGACACAATCGACCACAACCGCAGACACCCCCAGCAAGGCGCTGACTTGCAGAGCGTTAGATGCTTCGGCTGCTCCCGACTGCCGCTCGGCTCGGGCTGAAGGACGGTCAGCGCAGGTCGCCTCCCTCAGCACTCTGATGGCCAGCATCAGGAGGACCTTGCCGAACCTCAAGCGGGGTTTCCATCAAGGATTGTGCAACGCCTGTGGAAACGGACACTCCTCAAGCATGTGGCTGGAGAGCCATGAACCTGCCAATAGCCTCCGGGGCCAGCTACCCAGAGCCCGCGGCGCCAGCCAGAGGCGTTTATGCCTTTATTGATAGGAAAGCAAAACGGCATCGATTCCTATCGAGCCTTCAATAAGCACCGAGGTATCAAAGCGTAATTAAACCAGTACAATTAGATGAGCGTCACACAAGGCAGCAGGGTCGAGCAAACCACTGTTCCTAGCTCAGAATTCAGACACGCATCCCGGCACACGCACACAGACCTGTTGGCGGATGCTGGCTGGACTTTTCCCCCAAACGCACAAGACCCGGCGTGGCAGGGGCTGATGCGCTCTCTATGGACCACAGACATCACCACGAGCATCCTGAACCCAAGCAGTGATGGAGGGAGCGCTACCGCAGCCTACCTGGGGACGAACATCCCACCACTCGGAGGTCCGGCTCGGGATGCTCCCAAGGAGGAGGTCCGGCTTTGCTACCCAGGAGGTGCCAGGCACAACTTAACCCTTAGAGGATGAGGGATGGTCAGGGCTGAGCCACGCAGCCTGATCCGGATGCGATCCGGGTTATTACCCATCTGGAGCCTGGATCAGTGCACACCGGCATGGGTGTCTATCTTCCACTTGCCTCCCTGAGGGGTACTATAATTAATGCTTATAAAACACTTTGATATGCCATGATGAAAGGAGCTAACAAGAGCACTGCATTATAATAATTCATACCATAAATTTGTGAGAACATGCAAAAATCTTTATAGCTAAAGGCACCTTTAAATACTTGAGAGTGCCTTTAAAAGGTAAAATACTTCAAGATGACTCTGACGCCTAAGGATGTCTCACCACTCCACGGCTTTTAGCGGCTACCTAAAGCTAAAATAGTTAAGCAGATACCCAGCATTTTAAATGTTTTGGCTTTAGGGGGTCTGCTGAGATACCACTGAAAACAGAATGGTTTAACCCATGCATGTCCCCCACCCCTAAAACAAGTCCCATCTGTCTCCCTGCAATGGCAATTGATTTTTCCCAGCAGAGCGAAACGAGATGAAGTTTATCGTTGCAAGCACTGTGAAGAAGGGTGAGCTGAAGTATCTTGTTCGGAAAATACATGGCAGAACCAGGTTTGCGACTTGCTCAAAAGTACCTGCGTTAACTCTCCTCAAAACTTGCAGAACAGCACCCATCAGACAAAGAATTCCTTATTTCTCCCGTCATCTGGGATTTCCTTACTCAATTTCAAGGCAATTCCTCCACCCGCAACTCAGGGAGGGAACCTGGTTTCTGATCAACCGGTGCAGTAAAGGCTAAAGCTGCAGAGCAGTAATAAAGGTTTATTAACACAATCACAATGCGTACTATTGTGTAGCTGTATTCCACCAGGAATGATAATAAATGTTTAATAGCCCAATAATACCTGTTTAATAATTTTTCAGCTCATCCTGTCTAATTGCAAGTTTATTAAAGAACGATAAACTTTATAATCATTGTAAAGGCATAATTGCAATTCCATTGCTTATTTAATATTGAGTTAATTATATTACAAGTAAGTTATATTTTCCCGTACATATTAAATATCAATTAGCTGTTTTAAACTATTGATTTGTATTTAATTAACTATGCTATTATATACCAATTAAGCTCGTATAAGAGAAGCACAAACAGCTGGTCTCTTAAATTAAATTTTAAAAACTTTGTATTAACATAAATATCACGTTTCTATTTTCTCATGTTTTCCTTCTACAGAGAGGGCAATTTGCTATCTGTAAGTATTTTTTCCAATTGCACGTTACATGCATGAGCTTCATTCTAAACTTTTCCTTGCCGGGATAGGGAATAGGTGTCCTCCACACCAGATGTCCTTGTGTTAAGTGACACCAAACCACAGTGACTGGGAAGGACAGAGGGTTGGAAAAAAACCCATCTCACTTGGGGAACTCAGAAGCAAAGAGTTTTTTGTGGGAGATCTTGAAAGAGCATGGAAGTCTCCAAGGAAAGAAGCTCAACCCCTCCTGCTTTAAGCTGGCCAGCTTGGGTGGCACCAGAAGGTCCCACCTCACCAAATGCAAGAGGTTTTGGTCACTTTGAGAAATCTTATTTTACGATTAACCTTAGCAAAACTTAGAGGTTTGCTGTTCCGATGGATAAAGTTGCTTGCTGTTGGGTATCTTGCTAAAGCACATTACGGACGGAAAAGCCCAGTCTCCCAAGTCTTTCCATGTTCTTGGCTTCACCCTTCCTAGTAACGCTGCATCCCAAAAGTTAGAAGAAACGTGTGAAGGCGCATTTTCTTCTTTGTTTCTTCAACAGCCTGGTTTCCAGGCCCAGTAACCACCCCGCTTGTCTCACAGAGATTTCCTCAAGCATCCCTGTGATCTCTTCTCCAGGGGGATATTAGCACCCATCAGGCAAGCGCATCCTTCCCCTCCAAGTTCTCCTTCTGCTGGATTCCAGCTTCCTCCCTCAACGCCCTTTGCATCCGCGAGCACTGCCGAGCAATCCAAACTACCGCTGCATTTCAGCAGAGAGCAAATGGATCCTCCGACACCTCATTTCGATATTACGCCGTTAAGTCTGCCGACCAAGCTGAGATCCTCAGAGACGAAAGAGCTATACAAATGCAAGTTATTATTAAATCTGTGCCTGGTTAATTTATAAAAATGTATTAAAAAACCTACCCGGCTTCCCAGATGAGAAAATGGGCACATTACTGTTTGAAATATGAATGAATCAGAGATCAGTGTTAAATGCTGTAGTGATATTATATTTTATTCTATAGTGCTCTGCAGAAAAGTTGCATTTATAAACCCATTTATTGTGTTATGTACTTGCAAACCACCTTGTCATCCATTTATTGCACAAATAAAATCTTAAAAGCAGAGGATTAGTTGAGTGTGTCCCTGTGGGACCACAATCTGACTTTAAAGAATCCATCAACGAAGGAAAACAGATGGAGCAGAGGTGTTTGCCAGCTCATTGCTCCGAGATGTAAAACTCAACTGTGCGAAAGGGCTATTTCTCTGACGGTCCGCAGACCTGGAAGCCCCGTTCGCGTTCAAGGGAGAAGGCACGTACAGCAGAATTTGCAAAAACCAGGGCCCCCGAGCTGGAGCCAGTTCTGGCTGGAGATTTTGGGATGGCACAGGCTCCTCTCCTGCCGCTGCACGGGGTAACCACCACCATGGAGAGGACAGCTCAGCTTTGCACACCAAAGGAAAATTCCATGAAATTTAAACCTCTGTTAAGACCTAAAACATTGCTGGAGAAGGCACGGATCTGCAGCTCGGACACAGCAGCATCACCAAAACAAGCCAGCCCTATCGCTGCGTTCCCTAAGGGGAATTTCTGGTGCTGAAGAGTGCAAGTCTGCAGGGCCCTTAAAACTTCTACCAAACATCCTTTTGGGTTAAAAAAAAAAACCCAACAAACACACAAACAAAAAAAAACCCCACCCCACAAATGGAAAATAACAGGAAAACTTGAGTATGCTGATTTTCATTGAGTCTGTTTCAGCTCAGTGAAAAAAATCCCAGAGCCAGCCGTCCCCCAGGAGGGGGTTCTCTGGGACAAACAGCTTTGGACAGGCACATCCCTCGGAATACTGCAGTACGCTGGCAGCCAGCTCTCCGAGGTGCCTCGAAAGGCACCGGCACAAAAAGCTTCAAGGGGAAGACTGGAGAAACCCAGGAACGAGCCCTGCCCTGCTACCAGACAATTAAAAGTTGCTTCTTAGCGGGAAACACAACCGGCAGAAGGGGAAAGACAGGGATTCATGCTGCCGAGCAAAGAGAATTATTTCCCTGTGTTCCCTGCCTAATGAAGGGAAAAGAGACACCTCCAAGTTGTAACTCAGCACTGAAGCTTTTTGAAGAGCTTTTTTTTTTTTTTTCTTCCCTCTATCAGCAACACAGCGGCTTTAGTCCCCACGTTCAGTACCCTGAATTTGTCTATATTCCCCACCCTCCTCCCCAACCCTCTACAGCCGAGGTACCTTTTCTGAACCTCTTACAACAATGTCCTGTTTGGGGAGCATCCAGCAAGTGAAGAAGAATCCTTACAAAACTCAAATCTAGTCATTCTTCGGGTTTTTTATATTTTCTCTCTCTTTTTTTTTTTTTTAACTTCTCCCTGAAGGAGCTGCTGTAGGAAAAAAACCCCTATTTACCCCAGAGTAAGACGGCCATAAGTACGTGAACCGTTTTGAATGAACAGCTTTCACACCTTTGCATGCACAGGTACACGTTTACATTAGTCAAATCATTTGAAATGCTTTGCTTTGGTCTTGGGGCAGCAGGTTCTGCAGCTTAACCACACCTCACATGCAGGAGAAAGTATTTTTCATGTTTTTCCTGTTGTAAAAGTCCTAACTTTCACCCAGCATTTGTTTTATTTGAAAGAAAAACAAAGAAAAGCTTAGATAGGAACAAGAGTCCGCTTTCCTTACCACTAGCGATAACACCTGAACTCCTGTTCGCACTGCTCGAGCTCTGCTGGTCAGATAACCGGTGCAGCTGGAGACATCCGCATCATCTCACCAAACCCCCCCAGAGGCATCGGCGAAGGCTGCCCACAGCCCCAGCCCCTCGGGCAGTATCGCACACCTGGGTTCCCGCTTGCTCCCTCCACGTGCTGCTTCCAAAGGCTTCGCCAAGAAGAGATGCTCAGCCCACCACCTGCAACACCCCGGCCCCCTCCACCCCTGCGGGGTCAGCGTTTCATTTCCCAGCCTCACGCAGGCGTAGCTCCAGCCTCCCCCCCCCCACACTTTACGTGATTTCTGTGGCATTTTGCAGGAGCTGCCATCCCACTGCCACTTCCATCGCGCTTTGCTCAGCCCCTCAGCTCGGCCGCAGCCCTGGAGCTCAGACCCTCCCTGGGAGGACATGTGGATTGTTTGGTGGGGCTACGGCCAATTCACCTCGCTGGGGGGTTTGACCTGCACTTCAAGGACTTCCCGAGGATTTAATCTGCTTTTGACTACAGCCCATTGTACGTGCTGCTCCATTCCAGCCACAAAACGCATCTCTTGTTTTGAGGCAGCACGGCGCTGCAGGAAGGTCAGGAAGAAGGCTGCGAGAGAAACTTCAGCAACACGCCAATACCTTCCCACGCATCCCCTGCCTCTCCTTGTCACTCCCCCAGGTCAGCCCCCGAACCTGACAGACTCATCACCAGCCGCATCGTCCTACCAAGCAGGAGATGCGCACTGGTGAGACCGCACTCGCTGATGCAGAGGAGTCGGCAGAGCAGCCAGGGATACTGGGGGGGACAACCAGGCCACCGGCACGTCTGTCTGGGTCGCACTCCAGCGGATGCATTGCACCAGCTGATGCAACCCACATGTACTCTACAGAGCACCTCGTGTCCGCTGGGACACGAACAGCAAGGGCAGGAGAGGCTAACAGGCACTTTGAGCCCTGTCCCTTGCCCTGTCTGTCCACTCTGCCTCCCCCAGGCAATCCCCTGGCCAGTCGAGGGTTCGGATGGCCCCAGGCTGTCCGTCACCCCCCGCCCCCGCTCTGCTTGTCAGCTCAGACCCCAGTCACTTGGGGAGCTGCCTGACAAGCTCTGCAGTGGCACCGATGCCGCATCACTTGTTCCTCCAGCTGTTTTCTTCCTCTTCTACCCCCCCAAAACCCAGGAGCTGTGTATTCAACTCCATACAGTAGAAAAACACCACCACCCTAGCAGAAAGGAAAGGGTGAAGGACACGTATGAAACCCATCACACCTTTCCTCAGCACCTCTCTCATCACACTTGATGAAACAAGCTCCACAGGGAACCCAAATGCCTTTGTGAGGACATGCCCAAGAGGCTGGAAAAGCCCCAGATATCGCAGCACACGGGGTCCGTATGAAACAGGGGGGCTGCAAGGGTGTTCAGAAGACGGCTTGGGCCAGCCTAAGCTGGGTCAAGCCTCCCTGCTCCACCTCCCGTGATTGCACGGGCATCACGGTGTGCTCCTTCACACCAGGCAGGATTGTCAGTCTGTAAGATGGTCTAAAATCTGGATGAAAACAACCAAAACAAAACTGACAGGGAGGAAGAGATGAGATCCATGTCTTTGGATTCCTTAAGAAGACAGTGTTTTCTCCAAAGACCTGATTTCATCACAAAACACCCGGCTTTCTCATTTCATTGAAAAGCACTGCGCTGCTCCTCGCTCCTGCTGTAGGACCCCTGCATGTCCCATTGCAATCCGAGCGACATTAGCCACACACACAGCACGACATTATCCCGAAGCCTGGTGAGAGCATCTCATGTTGGAATAAATAACACATTTTGCGCTCCCCTGGCATACAGAGAGCCACATTTACATGCAGGTCTAGAGATCTGCATAGAGCAGGAGGCATACCAGCCTCACCCCCCACCCAGGCCACCCCATAATACCTCTGCTCGACTGGGAGAATGTGGCTACAGGAACACTTGCAATAAGCCCTGCAAGGCTCCATACTGCCCTGATAGATTTTGGACACGCTGGAGAGAAAAAATAACGAAAATAAAAGCAGAGCGCTGTAAAGGTCACACCTATTGCAGCGCTCTGGGTCAACAGTGGCTTCTCACACCTGCCACCCTGGGTGGCTTCACCAGAACGGCTTTCAAGCCTAGAAAGATGGGCAGCTACAGGAAAGCACAAACCACTTCCACCCTTGGAAACACACAGCAAACCCAGTTACCCTCTGCCCGACCCAGGAGATCACGGTCACTGGCTTCAAGCCCATCTGCCCCGCATCCATCAGCTCCTCCTGCCTCAAATCCCATGAAGTCCACTGCCCAGCTCCTCCAACCCTTCCCATACCGGGCACCCTTGGCAACTGCCCCGGCTCCTTCAAGACGGAGCAGCCGTGACCCTTTCATCCCCGCAGAAGGCAGGGAAAGCACCGAAGCGCATCCACGCTCTCACTTGAAGATGACACGACAGTCAGAGGCAGGGAACCCCGCAGTCCTTCTATTACTGGGAAATCACGCTCCAGCCTCGTCAACGCCGTTACTTCTGTGTATCTTATAATTAAATAGTATTTGCCGGTTACCTCACAGCATGCTGCAATTCTTCCACATCCGAGGCTGTTTGTTTGGTTTTGGTTTTTTTCTTCTCAAAATTTCTGATCTTCAGCTTCTATTTTATTTTTCCCCTCCTTGCCAACTCGCAGCAATTTCAGAAAACTCTTTAAGCCGCCTTCCCACTTAGGAGGTGAGAAGGAGGGGTCAGAGACCTGCTGTGCAGCACTGGTCCGTGCTACACCATCTCGTCTCGGGCCACCCACTGGTCCTGAGCTGAAGGAGACCAGTGACATGAACACATCACCTTGGGTCAGCCCCACAGGTGGATCCCCGTTCCTCTGGAGCTCTCGGAACAGGAGCCAAGGCACCTGAATAGCTTGGGGAACCTCACTTATGGTGGCCTTACCAAACTGGCATGGATGAATAACTCGGCCAAGGGACCAGGAATTCCAGATTAATTGCAGTTGGAGGCACGTTCGCTGCAGTCCCTACTCTTTCCCTTCTGTTAGAACCTGCTGGAAGAGCACATGGTGCCTGGATGGAAGGGGCAGCAGGAGAACAGGTCCCACCCTCCGCCAGTGAACAAGGCACCAGTGACAGGCAAGGGGAGAAAGCCACAAGATGTAAGGTATTATCTAATCATCACATTTCCGTCCCTTTCTGCAGGAAAGTGGCTTTGATTGAGCTATTGAAGCTTTACGGTGCGCTGGCAGGGCTTTGGCCACGCTCAGTTGTAAGAGAAAGGAAAGCGAGTGGGCAAATTTCAGGCTGCAGGAGGCTGATTGCTGCCCTGTCTGGACCACGTTCCTTCAATGTCCCAGCGGTAGCAGATTCAGTCCCACCACGAGAACCAAATCCATCACCCGGACTGCCAGGACCACTGCTAGGCTGTGCTGCTTCTGTCTGAGTCTGCACCGGTCACCTCGCCTGGGTCCAGAGAAGATGCTGAGCATCCGTGACACCAGCTGCAGGTTGGGGCATTCAGCCTGAATCTTTAATCCTGCAATATTTACTTTGCCTCATGACCATGCCCGCTCCCTTTCTAGAGCGTTATTGGCTTCCTGATCGACCTGAAACTGCATGATTTCTGCAACTGGTCCTGCTGGCTGGATCTTTGCACTGCAAATACTTTGCTAGCGGTGCTCACCGGCTTCAGCCAAAAAAAAAAAAAAAAAAAATCCTAGTGTGTAATGATCACGGGCAAGAAGTAGGACGGTAAAGCAGGGAAGATCAGTGTAAGGGAAGGACTTGGCAACCTGCTCGTGCCCTTTCGTGGCCCAAAGCATGCCCAGGGACCCCTCCCGTACCGCTGTCCCTCTCCCCATGACATGCCTTGACCACATTAAGCCCCAGCTCACAGCAGATGCCAGTACCTGCCTTTATGCATCTTCCCTGCTACTCCTCCTCCTATCTGCTGCCAAACCCTGTAACTTACTGCAAGCAGCTTGGCTTCCACTGCCAGGGGGGCACTTTCCCAGTGTTGGCCATAACGTGAATGATACGTGAAAACAGCTCCCCTGCTTCCCCCAGTGTCAGTGCGCTGCTCCCGCGCGCACGCGCTCTCAATCCCATTAAAAGTAATGGGGTGAGATTGTCCAGCCCATTACTTTCAGTGGCTGTTTCAGCCAGAGAGCCTAAAGCTCCCATATCCTCAAAACAGCAAGCAGAGTAGCTCCAAAACTCTCTGCTTCATTATCACCTCATGTATTCCAGCTTGCCAGAGTTTAATTGGAAAGACAGCCAAGCCTGCGCTCAGGTTTGCTAATTGCTGCGGAAGACACACAAGCACTCCTTGCGCCGCTGACAATTATTTCCTTGCTCAGCAATTTTTGTTTTTTCAAGGTGTGGAGGTTTTGTTAAAAAAAAATAGTCTAAAGTTCTTTTTTTTTTTTTTTTTTTTTTTCCAAAGAAGAAACACAGGCATATGCCAACACAGCCGCAGGAGAGGTACTTGATGAAACCGTTGCATGCTTCAAGCTCCAGCTGGGCCTGCTGGATTTGGAAGGAAGGAACGGCTGCAGGAGGAGCTAGCCGGGGAGAACCACAGCTCCTGCAAAAAGCCAAGCCCCAACCATGGATGTAAGATGCATCACGGGAGCTGTAGTCTGAGTAATTCTGAACTCTAAGTCCAACAATACACTGAGGGCAGAGACAGGGTAAAAACCAAACCACTCCGCGCATCCAAGGCAGTTCGATATCACGACACACTCGGAAAGCCGCGTGGCCAAACAGCTTTCTTCAGGAGCTGGAGAAATCCCACTCCTTGTCTGATTTCTGACCTCGCCTTCTGCTCTGGTTTCGTAAAAGCCTGGCAGAGCCTGACTCTATAAAGCCACGTGCTCCCCCTTACAGCTAGGGAAGGAACCCATCGGGGATGTACATCAAGATGCATCCAGGACACTAACAGCGACAGCTACCTCAATCCCTGGCCAAAAAAACAAGAGTGGGAAGAGCAGACTAGTTAAATGGTTGACAAAAAAGAGAACCCCCCCCTTGCTATAAAACACCAGAAAGTTGCTGAGATGACACTCCCAGCCAGGTGACGGGAGTGTTGAGCACAACACAGGTTTTTCTTGCCTCTGACCTTAGTAAAGAGCAGACTGCAACGTGCACCCCTCCCGTACCAACCTCCTCGCAGGGCCCCTGCGGACTCGATGCCGTGCCCTGTTGCAACGCCAACTCTATCTGCCGCTGCTTCAAAGATGTTAACGTCTTGATGCTCACAGCCCTGTCCAATCCAGGACAGATGGTAATAAATTTTTCAGTGGCTGGAGCAGAGTGCAGCAACTGTGTGATTAGCATCTTTTTCTCCACTGCACATTTCATCTGTAAACTAAGATTAAATACCTGGAGGAAAAAAGCCGCAAGAAAAGGGAACTTTAATATGTTTTCACTGCAGAGTTCACACGAGTGAGCAAACAGCTCAGATCTGAGGTGAGAGGTGGCTCAGGGCGGGGAGTTTTCCCCATGTGCCGATTCAAGTTATCCAGTTTGCACAAAGATGCTCTTTCTGTTACCGCAGCTGTACCTTGAAATTCTTACGACCCCGGCAGCTGGCCTCCGAGCCAACACTGTGAGGAGCAGCAAGGTCTGCAATCCCCTAAAAGCAAACAAGGGGAGGGGAACTGCTCCATTACCTGTCTGGGTTTGAACTCTCCGTTCATTTAAACCAAACAAAACCTATGCCAATCGCCTGTCAAGCCTCGAGGACCTCGCTTCCCTGCAACCTCAGCCAGAGATAAAACAAGGGAATGAATTTCATGTATTGCACGGGAGATTAGGGACAGTGCCTGCTGTTGAGAAGAAATCATCAGCTACAAGTTCAGCAACCATCAAAACATCGTTCTTCATCGCTGCAACGCAAGTACCAGGCCAGTGCTGCTGATAAGGCACCTCAGATGGAAAGCATTTTAAATGACCATTAAAAAACCAAACCAAACAACAACAAAAAAATCCCAAACAGACCCCTTAAATGCAGAAAAAAGCACCGCACGCTTGGTTTTGGAACTCATACTCCTTACAACCAGGAGAGCATCGTTAGGGCTTGCAAACCATCCTTCTCAGCCACTGCTGACCCTCTCTGCCTGTGCACACCAGAAATAGCTCACTGACCTTGCTCCACGCTTCAGTTTTGCTCGCCTATAGATGCACCCGGGGCATCCTGCACGCAAAACGCTCCTTTTGCTACATCCTTACAATGGGGGGGATCCACCTGCTCTCGGAGGGAAAGCCAATGAGATTGGAACGCTCTGCCCCCATTTGTAAGGAATCTTCTCTCAAGCGTTTGCCTGCTTAACAAAAATCCAAAAATGCTCAACAGGTAGGGCACCAGGTCACCCAGAGAAACACCCCGCTTCGTTATTCAATCTCCAAATATCTTCTAATAACATCGGGGTGTCACCCACCGTTCACGGGGGTCTGCCCACCCCCTCCCTGTGCTGAGCCAGGGGCTTTCCAAGGAGCAAGACCTATCCGCACTAGGAGCGCGGATGGATGGGGGTGCACCACCTGCCTTTCAAAGGACGTTACGCGCCATTGCTGTGATCAATAATGTATTCTTCCCTCTATATTTTATGTCCTTATGTTTATTGTGTGTAAATAGGGATTTACAATGATCTGAGTGTGTTCATTGAATGTCGCTGACACCCTGCATACCAGATCCGCCAGCCGCCCTCTAAGGACCTTCAGGAAAACCAAACAACGCTTGTTCCACAAAGCCATCTTCACGAGAGAAATGGGGAAAGGAATGAAAAAAAGAATAAAACGGGGCCAAGGTAGAGAGATCAGAGACTGCGCGCATGGAACCGAAAACAGAATGAGAGTGCCAGTCCTGGGGTTCAGAGTCACCCCAGCGTTATTGCAAAAGGAACGTTAAATATTGCTCTCATCAAAGGTCCGAGGTGTTGCTTCTTCAGGAGGCAAAGGTTGGGGTGGGGGACTAAACTTTTCCTTGAAAGGCACCGGCACACCTATGCAAAGTTCCTTCTTATTTGATCTTCAGCACAAAGAACAGAACAGAAGCATATCACCCTTTGCAGCTAAAATGAAAAAATAAAGAGGACTTTTATCCCAGATCCATTTATCTCAGGTAATAAATTCTGCTCCTGCCTGCAGCTAGTCAGTATTTTCCAGGTGGGTAGCTTTCTTGCTGGAAAATGAACAAAGCGATCAAAATAATTTGCTAATTCATTTCATAGTTGGTTTTTGGGTTTTTTTTGAAGTCTAAACTGCAAGTTAAAACAAATCTGAGTAGCCTGGTGTGTTGTGTCAACATTTTGTTCAATAAATATCAAAGCAATACTGAAATTCTTGTCTCTGAAAAAAAAAATAATCTTAACATACTTCCAGAAGTTACATAGCTCTTCCCAGAAGGAAAGCAACGCCACAGTTCAATCTAACAATCACATATGTTTTCTATAGGATGGTGGGGGCTGAAAGGTCTCCTGACACCTTCCAGAACAGCGCTACCGAAGTGCCTCTGCCTGTCCCAACATCCCGAAACACGCCGGGATGTGAGGACACGACCCTGCTCCCACCTTCCAGGTGAAGCCACCAGACAAAACAAAGCAACTTGGCTTGTCCAAGTGAAGTTCTCGAGCCACGTTCTGAATTGATGGAGCAGTTCAGAAGGTTCAGGAACGCTCCTGTGTGAGCAGAAGGGCTGAGCAGCCTTCCTGTGCCATGCCTAACGTCTGTCTCCTACCTAGCGTCCTCTGAAGCTCAGCTTGGCCAGCCCATTCCAAGAAAAGGAAAAACGTGCCTCTGCACCACAAACAAACCTCCAAGGCAAACATCTTTCATCCCAGCTCTGCCAAAAACTGCTTGTGCAGCCTCATCGGTGCTATTTACTCATAGCTTAGTTAGGAAAGAGCAGCAGCATCCTCACGCTGCTTCCAAGCGGATGCAGAGACCACGTTTTTAGCACGCACGAGGCATTCTGCGGCACTACGGAGGAGCAGGAGGTTCTCCTCGCTCCCTGAGCTCATCTGCCTCACCAGGCTCCTGCATGCTATTGAACAGCTGCCACGTTCCACCTCAGCACTTCCTGCAACTCAGCAAAAAAAAAAAAAAAAAAAAAAAAGGAAAAAAAAAAGAAAAAAGGAGCGCTAGCACAAAAATAGATAAGTACCCTAAAATACTGGAGCAAACAGACAGGCACCCATCGGTCAACAGCTGTGCGCCGCTTTGGCATCGTCCCTCACTAGAAGACACTGCATTAGAGGAAGCAATGATCATCATCATTAAATGCCTTGATGGAAGTCAGGCATCTGGTTTTCAGCATTTAGCTGATGAAATAAATAAGGGTGCTTTTGGCAAACACTGAGGGAACAAACATGATACCATCAGAGTAGCTGGAGGGATTCCAGCTTCCCTAATAGCATCGCTCCCTCTCGCCAGCGCCGGGACTTCCCACAGGAGTGTCCTGCAGCACGTCAGGCTGCTCGCAGCACCCCGGGCACACCTCTGTGGCACGCAGAGCCCCTCACCAAGGGGACTCAGCCCACCCCCGGGGTGGGAAGAGAGACAGCAGTCGGTATTCAAGGACGACGAGCACGCGAGGACTGCGGGGCACAAGCGGAAAACCTGCTGCCCCAGTTTCCTCAGCCCTGCCCCAACGGCCGAGGAACGGGTCCCACGGGAAGAGACGAGCAGTGTTTCAGGCCACACACCCGTTGCAACCTGCCCAGATAAAATACCCTTGCCCGAGACACACTTGCTGCTTGGGGAAACCCCTCCAGCTGTGTGGTACCCCACGGGGGACCTTACTGCCCTCCCCCCACCCTGCAGCAAGGACAGAAAGCCCCCCCCTCCTCCTCCACCTGGACTTGGAGCAAGTCGCCGCCCCATAGACCTGTCATTCCTCGCACCATTCCTGTCCCAAGGATTGGTTTCCATAATCCCTGAGATACCAGGGCTGTTCTAGCCATTAAAAAAGGTACACAGCCTCAGAGATGCTCATTTAACATCTTTCTGCCTCCTGGATGGCTTTTGCTTTTCACTACGTTGAAAACATGGTACGGTCCGTGTGACTGATCAGGCTGTGCAACACAGCTCCTGCCCGCTCAGATTAGAAATGGTTATAACTTAAACAATATAGCTGAACACAATTCTCGTGGCCATCTATTTCTTCCCCCTCCTTTTCTGAACGTGAGGCAGCAAGCAGGAGGTGTAGAGAAAGTCTAGAGGATGCCAGGATCCAGTTCTTGCCCTGGATCTTGCATCGGGGCAGCTGATGCCCAGGAAGGCACCTGCAGATCCGAGGGACAAAGACTCGTGTCACCTCAGCGTTCCCTAAACATCCTCCCAGAGAAGCTCCTCTTCCGCAGGGAAGCTGTCCATGCAGAGCCCACCATCGCTCTCTTGGGCAGCGCAACACACAAACAGCTTTGGAAGGGAGGAGGCAGAGATGCTTCCTAACAGCAGAGCTGGGACCTTCCCCAAGGAACATTCAGGAATGCTGGACCACCCTCCATCACAGCATCATAGCAGACCAGAGAAGAACAAGAAGATGCTACATAACGGCATCCTGAGGTCTCTAACCTTAAAACAGATATTCCCCCAGCTAGCTTTCAATGCTCCAGGTGACAGGGTGGGAAACCACCGGGTGCCCACGTTCCCGGAGGTCCCCCCAGTGTGCTCCAGGCAGGGGAACCAGAACGCGCCCATCCCTGCTGGTGGTACCAGTCAGGGCACGATGCAGCAGCACATGCAACAAAAACCAGAGGCTGGAGGGAACTGGCCAGGTGCGCTGGCCCTTCCCAAGGTTCATCCCAGTACTGCCAGCCCCAGCAGGGGGTTTTCATCATCCAGAGCTACGCTGGACCGAGGGAAGGAAGCGCATATTCTTTTAAAGCCATCTCAAGCATCACACCTTAGGGAAAGCCTTAAGAAAGCAATTTTGCAATCCATGTAGAGGGAAGCTGACATTTCAGGGAGATACAGGCAGCGTCACAGCTCCGCCCGGCCACAGAAGAGAACAGGTTTAATGAACTTTAAATGTCTGACCTTGGGGGGACCCTAATACCTTCCTGTTCTCTAAGCCACGAGCGCAGCGAAGCACACGGGTGGGCACCATCTGATGCAGGTGGCGTGCTCTCTCCCTGTGACCCCAGAAAGATCCCCCCGGGGGTCCCTAGGACCCCAGAAAGACACACACACACACCCCCCTGAGGGTCTCCCCACACCTTCTCCTACAGAAAACGGCTCCCGCAGCACTTCCCCCATCAGCCTTGCCAACACCGGCAGCTGCCCCACGTTACAGCACGTAATAAGCCCGAGGGAACAGCAAGGTCTTGGGTAAATTTAGGGCTAGATTATAGCCCAGCTGACTGTGACTAACCTTCTGAAATGAAGGTCAGCGCCAGGACTTCGGGATGTGATTTTCTCCCATTTATTTCTTGATGGGAAAGTGATGGAGAGTGTAATTACTGCTGTACTACCGCTCACAAGTTGCAAATGTCCTGGCCCAGGAAAAATGAGGACTCTGATCCAGGTGCCGTGCAAAGAGTGGGACCGAGGGGTGTCAAACAGCCCTTCCTGCCTCCTGCTATGCCAGAGGGGGGAAAGTCACCCGGCTGCCACCATCACCCTGCTGAAGTGTTGGTGTCCCCATGGTTATGAGGAGCGGCACCCACTGCCTGCTCCCTGGGGTGCTCACATGGACTCAATGTCCTTCCTAAACCTCCTCCACGCAACCAGAGCGGCTCCAGCGATGGAGCCTGCGCCGCTGGGAGATGGTTGGAACAAACCCTCGTCATCCCTGCAAGGCAACTCGATGTCCTAAGTGACCCAAAGCCTGAAGCCCACCTCTCTGCTGCTACACGGCACGCCGAGCCCAGGTGCTGCAGAGGGCAAGCTCCTAACAAATCCTTCCGAAAGTTCTGGAAAACCAGAGCCCCCTCCTCCAAGCAGGGAAAAAAACCCAACAAACCAACGCCCCAAACAACCCCGAACCTCCTCCACTTCAGCCACAAAAAGAGATGCTTACATGCAAGAGGTATTTCCACACCAGCAGCCCGGGGTGGGGGTGTGCCAAGATACCCCACCGTGGGCAGCCCCCCCCCCGGCGGGGGAACGGCGGCACCACCCCAACCACACCTCGGCACCGGGAACCAGAGACACCACACGGCTTTTACAGCAAAATACACGGTCGTACCCCTCCTCGAGGGCTCTTCAAGGAAAGCCCCGTGCAATTTCCAGCCAGTACTTTGCACTGGGGTGAGAGAGCTGTACCTGGCCTCCACCGCAGCAGCCACCTCGTCGTAGCATCCATCTCATCTCCTCAGCTCACCAAAATGTCCCCCCAGCTTCTCCCTCAACAAAGGAAAGAGGAGCAGCAGGCTGGAGGCTCTACCTCAGGGCCCTAATTAGCCAAGTGGCAGCACCTGGGCCTAATGAGCATCCCACACCCACCGGGCATGTTCTAGCACTTTCCACCCCCCAGGGCAAAAATCAGCTCTGAATAACACCACCACAGAAACACCTGAAGGGGAAAAAAAAAATAATATTAAAATCCACAGATCCCCTTCCCCTTGCTGCAGGTGATGAAGGCATCTTGCCTTGAGTGCTCCCTGCCAGGCTGGAAGGGTCCCCAGGGAGGTTCTCCACAGGCTGTCCCTTCATGCTTGTATAAAAAGAAAAGGACAAATAAATTAAGATTTACGGGATGCCAAAAGAGCTGTGCTTTTTTTTTTTAATTATTATTTTTCCTCTCCCCCCTTGAGCTCATTTTTTTATTTTTATCCCCCCCCCCTCCTCGTGGCTGTTTGAGGGCTGCAGATGGAGTGCTGGGCACAGCTGGGATCCCCTTGGAGAGCGATGCAGTCACAGCAGGCTGGAGGGGGAAGGATGCACGCACGCACAGCATCGCCCCGCACGGGATCCACCAAGGGAGGATTGCTGATTTCCCTGCTCCAGGTGTCCATCTTGCCCGGCCTGTGGTACTGGGTGGCCTTTCCCCTGCTTGTTCAGGATGCACCTGAGCAAGGTCCAACCTGGTTTCCACCATTTGAGCAACAAATACCGTAGGAAATCCTTCCCTGCGGCTGCTCCCCTGTGCGAGTGGCTGTGGGGTTTGCTAGGCGCAGGGGTGCTGTGTGCTGGAAATCCAAGGGATGCAGGAGCTGCTGGTGGCCTCTTGATGGGACCAGCTCCTACAGCTTCACCCGAGGACCCGAGGCAGAAGTGGACACCATCACCGTGCCTCCATCCTGCACTTACCGGGGATTCCTGTCAGCAGCTCTGCAGCCTGCCACAGCATCCATCTTCATGGTCCTAGTTCAGTCTGGTTTGCCCATGCGGGTGTTCATCAAAGCCCTTCATCCCTCGCCAACATCCCTGTCGGTGCCAGCGCCACCAGCCTATGTCAGCATCACCCATGGGTGCTGTGGGATGGTGTGGCACCGAGCTCTGGCTATAAGCATGGGCTCAGGCAGCCGCAAAACCAAAAAATCGAAATCAGTTACCCAAAAGCTCCCCTGGCAGGTCTCAGCTCTTTGAGGGAGTAAATAAAACTCTCGCTTTATTTTCTCTGCCTTAGCTGTTTCATCTCTTTCTTGGCCTTTCTTCTCTCATGCGCTCTCATTTCTTAAGGATGACAATTTTTTTCACAAAGGTTTTTGCCTCATTTTTTGCTGGCGCTTTTTATATATATATATATATATATATATATATATATACATATTTCCTCCCCCAGACTGTCTAAATTTAGCTGTCACTTTACGCTTAGCTCAGTGTCTTTTACCGATTGCTCTACAGGTTCCAGAGTTTGCAAATCAAAGTCTTGCTGGTGTGGCCAGCATCGCTTACACGCTCCTGAGAACAAGGATCCTTCAGAGGACCAGTGGTTTTATGGGACCAAGAGAGGGACCAACCTCACCATGGTCTCCAGGATGACGGCTACCATTGAGATCACGGTCCCTAAACTGCTCCCCCTCTTCCAGGAAGCAGGTGGCAACCACCTTTTCCGCAGGGCAGCTTCTCCTGCGGTGCCAATAGCCGTGCCACCCGTGTGCAGGAGCCCAGCCGTGTGCCACGCACCTGTCCCCTGCAGCAGGGTGGCACACGCCGCGTCGCTGCCGTACCACCTACGGACACGGATGCCAACGTGCCTGGATGCAGGCTGCCATCCGCCTGGGTGCCGATATACATCCTGCACGCGGTCCTGGCGCGCACACGTGACACCGCCCGGATGACACAGGTGTGGTACCGCCACCAACACACCCACCACCCCCTACGCACAGCCACGAAGCGTGCATGCTGCAGCGGACGCTTCCACACACGGAGGAATAAGCCTGTTTCACAAATACGCCCCTTTTTTCACATCCGGCTCCCAGTTTTGCTGGGAAGCACAAACCATTATTGCATTAACGTGTTGCTTCCGTACTGCTTTTAAGCCATCCTCTGGGTCTCTCACATCACCATCCCCACCCCCCAACTATCTCTCTCTGTAGTTGCTCCTTTTTATGTCACCGCTCAGTGATGGCAGGCAATGGTTAATATTACATTTTCCCTTCTGAGCATGCAAATGCCCGGAATGGAGCTGAAAACAAGAGACTTCTGACCAAAGCAACGTGATTAGGAAATGCAGATTTTTCTTCTCCCTGAAGTACTAGTGATTGGAGTCAGGTCTGTGTCACCTCTGCAGACTGGCTGTCACGCAACTGCCTTCCATGCTTCTTTTAATGAAGTCTCATTGATTGATTGCTCCCTGCCCTTACAGGGATGCTGCTGTCACCCCAACCCACTCTCGCCAGCCGGAGGAGTGTGGCAGAAGGGTTCAGCCCACGCCAGCCTGGGGTCTGTCTCTCAGCTGAAATCTCCTACCTTACAGCACAGATCTGCAGCACGAGCAAAGTGACAAGTTTGAGCTGCCGTCAGCAGAGGAGCCAACAGTCTCATCTGAATAACGGTGCTCGAGTTTAGTTTTTAATTAAACCCTTGTGGGTTCCTTGAAAGGTTGGAGATGACACAGGCTCCTCTGAAGCTGGCCTAGGGAGACATCCAGAGTCAGCACCAAAGCCTGCCTCCTCCTCAAAATGATAGGAAACTGGGACCCTGGATAAAATGGATGAATTCTGAAGAGGAGCAAAAACGGGTTTTTCACGAGTCCAGGTCAGCTGCGGGAGGAAGCAGGGCTCCTGCCAGGCTCAGCTCCTGCCCAAGCCTGCGCTGCCCAAGGCAGGGCTGAGCAGCGTGCTGCCCTGCCTGGTGAGACATCATTCTCCATCTCCATGCCCGGCCGTCCCTTCGGGGTACCACAGCGATGAGTGCGATGTTTCATCCTGAATTTATCGCTGTGGTCTATGCAGATGCCAACAGGGAAATGCTCTCCCTTGCATTTACACTACTGGATACACAGCCATCAAATACCCTCATTTAAAGACCTACAGCTACTGTCTAATAAAGTCCTGATACGCCTGTATCCATGTAAATCCTAATGTGTGCTATTTGCTTTCAGGACAGATAAATGTACAGCTTCCCCTCCCCATCCTGCCCCACAATATTGTATTTTAGTGCTGACTAGAAGATTTCCATCAAACAATATAAACACATTTGTCGAAAGTGTTCACAGTGGCTGGTCTTCTCTGAGGAAGCGATTGGAAAGGAACAGGGTTTAATTCCCAGTTCGGTGGGATTCACAGCGCTGTGTTATTTGAGCTTTGTTTCCTCCACACTGCCTCCTCTGCTTTTTCTTTTTAGGTTGGAAAATCCCCCAAGCTAAAACATTTCCACCTGCGTCGCACTCATTTCTAACCAAAATAATAATAATAATAATAATAATAATAATAATAATATATATAAAAAAGTGTAGTTTTGAACTGTTTTTATGAAAAAACCAAACCAAACAATGATGGCAGAGGAGGTTTGTGAGGAGGGATTGTCGTTAAGGAGAATGCTTTTGCCCTGGTTCAAGCGAGAACATGCCCACCGGTCCTATGGCCATTTTAACACGAGGGTAAATACCTGGGGAAAATGGAGAGAAACGGGTTTATACCCAGGAAAATGAGATGTGGAAGCCCCACGGGAGGAGGCATCACGGCTTTAGCACTGGGAAGGGGGGGCACAGCAAAGCCCACCAGGTGATGCTAGTCGCGGAGGAAGCACCAAAGAAACCCCATCCGTTCACGCTGGTGATACATGGCTGGAGGAGGAGGAGAAGGAGGAAGGCTTCTACTGACAAAAGACAATTAAAAGGGTGCTTAAATGTCACGTCATCCCCTGCGGCAACCCGCAGCCATGTGTGGCGGTGCCCTGCGCCCCCCGCTGTGACCACCTGCCCCCCTCATCTCCTGCCTTGGCTGGGGGCAAAGCACAGACGTCCCTCAACGCTGACTTCACGCAGTCACAGATCCGCGATGCCGGGGACTCTGGCTCACAGAACCAGCCCCAACAGCTTTGACAAACATCCCGCGGACCACATGGAGTGGGAATTGACACCGAACACCTTTTCTAGAGCCACTTCTGCTGCAACCCAGCTGAAGAGCACTCCTCTGCCAGCTCCGGCTTTGAAGAGCTCTCTCTGCGTGACACAAGGGTTCGGGTCAAGCATTCGCACTTGGCGCCGGTTCTCATTGCTCCTAGGAGGGGACCTGGGTGCATCTTGTGCTCCGCCACATCTCTAGGCATCTTTTTCTTTCCCTAGCTCCTTTGCCTTATTTCTAGCAGTTTAAGGAGCAGCTCAGAGGACACACAAGAAGACCTAAACCCTGTCATGACTCACACATCTCCACTCCAAGCCGGTAAAAAAGGCGTGAGAGACTGAGGTGATTTCAAGAAAAGAAACTACGAGGTTTTTCAGAAATAGAAATAAAGAGTAAACTACTTCTATGTTGTTTTCATTCGCTCCCTGGCTCCGCAGAATGGAAAGGTTATGTTTTCCAAATTTTTCCTGCTGCAGTAAAGACCAAACAGCCAAATGGTAAGAAAAGCCGAGCTCCTCGTTTTGTGTCACGACTCCAGGAGCTGGGACCTTTAGAAAAGCAATAAATGTGATGGGACCAATGCTCTCGAGTATTAGCAAGTTTTGTGAATAAGTACAGAATTTTATGAGCCTGGACTGTCCTTTGCCTTAAGATCCTTCACAGGGGACTTTCGGTTATCCTAAATATAACTCGCTGTTCGTTTTCCACCAGCCAGGCTCCGTGTGGCTTGTGCTAAAGCCTGGGCACAGGGCACGGCTGCACGCAAGCTCTCCTGCACCCACGATGGAAGAGATTCCTCCTCCCACTTCCCATGGTTGTAAGTGGATGCAGCAAGCGCTACCCCCAGAGATGCCCAGACCCCTGCACCTTTGTGCACATCTCACAGCCCAGGCAGTAGCTCTCTGCAGCCCTCAGAGCAATCCCTTTTCCCTTTTTTTTCCTGCGGTGGGCCAAGAAGAAGGGCTCTGGCCCCAGGGGACACCGCTCTTGAGATCATTCCAGCAGGGGAGCAGATGGCGATTGCACATGAGCATTTCAGGCATCGCTAGGATTATGGATGGGCTCACCTTAAGAAAACAGAGAAACTCATTTGTCCTACTCTTCAAACCCATGTCTATATCCTCAGCTGACAGAAATCAGCCTTCCCTCATCGGCATAGACAAACCTACATCGGTTTTCTTCATCTATCTGCAAGCCCGGGAATGCGAGCGCACGGCACAAAGGATCCCAACCACCGCCGCGTTACTACGGTAACACAGCAGCGATGCTGGGTACCACGCTGTTGACTGCAGCGATACTTTTCTGTAAGGGTCCCACGCATCCCTGTGGAGCTCTGGGCAATACCTCAAGCTGACGGGAGAAATGCAAACAGAAGCCCCCCCCCCCCCCCCCCCGAGGAATTCTCTCACCGGCTGCCCGCAGCCACCCCAACAGCCACCCCAACATTTTATTAAGTGTCAAGTCATTCCCTTTGCCTATCGCTCTGTCTTATTTTCATTACCTTTCAGCAGGGAAAGATTTAGGATCCATTCCCTTGTTTAGCAACATCCATTTGTAACGGCGGGATCGCTGGGGAGCAGTCAATAAGCACTATGCCGGCCCATCCCTGGTAACTGTGCAGCAGTTAGTGCAGAATATGAAATATATAAGGCTGCCTTCACCTAATCTAAAACTGTATCAAATGGCTCTTAACCTTGCCCGAATGAATTCAATTTGGCTACCGGATGCGGATCCAATTCCTTGGGCTAGAACAGAAAAATCACTTACTAAAGCGATGCTCCCGAGGGACCGGCTTCTGAAAGAAAACTCTGAAAGATTTCCAGTTCGCTAATCCTGCGATAGCTCACGCAAGACAAAGCGGGAATGATGAGGTCTTTTCGTCAAACACAAGCAAACCCCAGGAAACACGGGAATAGCATTACAAGTACATTGGAGGGGGAATCGTTAGCGGAGCTCAGGGGAGATGTGGGAGAATACAGGGATGGGCAGAGGATGGAGATGTGAATCAAGAGGATCTTTGCGTACATCCAGTGGTTTGAAAAGAGAAGCGGGTCTGCGCAGGGAGAAGGCAGGCAGTGCTCAAAAGCAAAGTGGATAAAAGCATGGAGAGCCGCGGCCGGCTGGCCGGTCTGAACTAGGAAGCAGACATGGAGAGTGGTGCCAGCTGCCAAGACGGCGAGGTCCCGGTGGATAACATGAGCTCAACAAGGATCTGTCCCAGGCCTGCCGTCCACAAATGAGGAGCTGTTTCTTCCCCAAATCCCACTGCTGCCATCCCTCCTCCCCAACTTCATCACAAACACAGTTCTGCCCCTCCACCCGGTTCTCCCTCACAACAACACTAGATGTTCCCCTTTCCCCTGTTTTATCCCAGGGGATGCCCTGGGGTGCAGGTGGCTATGGAGAGCGCCAGGCTCCAGCACCCCTCCGCAGGAAAGCCTGCCTCTTCCCTGCAGGAGATGCTCCAGGAGATGGTTTTCTCTCCAGCATCCCTTTCTCCCACAGCAGGATGGCAGCCCTTGGCCGGCAGGCGCCAGTGCAGCGGTTTGATTTCCCATGTCTCGGGAAGCGCCGCGCAAACCGCGCCGCGCTATTGACTTCCCACTCGCAGTTAATTGAATTGTCTTGTACTACACTTTGTTGAAGCCGACGAGCGATGGCTCTCACTCGAGTATCCAGCTCGCGGTGAAAGAACGTCGGAGATGACATGTTCGGCGCCAACCCCCCGCTGGCCACCCAATGCCGCTCCCGAAAAGCTGCCCCCCATCCCGTGGGGACCCATTTTGTTGGGCGCTAGCAAAAAATGATGGCTGTTTGGCTCCCAGCCCTCTTCTCCTCATGTCAAGCCCTCTACACAACACGGGATGATGCTCAGGGGTATGAATCGGGATGGCTGCAACTGGGATGTGATGGGAACGGGGAGGAAGGGTGCAAGGAGGACCCGTGCCCAAGCTGAGAGCAGCGGCACAGGGAAGGGAGAAGAAGGATATGGGAAGAAGCGGAGAGAGCTGAGCAACAGCAAGGGCTCAACAACTTCATTTTGCGCACAAGGGCTGCCGGCTGCCCCCTCCGCACAGCTGGGCTGTTGCTGGGCTGTTGCTGCGCGGCGCTGTGGCTAATGAGGCATCTGCTCCGTTTGACAGTCTGCATCTGCTGCCGCTCGCTCGCCTCCTCCTGCCAAGCTCCCGGCAGCCGCCGCGCCATGCTCTCCCTCCCTCGCAGCCAGGTGTGCCCGGCCGCTGCCACCTGCGCTGCCCTGGGCATCCCCAGGGCTGGCTCCTGGCGTGCGATGAGGCAGGGATAACCCTGCCGAGGGAGGGGGGGCATCCAGAAATGCCGTGCCAACCAAGAAGACCCTCTAAAGAGAGGGAGCAGGAACCTTTGCTCCAAAACATACCCGTGTCCCCCTCTAACTGGTAGCATTAAGCCATAAAATTTTATGTTTGCTGTCTCTCATTTTATGTAAGACTCCCTGTTTACAAGTGCTTAGAGCAAGCCACTGGGTCTGGCATTAAAATATACTATTCAATTAATGTGGGAGCCCAGGGCGGCATGGGGGAGCGGGAGGCGACGCTGCGGGATGCTCTTCCAGCCAGGAGATGGGAAACACGACCAGGACTGCCTTTAAGGTTGGTGAAACTTGGCAGTTCAACCAGAGATGGAGCAAAAACAAAACCCAAGACTGGAACAGCCTGGAGATAAGGAGAAAATGTGGATTCGGATTTGGCCTCCCTCTAAACCAGAAGCGTTGGGGACACGAGGCTTTCTCCTTGGTGGAAAGGGGATGTTTAGAAGCAGAGGGATCTTTCTGCTTTGCTTAGAGGAGCAGTGGTGGAGGTCAAGCAAGAAGCAGATGGGTTTTTCCAACAAGACAGAGGTGAGCCATGATTTTTTCAGTCCCCTCTCGGTGCTGCTGGAAACTTCTGTTCTCTTCTGAGCCACAGGTGCTAAGGGCTGTTAAATCATCCAGGGCTCCTCTCAAAATGAAATCTTAAAGTCTCGACTACTATTGGTCACCGAAGACCCTGCAGGGCTTTTCTAATCACAGAATTGGAAATCAGCTATCTAAATCAAATCCTGGTTAATTAAATTCCTAGTTCAAACTCAATATTTTTTCACCTTCCTCAATTCCTGACCTGCATGGCTGGTGCTGTTCTGCAATGTGGTCCAGGGAAAGCTGCAGCATGGGAAACATTCCCAAGGGTCTACACGTGGGTCTCCGTGCGTGGTGCTTGTGAAATCCCTTTGTGAAGCACTGAGAGATGCATCACAAGTGAGCGGTGAAATGGGCTACATAAATCCAAAGGCAGTTTGAACATCGTACCTGAAAGGCAGCACTCCTCCCTCGGTTTTGCCGCCTTTAATGAAAAAATACGTGTTTCAGGGAGATACTGGCATGTCCTTAAAAGTAACGGAGTGAGTAATGCAGAGATGCCTGGGTCAGATGAGCGGTGGGTGTAAAGCTCAACCTGATTTCCATATGAGGAACACAAGACGCTTGGGTTTTACTCCGTGCTCTGCTCTTGAGGCTCCTGACCTTGGACAAAGATTTATTTCCCTTGCTCTGCCTCAGTTTCCCCACTGGCAAAAGAGCCACAACCTCTCATTGTCAACATTTAATTGCTCAGTGATGGTGAAGCCCTTTCACAGGCACCAAGAAGAGCCAGTGGGACAGTCCTGAGCACTCCTCAGCCGGCGAGACCTTGCTGCGTGCAAAGGAACCCGCTCCACTTTTCACGAGGGGTGAAGAAGCTCACGTATGAACTTAATGTGGTGCCCAAGCAGAACTGGGGGTGCGGAAAGCGGGTGTTTTGCGTGGCCAGCCCAGCATCTCACCACCAGCTCCAACACACGGGGTTAGCCGAGGACTTTGCACAGCTCAGACCCCCTCCGCCCGCTCTCAGCAACATCTCACATCGCAGGTGATGCCCAACACAAAAGCTGACAGAACATACGGCCGGGCAGGGGATGAAGCCTGGTTTTTGACGCATTTTAATCCAGCCCGACTCTTCCTCTTTGCCAGGATCCCAGGCAGCATCTCTTCTTTGACCAGGACCCCATCTGGCTCGCCTCCTTCCACCCCACTGCAGCCAGCTTCCCCCTCTCCTCCCTGGCTCCGCACCAATAACGCACCAACTCGCCTGTTAACTGAACTCGCTAGTCTCTAAAACTGGGACTCCGCCGGGTAATGTCTTAAATCTGAGGCCCTCCCTGGATATTTCCATATTTCGGAGGTTTAATGCATTGTATTTAACGTACTCAATTTGGAAGCCAGCAGGCAATGCAATTTTCAGGTGCACGCAATGTGAATAATGGAAGTCTCTCAGTCCCCAGCTCTCAATCCACCTGAGTCCCTGGAACTGCGTTAGAGGGGGAGGAGGGGAGGACTGTCCAAATGAAACTCAGCAGCTGAGGGATAACGGACAGAAATGAGTTGAAGGGCTGATGGATGAAGTTCGGGTGTCCCAGCCAAAGCCGAGTACGCACTGTACCAAGCACACACCCGGAACACCATCTCCAGGAGACGTTTAACTAGCTTTAATAATGTCAGCGTCTCTTAATGAAAATAGTCTGTTCCACTTAATAAGTACAACGTGCTCTCGAGCCATCAATCTACCTAACACGGGGGGTTTTGGCAGGCAGCACCGGGCAAGCTCAGCTCTCCGATGGAGCTGACCCCATCAGCATCGGGGAAGCTTGTTAGCGTAAAGGCAGCCGAGGGGGCAGATACATTAGCAGCCCAGAGGTAACCCAGGAGATGGGCAAAGGAGAGCATCCTTCCCCCTCTGTCCGTTTCCACATTAACCCCAGCCTCTACAGAATAATCACCCATGCCCACTGACGGCGTGATTACTCGTACTATTTACGCGTGTTCCTGCTGTGACCGTGGCCCCTGGGAGGACGGGAGCCTTGCTATGGCAGGTACGGAGGGAGCAGGAAACGGTCAGCATCGGAGACGCTCACGCTGAAGGCTGGGATGGTGCAAAGCCCTGCACCGGGTGTGCTGCCTCGTTAATGTCCCATTAACTTTGAACCTGCGGGAACCCACTCTGAGGGCGAAAGCAAAGCCGCTTCCCCTGGTTTCCTCCCTCTAGCGCAAAATGAAGATTAATTTTAGGCAGGTATTAAACCCACGGAGACTATTAACTCCATTGCGATGCAGTGGAATGAACATCTCAGGGTGCATTATCTGCACGGGAACATCATCCTCTGGTCCTCTGGGGAAAGAGCAATAGGCAGAGGAAAATAGTCTCCTTGGGAACATGTAGGCTGAAGCAAGAGAGAAAATCTGGGGTGCAGAATTAGCCGGAGATAAAGGATCTGCAACTGATGGAAGAGGAGTTAGATGGGAAACAAGCCCCCTAGCACAATGGGATCTCAGCCCATAATTGGGGCTGCCAGGCACTAACTTAATAATGTCAGTAACAACAATGTTAATAATGAATTCGCTAGCGTGGGATTTGCCTTCGCTGTGCAATCGGGGTCCTTCAGAAAGCAACACTGAAGGGAAATTGAAACTACTGAGCAAAGTGATAGTCTAACCTCCCCCGTAACTTGCTCGGTTATCATGATGTAACTGAAAATCTGCTTTAGCAATTACATTCCTCACAAGATCTGAAGTGATGGAAAGAAGAATTATAATGATAATATTAATATACAGTCTCTTCCTAGCGAGAGTAAGTCATTAGGCAGAGTGCAGAAAAGATGCATAGGCAGAAACAGATGGAAAAAGAGCTACATCAAGAGTTTAAAGGGAGGCTTACAAAAAAGAAAAAAGCTGCAAATTCTAAGTGGATTATGGAAGGCAGGCTGCAAAGGGAGAGCGAGAATTGCTCTGTGCCATGCAGGAGAAGGCTGCTCACACACTGTGTGTGAAAGGGGGGCTGGATGGTGGGAAGGATGAATGTTGTGTAGCAGAATAAGGACACTGCGGATGCGCTCCACTCCGTCTACTTTCAGCTGCTGAATAGGTGGCTCTCTACATCCCCGGGGCTGGTCCAGGCTCTGCCTCCTCAACACAGACCTCTGCCAGGTGACACATCCTACCTACAACAGATGGGCAGCAAAATCTAGGCAGGACGAACCTCAGCCTGGTAGTGAAGTCCATGAGGATGCACCACGTTTGCTGGGGCAGTCTAAAATCAGCGCAGTCAAACCCACCGATGTCATTTCCACGGTACGCTCTGGGGAGACCTGACGTATTTTCATCCAGGACCAGCCAAAAGCAGGGGAATCAGACCTTTAAAAGCACACGGGGTCCTTCTCTCCTTCCCCCTCCAAGTATAGGCAGGTCTTACTACTGGCTCGTGGCTATCAATCCATGGGTGAGCTCACTAAAATCCGCAACGCCGTTCTCGCTTTCCTCTTCATCCAGCTCTTTGCCACCTCCGCCCGGCAATGAGAAGGAGCTGAGGTACCTGCCAGGCACTCGCTGGGTTGTTTTTCTTCCCATTCCCAGCCAGAAGAATCCTTGACCTTGCACGTAGCCCTGCACGCACACGTGCAACCCTTGGCGGTGACAAACAGCAGCACCGAGTCATCCCCAGCGCTCGTGACGCTTCCTCCGAGCCCACCGCAGGCAAGAAGGGAAGCGGGCGCGTCCCCTGCCCTCAGCCCTTCAGCGATCCCATCAGGGGGATGAAGCAATGAAAAAAAAAAATAAAAAATCTGCTCTCAGTGACCCCCAGTAGTTTCCATCAGGAGGGACAGCCCTGCAGCTCGCCCGGGGTGACCTCACATGCTGGGCGGCACAGCTCAATGCCGGTTATTACTCTGGATCTTGCCTCTATATATATTTCAGCACATGTGATTTTAATGATTTTGGGACTCCATCCCAGCCATTTCCCCCTCCCTGGCTACCCTCGAGGGCTGTAAACCTGGCAGTTTCATCAGCTATTTACAAGAGCTGGGTTCACACCGAGCCCGGCACTTGGAACTGGCCAGCCATGCTTTGGAAAAGCAGGCAAAGAGCAATTGCAATAATTATTTTTGTTCTTTCACTCCTCACTAAAGCAGCAGAGATACGTTACACACGATATTCATTAAGAACCTGCAGCCTGTACCTGCCCGTGACCCTCAGCAGTGGTCCAAGCGTTCAGCCAAGGCATCTCCAAAGGATGCTCACAACGGTTCTGGCTATCTTCTCGCTTCGTGTATTTGACAAGACAAATCGAGGCGCTTCCCGGCTGAGCATCCCTGGGAACTCAATAGCTAGAGGATGACATAAAACACACAAACCACACCAAATACCCATCTGCACCCCTAAGCAGCGGCTCCTAAGCAGTGAGTGAGACCACGGGGGACAATCTGGCACCAAGAGGTCACCGCTGCAAGCAAGAGCTCCTCCTGCGGATTTCCAGCTGCTCTGGAAGAGGAAAAGCTGCCCAGCAGGACGTGGCGGGTGATGTTTTTGTCGAGCGAGAGAAAGGACAGAGACATCCTCTGCCACGCAATCAGCTGTCTTAATTCTTCAACCCACTCTGCAATCAGCCAATTGATATGCAATTATCTCCAAAACACTTAGCTATACATTACTCCCTTATTGTTATCTTACTGGATTTTTTTTTTTTTGTGCTGTTCCATGCCAGATAACCTTAATTTTTCCCCATTTGTTCCAGCGTATAATTATTTGTTTGCAATCATTGCCTATTAGAAAGATGAATACTGCAAAGAAACAAGCATTTTCCCTCCATAATGCAGTCCTGAAAAGTTCTAATACGTTATTTGATCAAATAATCTTTGCCATATCAAAGCAATACTGCTTTTTCCCCTTCAAAACTGTGCATTTATTAAAATGTAAAGTAGTCTGATCATATTTGGTGCAAAAAAATAAAAACAATATTATGGTCTTTTGCAGGAAAATAGTGCATATTTATTTTGGATGACTTCCCTGGAATTTTAATTCAAGCCTTTATATATTTCCCTTCCCTGCCAGCTGTGGAGTAAACCTAGTAGGTTTGACTTCTTTAACATTTTTTTTTAAAGCCCTGTGTTGGGGACTTTAAATTTCTTTTTAAGAATGGTTTTGGCTTTTGATTTATGGCAGAGGACCTTTTTTTTTGCAGAATAAGATCCGCGCAGGAAACAGAGCGTGTCCCGCTGCTGGAAATAGAGTGGCTGGCACCGAGGGGGTCGAGCTGCTTGGAAAAAAGACAAAACTATGGGAATTTAGGCAATGGCCTGACTCCTGCAAGGGCTGCTCGAATCTGGACTCTATGAGCAGCACTATGTTAGATGGAGAAGTACATTTTAAGGGACTTTACGAGCTTTAGGCACCTATTGCTCTCTGGCTCCAAGCAGAAAGAGAGAGACGCATTTCCCAATCCAAGCTTTCAAATAAAACCATGATTTATGCCCCCACCTCGTGGGACCAGATTAAAAAAAACCCACCCAAACCCACAACAATCACAGGCACTTTTAAAACAAGTAAATTTTAGTGTTTTCTTTCTATTTCCCTTCTGAGCCTTCAGCTTTTAAGGGGTCATATTTTAAAGCCTTCTCTCTGCACCTGCGGGAGACTGAAACTTTTAGAGATGGTGCTTATCCCTCTTATTTACACCGCTCTGGGGATGGCAGGGGTGATGGAGCTTTTCCTGATGGGGAAAGGTGGCTCTGCTGGTGGGAAGATGCAGGTTGACCCCATCTCCTGGCGGTGTGACCCTTGGGGACAGACCAAAACATGGACCCAAATGCCTCATTTTACAGATGGGATGGGGCAGAAGCAGGGTCACACGGAGAAGCCCAGAAAAGTCCTAACGCCACCTCTGCTCCCACTGCCATCTACAAGGTCCCCCTGGCTCCCTGCACCCGGCAAGATTAACAGCTGCCTGCAGCAGAATTAATATTTAAGGAGGATGCCAAAACTAGGAGGCCTGGGGTATTCATAAATCTCCTTCTACCACACCACTTCCAGGCGAACAAGCTCTTTTATATAGCACAGATGCAGCAAATGGGCTACAGGTTTCTTTGCAGGGTGGATGTTGTGGTGCTTGAGCACCACGGCTCTGGGGCAGGACCGAGGTGTATTTCACAGCTCAGAGCAACGTGCTCCCCCAAAACAGGCAACGCAGCAAGGGCTCCTCCAGCTAAACTGAACGTGCAGGAGGCATTTACGTGTGGAGACGCTTAAAGCTTTTGTAATTACACCTCTAGCCTGATGCAAATTTCCCTGGGGCCACGTAGGGCCGCATCAGGCTTGGGTCTGACGCACACGCATGTTGGGTCTTAAATTCAGCCTCCTCCAGCACCGATCTTAGCAAAGCCCCGTCGCGGTGGTAGTCGGGGCAGCAAAGCAGCTCCGTATGACGGGTACGCACTTAATAATAAACAGTTTGCAGCAAAAAGCGGCTTGTTTTACACCAAATAACCCCCCCGGTTTGCTTTGCAACAAGACTTGGGGTGGCCTGCTGGCTGCTGGATCCATCTCCACTATTGCCACCACCATCTGCACCGACGGTGCTGCTGTGCACGCCCCGACAGCACTGCCACCGCCAGCAGGATTAAACCCACGCACGGCACACGGGTCTGCTCGCTGTGAGACACCGAATGAGTAAGATGGGGGTAACGTGTGGCTGGTTTTCCCCGTTAACATAGCTTGGGAGTATTTTAGAGACGCCCCGTCACAGTTTTCCGGCGTTAATAGGCTGTTTAGAAAATGTGGCGGTGGGGTTTTGATCACAGCTCTCCTTGCAAAGCCTTGAGCGCTGAAGGCTGGGGAAATATTACCGGGGAATTAAAGAGAATCTAGCATGAAGGTTAGCCCCTGGAGACGTTGGTCCTGTGGGAAGGGAAACAAGATGTTCAAAGGCACAAGCCCCACATCAGCTCACGAATCCCTGCGTTGGGCAGCACCTGGCACCGCAGGGGGTGGATGTCCCCTCCTGTCGGAGAGGGTTTCACACCGGGTCCCCCCATTTGGCACGGCGGCAACAAGGGCTGGATAAAGCTCATGAGCCCACAAGGGAGGTGTTTGCTGCCAGGGACAGGCAGCTTTTGCCCAGGACGGGTATCGGCACACTGGGCTGGCGGGCAGCACGCTGATGCTAGGGGCTGGCACGGGATGCGGGCACCTCCTCCCCGCGCTTAACCCGCCTACTTAAAAATTAAATTGAGAGTTGGGTTTCATTCAGCTGCACAGGAGCGATTCAGAAGAAAGGAAAGGATATTAAATTAAAGCACTTCATTTTAATATAATGCACCATAACTCCGGGGAGGGGGTGGGGGAAGAACAGCCACTCTTTTGATTCCAGCTATTTAAGAGGTAAGGAGAAAGTCATGCAAAATGTGCTTCTATTTCCTAAACCACCCATATAATATCTTGCAATTAGGGTCCAAGCACATGAAAGATCATTATTAAAATTGAGACCCTCCAGGAGTTTCTCTAAGTGTTTGCTTTTTGCTGTGGTGGGGAAGATTGCTCGGAATAATATAATTTTGTGTGTTCAAAGACTCAAGAGTATGCTGAGTGAGGAATGGGAAAAAAACCAACTAATGGTAAATGATATCTTAAAAGCACGGGAGAGGTTGAAAAAGTGGATCCATGCAGAAAATAATATACTATTATTTAAAAAAGTAAATTGCTAAAATGACACTCTTCTGTGATTCTGTCTCCAGAAAAACCATCTTGGCTGAATCCTTAATGTACAAAGGGTTTGGGATTTTTTTTTTTAGTGACACGATAAAACCTGCAGAAATATCTTAGTTATTTACCAAGTGATTAAACCACAGTCATTTATTATGGTTTTACTAGAACATTGTTTTCCTGGTTCTTCCAGGGTTTATTGCCTCCAATATAACACTCCCCCCCTTTAATAATCCCCATTGCTTTGACTCTATTGCCTTATATTTTTAGATTTCTTTTAGCGTTTTGCATAAAATTCCAACTCTAATGGGCTTTATAAAATGAGATGTATTGTCATGGATCCAAGCCCTTATGAAGATAATTATCTTGTCCATTTGTGTTTTCATTATGTTGAGAAACACTTTTTCTCTCTCTCCCCAACATTTTATTTCCTAGCCCAAATCACAAGGGTCCTTTATTTCTTATTTTTAAATCCATTGGCAACAAAAGCAGGAAACCCGAGCTATACCACCATCCTCCGCTTTTGTGTGACGGAAGATGTTCTGTGAATCCCGGGGTGGAGAGGAAGGGAATGGGGACCTTTGTGGGGATGTGGAGAGGCTGTGGTGGGGCACAGGAGGAGATGAGAAGCAGGATGCAGGGGAGAGCTGACACCGAAGCCAGGGAAAATATTCCAGTGTGCGATGGGCACAAGCCTGCACGAACACCCGGTGTAAGCAACTCAGGCAGGATACAGCAAGGACACACCACGTCCAAAGGACCAAACACCACCTTGGATTTTGGGAAGAAACCCAAGTGACGAGGGAGATCCAAGGGCAACACATGGAAAGCAGAGCCCAGCAGTCCCCGTGCCAGCCACGCGAGCTCTGAGTGGTGTCCTACAAGGTGGACACCATCAGCCCAAGCTGTGAGTGGTGTCCTACAAGGTGGACACCATCAGCCCAAGCTGTGAGTGGTGTCCTACAGGGTGGACACCATCAGCCCAGGCTGTGAGTGGTGTCCTACAGGGTGGACACCATCAGCCCAAGCTGTGAGTGGTGTCCTACAGGGTGGACACCATCAGCCCAAGCTGTGAGTGGTGTCCTACAAGGTGGACACCATCAGCCCAAGCTGTGAGTGGTGTCCTACAGGGTGGACACCATCAGCCCAGGCTGTGAGTGGTGTCCTACAGGGCGGACACCATCAGCCCAAGCTGTGAGTGGTGTCCTACAGGGCGGACACCATCAGCCCAGGCTGTGAGTGGTGTCCTACAGGGCGGACACCATCAGCCCAAGCTGTGAGTGGTGTCCTACAAGGTGGACGCCATCAGCCCAAGCTGTGAGTGGTGTCCTACAGGGCAGGGGCACTGAGCCGAGGCAGGCAGGCTTGGTGTAAAGCACGGGATGGGCCCTCCAGGAGAAACCTCCCCCTTGGCTCTTCCCTCCGTGGATCCAACGCATGGCTTAACTGCTCATTTCACCGGGGAGGCACTCTGTCCAACTGCTTGGGACAGTGTTTTCTATATGGATTGTTAAGCCTGTAAGGCTGAGGCTGTGTTTGCACGTGCGTGTGCACAGCTTCTGACCCGAGGCATGGCACGGTCATCTGACCCGCTTCTGACCCGAGGCATCTCTTTTGGGGTCTTTACATCCCTAGAAAGACAGATGATGCCAAGACCCAGGTCCATTTCTTGAGCACCCCTTCCAGGGGTGTCGCGGCTCAGGAGCACCAGGCATACGAAGACATGCCAAGTGCCACACCCTGGACAGGTTCCTTCCCGAGAGGCTTCCCTGAGGGCTGGTGAAAATCCAGGTCTTTCTTTTGCCTTTTCCCTGAAGCCTGTTGCACGGAAATGGGAATACGTATCATTTGTTCAAGAAAAGCTCCCCTGGAGCTGGAAAAAACAATCATGTATGTGATACGTGTGGGAGGTGGCTCTGCCCTTGCATGGCATTAGGCCCGAGTATATATTTCTACATTCCTATAAAACTCGGGTTATTATTTCCACTTGAGATACATCTGAAGCTCCTTGTAGAGCAATGACAATTACAGCACAACAACAACGTGCAAGCTATACCATTCACCTGTCTAACTGGGCCCGTGTGTATAGTCTGGGGTGTACTGGGAAATAACTTCCAACGATTCCGAAGCACATTGCTACCAGGAGTCATGGAGACAAATATTGCATCAGGACGAGACCCAGGGTTTCATAGCTGCACCAAAAAAAAAGCCGGATTTTTCCCCAATTTACTTGGGTGCAGTTATGCCAAAGATGAAGACATTTCTGGTGTAAAGCCAGAACAGCCTGGCTTGAAATCAGGCAAAGGGGCCCGCTGCTGAGGGCTAAAGGCAGTCGCTTTCCCCAGAGATAAACTACTGAAGATGTTACTTAAGTCACCCTAAAAGCTTTACTAGTCCCGTCAGTCTTGATGAGGTTGTGAGTAAGATGAGCCACCCAGCCCCATGTAGCACAGAGCAGCCAGCAGTCCTCGCAGCTCTCCTGCCCCAGTTCTTCATGCCCTGGAGGACACACACAGCTTGGGTTGATGGCATCCACCCTGTAGGACACCACTCACAGCTTGGGCTGATGGTGTCCGCCCTGTAGGACACCACTCACAGCCTGGGTTGATGGTGTCCACCCTGTAGGACACCACTCACAGCCTGGGTTGATGGTGTCCACCTTGTAGGACACCACTCACAGCTTGGGTTGATGGCATCCACCCTGTACGACGCTCACAGCTTGGGCTCATGGCATCCACCCTGCCAAGGGGGACCTGACCCCTACCATCCAGGCATGACATTGGGGTCACCCTGCATGGCCAGAGAGGTACGGGGCAGATGGCAGGAGCTGCAAGCAGATGCACGTTTGTGTCTGCAACCCATGTTTTCTCCCTGGGCACACCCAGGTCACCCAAGCCCCCACCTCAGCACAGGTTCTCATCAAAGCAGAGGACCCGAGGACAGCCAAAAGTGCTGCCTGGGCGAAGGCAGGGGACACGAGTGGCGCTGCTGTAAGCCAAACCCTCCCACTGCAGGAGACCCTGGACCTAATCGAGCCACCAGTGTCTGGGCCATGGCAAAGTCACCCTATGAGCCGCTATCCTGGCTCTGTCCTTCCTTCAGGAACGACGGAAAGCAGAAACGCCACGTCTGCGTTTGGTCCTAGGCAGGGCACGTCCCTCTGGAGCACGCTGGGGACAAGAGCCGCAAACCTGGGACGAGCCAGACCCTCGCTGGAGCCAGCAGGGTCCCAGTGCTGGCACCGCGCTGTCAGCGCACGCTTTGCTTTAATTAAAAGCGGCGTGCGTGCCCCCCTCTCTCCGCTGTGACTGACGCTGCCAATTCTGCTGTGCTTTAGATGTGTCATAACGTGGTACATCACATCCTAATTAACGCATCTTGTCAGGTCCGGCAGTTGGCTGCAGTAACATGCTTCCAGCAGCTGTCACTGGGACCCAGCAGAGGGACCGGGGCCGCCTGGTTAGCCGGCAAGTCACCGCACTGAAGATTTTATTTAAGGAGAAAAGGACAGAGCGCGGTCCTAAATCTAGAACTGCAAAGTGATGGTGGCTTCCACCCCAGCGGCCACCTGGGCTCCAAGCACGAGGGCTGGGTGGGAAGAGGAAAGCAAGTTTCACCGTCGCATCCTCATCCTGCGACGAGACGAGAGCAGCATCCGCACTCGCCCAGCAGCTGGGCTTCACAGCATCGCGCGTGCACAGCACAGGCGCTCGAGTGGTTTGCAAAGAGAAATGAGTTTAGATCCCCCAACAGCCCTGCGCAAGGGATGGAGGAATCTTCCCCGAGATGGGGTGAGGAATCTGGCTCGAGGTCACCCGCTGCCACGGAGCATCCGAGGTTTTGGTCCCCAGCGTCGGGCACGAAAGGAAACAGTCCTGATGCATTCAGGAAATGGACTTGTGCACCCCGACTCCTGCCGCTCCGCTAATTATTAGGCAAGACAGCTTGGCAAGCGCAGGCATCAAACCCAGGTGTCCTGGCCTCTCGGCTCTTCTTGGGATTAAACATTTAACGCTGCTGGAGCCCGCGGTCGTACGCAGCCCGGCTGCCAGCTCGAGCTGCCACAGACACCCCCCCTCCCCCAGCCCGCAACGCAGCCAGACCCCTGCAAAAAGCAGCCCAGAAGGGGGACATGCAGGGAACGAGGCATTTGTTACCCACGCTGTAGCCCCACTTTTTATTCTGGATCTGAAAGCCCATCTCTTTTCCTTGGGATGAAAAGAGCACGTTTCTATGCAGCCCAATTTAGAAAGGATCATTAGCACTTTAATTGCAACTAAGGCACGGACCAGCGGCTGTGAAAGGTCCCGTGGCGCTTCTCATGAGAAGAGGGTTTTGGGACCGTGGCACCGGTCAAACCCTGCTCTGCTGCAGTTTGCAGGGATCAGGCACGGAGCTCCTTGCCATTCCAGAAGCACGGATGAGGATATTCATGGCGAGATGCTCATGGGCTCAGCAAAAACTAAGCAGCCCTGAAGCTCCACTGGAAATACTCCCATCGGGTCAGAGCAACGTGTGATGGGAATATCAGTCCCTGATATACCCTAGTAAGCCTCAGGTAGCCAAATTAGTTCCTTCCAACAAACAAATTTAATAATTACAGACCTCTTTTCACCCTTCTGCCTTGTGGAAGCTCACAAGCAACCCCACGCAGAGGCTGCTGTGCTGCAGCGTGCAGCGCTGCGGGTTGAAAGCCGGTCTGGCAGCGAAAGCATTGGAAGGAAAGCGCTGGGCTCAGGATGCTTCCCCCTGCGAGATGGCAATTTCTGCTTCTTCCCTCTGCCGCCGTCCCGCCTGCCCTGGGATCCCAACCCACAGACAAACCGGGCTTTTTCAAGCAAAGCCATGCACCGAGTCAGTGGAATTTGTACGTCTTTGATAACGAGCATTTAGAGGGTGAAGCCTAATGAAGAGATCCGGAAACAAGCTGCAACCGAAGGCAGGATGCGGCTTTTTTAATTAAAACTCTGATGCCTTTTTATCTCCTTCCCTCTCTCTTGCTCTTCCCCCTGCTGACGGAGGGGATTTCTCAATCTGAGGCCCGCTGCTGTACAAAAAGCTCAGCTTTAATATTCTCTTTGATTAAGTGGGATTTTTCTTCCTCTTTTTTTCTGGTGGGTGCTGCCGTTGTACTCTTTGGTGAAGATTTAAAGGAAGAAGGGCCTTGCCAGTAGTCAGGCAAGGACTTGCAGAGAGGAAAGGAAAACACGGGGCCAGCCGTGCTCGTGAGAAGATTAAAGCACCAGGGTGGCCACGTGCCTTTGGAGCAGCAAATGCTGCTTTTTCCCGCAAGGCGCGTCTCTTCACATCCTCCCTGAACACCAAGGAAAATCTGGTGGTACAAAGGGTTAAGCAGCAAGGAGGGAGAAGATCAAGTCCATTTGAAGGCATGAGGAGACGCTCTAATTTGATTGATTTTTCCTGAATTCATGACACTTCTCATTTGCAGTTTCCCTCCTTTTAATTAGCCGATGCTTGTAGCTATCATATTCAATTCTCATTACTTAATTAATAGGGTCCACCACCTTTAGGTAGGGCTGGGAGATGGTGGAAGAGACTGGCTGGAGGGAGGGTTGGAGGGGAAGAGGAGCATCCTCCAGTTCTTGCTCCACATTGACACATAGCTGTCAAACCAACGTGGATCTCTCAGCTTCGCCTTGGGACTGCCCAGTCCCCTACCCGGGCCGCATCCTGCCTGGCAACACAAATAAGCAAAGATTAAAAGGGAATGGAGCCGGACCTCTCCTCTCAGCCCCCAGAAGGTTTCCATCTGCTCCAGGCGAGCTGTCTTCAGGAGACGGGCTTGAGCATTGCATCAACAGCAGTGGGATTTAGATCACAACCAAACTGTGTGTGCAAAGATGTTTTTGCCAGGCTGGTACTCAGCTAAACAGGCTTCAAATGTACGGCTCACACAGCAGTTCCGGTCCCCACCACCACAGCGATTTGTCTCTGCAGGAAGAGCTACTAAAAAGTGATGAAATTTACAACCCACCAAAAAAAAAAAAAAGAAAAAACAAAAAAAACCACCAACCCCCCCCAGCAAACTGCCTGTAAACCGGACTATTAACTGGTGCTGCAGTTAAATCCAAACCTCCAGAATATTCACAATTTTTTTGGCAGCATGGCTTCCAACAAGGAAGGCATCGGCAACGTGGTGGGTTTTTACTCCTTGGTGGGAAGTAACTGAGACAGATGTGTTGGCAGTCACACCACTTGTATTTCTCCTTCTCTGGTGTCATTTCCCTGACGTGTGGTCCTCAGTTTTATTTCTCCCGGTTCTGGCATTCCTGTGCGTGTGTTTTCACACTGCTCTGCCCTTCCCAGCTGTAAATGTGCAACATATATAAAGGGTTTATCTCCGATGCGGCACGTCTGACTGCTTCTAGGGTTGCTGGAACCACCAAGGAGACTCAGCCCTGTGCACAGGGATGCTGCTCTGGGGTCAGCCCCGAGATTATCGCTCCAAAATCCCATGCAAGTACCCCAGTCCTACATATCTGCTGCTCTTTCAGGGCAGATCCTGGAAATGCTCCCCAAAATAACCCAGACAAGCGTGGCCAGGCACCTGGGCTGCTTTATCCCATGTCCATGGTTGTGTCGGCAGGCTACATGGATTTGGGGTGCCGACGGTGCTCAGGTGAAGGGAGAACCCTCAAGTCACAACTCGCATTCCATTTGCAATAAAGGCAAATTTGGTGTTAAAGGCTTCCTGGTTTTGCAAGGATTTCTGTGGGTCTTGGTTAATTGTCTCAAAAGTACTTTGAGATCTGGAGATGAAATTGGCTACAGAAGTTGGGTTATTATTATTATTATTACGGATTTCCATTTGAGTCACCAGGACCTTCCCTGTTGGAGCATAATATATTCTATCAATTATAGGAGAGCAGCACGAAGCTGAATAGGACCCTGATAATGAGGGGCTCTTTCATGCCCCCGCGCATGCACAGACCAGTTCAGAGGCTGATAAATGAAGGTCTCCCCCCCTCCACAGATGGCATTTGAGAATTCTTTCAGCAGAATAATTTTATGGTTCTTGACTCAGGAAGTCGGTTTGAACTTTGGTTTTGGAGATAAAAGGACTGACAAAGCATCCCCACAGGACGCCCGGACTCGTTTGCATTCATAAATGTGTAGCCAGCACCACAGCCCTCTTCTGCACGCCAGGAATTACCTTCGCTCAAAGGTTTTTCTATATTCACTTATCATCTAATGAGCAGTGTAAGAAACTTCATTTCAAGGAGGAGAGAAGGGGAAGGAGGATTATAAAAAAAAATAAAAATCCTCTCTTGGTGGATGCCTTTAAATGGGATTCGATTACTGTGGCTTTTTCATATCCTACCAGCGAGGAAGACAAGGCGTAAAGAGTGAAGAGGTGCAGAGATGAAGGCAGCACCAGCCCCTTTAGGTGGAGATAGGCTCAGAGGGACTGCAGACGTTGCAGGGCATTTGAGAGCTCGGAGCGGGCAGGAGGGACCTGTCCCAGCTGCCCAGCTGGGGAGGAGCACGAAGGTAGGGGAAAGAAAATGCCACCGGCATCTGGATCAGTAATTATCCCCTGGAAAGGTCAGCTCACCGATGAAACACATTGCTGATGGAAAAGTGCGTGCCTGGGACAGCCGGTCACGTTGCTAACAACGCCTGACAGCTTGTGCCTGTTGTCCCAGGGCCACCCCAACCATCCCAGCCCCGGCCTGAAGGCAGGACACACAGATGGGAGAAGAAACGAGTCAACGGCAATACAGGCATCACCCGCACGCACGACTCGAAGATCCTGTGTCAGCTGAAGGTTAGCAATGAAGTAGTTGATAAAGAAATAAAAACGCTCATCTCCCCTGACAGCCGTCGCACCGATTGATGCTGCTCAGCGAGGCCATTACCACGGGCAACGGAGCCATAAACCCGGTGTTCTCAGGCTGGGGACAGATGAAGGCAGCTCGGCACGACACTGCTCATCACTCGAGCACGTCAGCCGGGCCGTGTGGTGAGGCAAGAGGCGAGATGCAACTTTGCAATTGCAACAGGCTGGGGAAGCAAAGGGAAACTTTGTCCCCCAGTATTTTGCCCCCCTGCAGCCATCCCTGCGGAGCCATCCCCACCTTCCGCCACTCCTGCGGGACAATGCAGAGGAACGAGGTGGTTTGAGACAACGTACGGTGCAGGGGAAACGCCGTGATCGTTTCCATTGGCTGTAAGTGGGAAACTATCCAAAAATTAACTCTGATTTGGGCTAGCACAGAGACGCGAACAGCACCAAGGAGCTTTGCCGGCAACCGGTAAAGCTCCCCTGGCTGCTGGCATCCGGCTACGCAGAACAAATCCGTGCTTGAGTGGATGCAAATTATTAATAAATATTAAAAAATCTTTACAGGGAGGGGGTAAAGAACAAAAAAGTGGTGCTTTGTAAATCTTCAGGTGTGCCTTCTCTACACGCCTGCTTTCCAGTAACTGGGACATCCAGTAAGTGCCTTGGCAGACACTGGTTACATTCAGACTGGATTCAGAGGCAGAGATTTCCCAAACGGGGCCAGGGGTTTAGTATGCGAATGTTCCCAGTTCGAATGGGAAGTGAGCAGTTAACGGAAGCCGGAGGCTTTACTGGTTAGTTTTTTAGAAGAAGAAGAAGAGCAAAAATCAGAGCTTAAGGGATGCCCCCACCTTGGGGTCCATGCTGAACCCCCAGCGGTGCCACCTGAGCGAGTTTTGTCACCACGCTGCCACGCTGCATCGCGGGGCAATAAACCCTCTCGGCCAGGTTTTAGCTGGGTGGGTTTTGTCCTGTCGAGGGAGCTCGTGTAGGTGTTGCCTGCGGCAACTATGCATCTTCTCTTGGTCCCTGCACAGAGACCCTTGCCGCTTTATTCACGGGAGGCAGGCTGTAGCCCTGACCCTACCCACACACATCCCAGGCTCTGAGCACTTCAGCTGGTAAAGCAACAAATAACAGTGATCTACCATACCCTTCATACATTAAAACTCACCCAGAGTGCACCATTAATCTAATTACCCAGAAAATAAAAAGGGAAAAGGCTCCTTTACACAGCTCCTCAAGGTGAAGAATCACCAGCACTTAATTTTGGTCCCGCAGCCAAGCAACCAAACCATGATTTTGTCTGAGTTATCACTGTGGTTATGAAATGCACAAGTGGTGAAACATGGATTTCCCCATTTATCCATCCTACCTTTGCCATTCGCCCCTTCCCAGTCCCTAGGGAGCGGGAAGTTTTGCTTTAATTGACCCACCTTGATTTCCCAGACCTTTCCCAAGCCCAGTGAGGATGTGGTGACCTGCTGAGAGTGGCAGCTCCACGGGAGCCACCCAGGGACAAGGGGCTCAGCCACTGCAGCGGAGCCCCCGAGGGATGCAGCTCCGGTGACCAAGAGGTCACCACTGGCAGCCCCATTTCATGGAAAGCATCGACAGTCCATGTCCTGCTCCCGCTAATGACCTCGGTCCTGCAGTTCGTCTCCCTGCCATTTAAGTGTGCATGACCGAAGCACGCAGAAGGCTGTTTTTCTGCACAAGTCTATCTAAATCTCTTAAGCTCACAGGTCCCACTGCCTGCAGCTTCCCAAGGCAACCTTACACTTCCCGGTCCTGCATCTGACCTGATTTTAGCACAGTCCTCACACGTTCCTGACATTTTGTGGTGGATTACACGTCCCAGGATCAGCTCGACTACTTGCGAGCTCAAAGGTAAGCGCATGCCGAAAAGCTCGGGGGCGTCCAGACCTTCGGAGCTAAGCCACAGCTTAATGCTGACAAAACACAACAGACTTTGCAGCTCCCGATCCTGCACCGCTTCAAGAGGCATGAAGGAGTAGAAGCCATGGGGAGCAGTTGGGGTTGGACACCAGCAACCTGAGCTACTTACCCAAAGCGTGTTTGAGCAGCAGGTCTGCGCTGCTAAAGGCTGTAAAATTAGTATTCTCGGCCATGCTGATTGCGTTCAAATATATTGCTGACATCAATCACCTCTTCCCAAACTCATCTGTCTGGATCAGTCAATTACGAACTTATTTTCGAGCCGCGGGTACTCTTATGAGATAGACTCGGGGAAGGAGCTAAACTCATTTAGGGGGTTGACCTCTCTGCCTAGCTGATGGGCAGCACGGTTTAATAATGTCTCCGGTCCATCCACGCCAGCCCGTGCTAAGACCACCCCCCGAACCGCCGCGCGGGTGATACGGGGGTTTGTTATCCTGCAACACACCACCTACGGAAGGGGGGTGCTGCAGCGGCCGCAGGAATACTAAATAAATTCATTACCATCTACGCTGTGACCACGAATACGAAGCGAATTCATAATGGTAAGACAATTAACCTGCTACCTTTCGCAGCCTTTAGATGACTCGCATGTTAGATATTACCTCTGCCATGCAAAAGGCAAGCACAAAGGATGTTTTTTCACCCAAGAAAATCGTTCCCGTCCTTCTCCCCCCGCCCATTCCCCCAAGTTAAAAAATGCAGTAATTGAGACTGGCCTTGGTTTGTCCGTTTTTTCTTACTAAGAGGTACATAAATAAAATAATAACAGATGATTAATAACACAGAGCTTTCCAAATATTAATGAATTGATCTTGTTGCTCGAGAAGAATGGGAGAGTTTTAGATTTAAAGCTTTGATAGATTTTCTCCTGAGAAAGCATGGTGATAAATACTGCGTTAAAATGCTATTTGTATCTGTGTTGCTAATATTAAGTTCGTGTGTTCATAGATTTGAAAGCGCAGAAGGAGAGTTATGTCACCTGCTCTGACTCATAATGAAGGCCATTGACTTTCCCCCAGTGAAACGAGTAGAATTTAGTAAAACTGCAAAGGTGCATTTCCAGGGAAGGTCTCTCTGAGGACCCTCTGGAGCTTCTCCTCGCGGGCCACCCACCACCCACCCTCCTTTCACACATCTGGACCAGGGACGGGACAGGTCGGATCATCAAATCTGCCTCCACACCCACGTTTCTCGCCCAACAACCACCCCCATACTCATCCATCCTTCATTAGAGACACCACCGCAAACAATCCCGGCTGCTCCCAAGAGAAGGAAAAGCCCAGCAGCCCTCCTGTGCAACTCCCTGATGTTCCCTCATCAGCTGAGGACCTGCCCCTGGGGGCTTGGGGAGTGCTAACACAAGACCCTCCAAACGCATCCCCAAAATCCAACCCAACAAGGCAGCAAAGTCCCGCGCTCCCCCAATCCCACAGACCCCAGGGCTGACTTCTGGGTGAAAACTGGGTGAGAACTAGACACAAACAGGGTCTAAACCTGTAAAAAACGCTGGAAAAAAACTTTGCTATGTCCTTCCCTGGCCTGACAGTGTGCAAAGAGACAGCGCAGAGAAGGTCCCAGCTAAATGAACTCGGACCTGTGCACACAGTAATTAAGGCTGAACGTATGACAGCTGAATGCTGAACTCTGAAGTCCGTGAAGGTCAAGCTATATGGTACTGGAGAGCCAATTCATCCTAGATCTGTAATAAGGTCTCACATCTGACCTATTAACCGAATGTTACATGATATTAATAATCTCCCTACAGATCGGGTAGAGACAAACAGAAGTCGAGTTTGGCGGCCAATTTGCTGGACGGGAGTTAACCTGCAAAGACAGGGTCTGACACAAGCACTCTAAAAATTTACAGTAAAACTGATTATTTTTTAACTGAATATGCTTCTCTTTGATGAAACTGCGTGTGCATCACGCTCCACACATACCTTGCTATGTAATAAAGATTGATGAATTATTCATGCCAACGTTATTAGTCCTGTATATAGGACACTCTCCTACAGATGGGTGAGTTCCTTCCAATCAGAAACCTCATTTGCTCAAAACTGAAGAGTCAGATAATGCCCCAAAATTGTTGACAACCAGCTTGAAACACTTCTAATTGGAAATACTCACTCTTTTTCTATGGGAAAATTAGGAAGGTTTTGTCTCTGCTTTCTCAAAGCAAAACATCAAGTTTTGGGGTTTTTTTTTTCTTGTTTGAAACGATGGTTTGGTTTAAAATTTACCTAAATTTAACGTAAAGTGTTTTTCAGAAAACACCACAAGACAACCTTTAAAACCCAAGCACTTCAATGCAGCTCCAGCAATATAATTCATTTTAGCCAAACCCCAAACGTTTCATTTTTGTGATATCAAAGGGCTTTGATTTGCTTTTATTGTTTCAATTTCATAATCATACGATACCATAAACCAGAAAGGAAACACAGAGACCTCATCAAAGCAATGGGTTTCTATCAGGTTATGTTGCTACAGCAGGAAAAGAAAGATGGGATTGTGGGGTTTTTTTGTCTCTTTCTTCTGAAAAACATTTGTTTTTGCAAGGAACGCTGGCTTTTCTTGCACCTCAGGTGAACAGCACTGTGCTGGAATCTCCTATAGAAAACCAAATGCCAGCTTGCTCTGGCTGGTTGACTGAGCTCCAGGAACAAGACAACAAGTCACAGCATCTTATCGGCAGGCACAGCCGGTGAGCTGGTCCACAAACAGGCAGGAAGGCTGGAGAAAAACCGGCGGAGACGCCACAACATAGGGCATGGTTGCACCTCGCTGGTGCCATCAGCCTTGCAAGAGGGAAGCAAGCCCTGGAGATCACCAAGGTTTATCAGCTGACTCAGGGAGGTGCACAACTGACCACGTCTGCTGCTGTGAAGCCCCATGGGGACCCATGAGTGATGGCCTTGACCAAACCTGTGCTGACTGTGACACCGATTGCTGCAGAGCTACGGAACTGTCGGTGCTGGCATTGCACCAGCGCAGGTCCAACAGCATGAACCTAGGCAGCACAGCCAGCGTCCTCGTGATGCTCCCTCTTCTGCTTCAGAACCGCCACCACTCCCTGCGAAGTCACCTCTGCTACCTCCACCCCCCACTGCAATTCCTGCGATGCAGATACATGCTTCGTCAGCCAAAGATGCCACAAATTCACCCAATCTCTTTATGGCTGACCACCACGCCATATGAACCTGCATGGACAGGGCAGGCGTATCCCTTCCACACCCGCTTTAATCCTGGTTTATGTGCTTAATTCATCAACGCCCGTGTTGGAGGAGAAGTGAAAAATCCACAGCTCGGGTCCACGGCAGCCTGGGCGGAACTAAATTTTTTCAAGCGATTTGCTTCTCTAACGAACCTGCCCTCAAAGAGCTTCAAAACAGAAAGGAAAAAAAAAAAACCCAACAAACCAACCCAAAACAAATCACGCAGCTCTCAGATGCCGGAGTAGGAAGAGGAGCTCAGTGCCTCGTACAACACGATGAGCTCCCCCCAGCCACAGCGGGGAATAATCACATTTCAACAACCCCCCAAAACTGACGACTTGTTTCAGTTCAGCTGCAAAGGCAGGCGAAAACCAGAGGTGCTGGGGACAAAGCACTGGGCAGGGAGCCAGAGGGATAATGCTCCCAGCTGTAGCTCCCACGCTCTTCCCGTGGCTGCGACCACTTCTCACTCCATTTCCCCAGCTGGTGATCAAAGGGCTTTTACAGAAAAATGGACTCTTCCACAAAATAGGAGAGTTTCTTACTCGTTCGGTAGCTCAAATCATAATCCTTTCCCTGAAACACCACTAAAATTGTTTTACAGCAGCTAGAGAAGTCATCTGCTTCCTACCAAGGTCACTGAAGGATATTTTCTGCACTGTCTCAGGCTCCTCTCAGTAAAACGAGTACGAGGAGTGTGGTGCCCTCCCTGTAACCAGGTCTTGCTGGACCGCAATGCTTCCAAACAGTGTTATTTCCAAATGCAGAGCCCACCGCCTCGTTACGTACCCAGCCCATCTCCTCCTCCCGTTCACCGAATCCCAGGGATGACCCTGACCACCTGCAAGAAGAGCTGGAAGGACCCCCGGGGTCTCACCGCTTGCTCCCAACCCTCTCCCTGCAGCCTGGAGCGTAATGCCGAGGAGGGGAAATGAGCAAATGAATGGCAGGATCTCATGTCCTCGTGAGAGGTGGGACGTGCATCTCGCCGCTGCACCAGCACCGAGTGCCGCAGTCGCCCGGGCCAGAGCTGCAGGACGGAGCAACCCGATTTTCACGGGACAACTCCAACCCCCCCGCTAACCGCTCTGCTCGGCATCCTGGCATCACCCCCGGCCGCTAGAGATCTCTGCGGCGTGGGATGAGAGGATGCCCTCCCACCGGCACTGGGGCTGGCATCAGAAAGCAAGGTTTGCACCCTGGTCCCTCCAAATGGGGACCGGTGCCCCAGGGAGGGAGGGGACCCAGCAGGGGGTAGGGGAGTTATGTGCAAAAAATGTTTTTGGGGAGAAAAAAATTGCAGAAAAATCCGAGCCGGCACACAGAGGCAGCTGCAGTGGCGCACGCACACCAAGAATGCCGCTTTTCCAGAAAATGAGGTTTTGATTCCTTTTCAATTTCGTTAAAAAATGACAAATAAATGTCTTAATATTAATAAAGAAAAAAACAGATCTTCCGTCGGTGTGAATATATAATGTGATTTGACATACAGAATGGAATTAAATTAGTGAAATACAATGGGCTGGAAAGAAGATCTGCTTTCCCTTAGAAGATCGGCATTGGTGTGGAACCAAAGGAGGGCATTTCACGCTGGGATGCAGCGGACTATTGCTTGTCACAAATCTCACTCGGCTGCACGCAGTGGCCAGATCCTCAGGTGGTGTAATTTCACGCGGGCCCACCACCACCACCGAGGTGACACCGGCTCCTGCCAGCGGAGGATCTGGCCGGCGAAGCACGTGGCGTGCAAATTGCTGATGGGGGAGATGCGTCCCCAGGAGGGAGCCACGCTGTCCTGCGGATCTGTTTCTCTCGGATATAGAGGGGCATCTGGGGGCTTCAGGGGTTCAGATCTCTGGGTGTAAAGGGTAAAAAGGTTGTGAGCTCAGATGGCCTTGAAAAGTGGCATTTCCCTGTCATCCCTGGAAGGTGCTGGCGGCGGAGAACAGACCCCGAGGCTTAGTACAAAGAAACAGCTGGAGAAAACATGATTTGTTCCCTAATCTGGAATGTCACCCAAGGCAGGGGACAGACTTGAGGGCTCCAAACATCTTGCAAAAGTTTTGGTCGTGAAGTGACGGCATTAGACTTTCTGGGCAGTTTTGCATGGACAGCCACTGGCTGCACAGGTTCCTGCAGGGAGCCTGAGCGGCTGCACCGGGAAAGGGGTTCACACACGTGTTTGTAGGTGGCAGCTCCCTCGCTGCTCTATCAGCAGTGCCCATTTCCCTCATTTTACTCAATTCCAAAAAGGCCAGTTTAAATCATAAAGCATTGAAAAGTTGAGAGTTAAAAAACAAAAACAAAACCACACGAAGGGAACGGTGAAAATACCTAACGTTACTTCCCTCTGCAATTCCAGCTCGCTGGAGTTTGCTTTATCTCTGCTGCAACAGATATTGTTGGAACGTGACCACTGCTCCTCTGGAGAGCCCTGCCCGAGCGACCTGCCCTGGGACCAGCTGCTGGCTCCAGCTACTCCAATCCCACAACTCACTCCATCAGCCCTGAGTACCCATCTCCTACCACCTCACAGCCCGCTTGCATTGTTGCCTTTTGTAATAGCGTATTGATTAGCCAATCACTCCAAATTTTAGTACTGTGCCTACAAGATAATTAAATTATCTGCCTTTGTTTAAATTGTAATTTTATTTACTCTTGATTCTACTATATAAAATTCCGCAGGCTCACGGAGTGTTATGCGTCTTATTAGTGCTTAACTCCGGTGCTAATTTTCGATATTCCTTCCCCATGAAGTATTAAGTCACTGCTATTGTTTATTCTTTGTGATTGCACTGCGCTCCGGATCTGCGTGCAGCATCCCAAGTACCTAGCAAGGAGCAGAGCAGGTCCCAGCCCTACTGCTTGGTGGGTGCAGGCAGCGAGCCTGAGCTCTCGGCGTGCCCGGAATACCATTTCTGACTTTGTTTTTCTTCTCTAAGACCGGTCGGCACATGGTAAAGCGAGATTGTATTGTCACGCACGTGCCCTGCGAAGCGTAACCAAAGCTTTCAATTTATGTAGCTTGGTCCCCCAATTCCGTCATGCGTTAACACAGGGATGAATCGTCAGAGGTGCTGAGCTCCAGTCCATCTCTAGGGGCTGAGTATCAGCCAGCACTCGCTGATGCACACCCATCGGCGAGGGCAAATCCAGCCTTTCTTGCCACAGCAGGACGGGGGGCAGCCCTGTGGCACAGAGCAGGGGTGGCCACAGTGAAATGCATGGGTGAAGGCATCAGGGATGGTTCCCAGGGCGTATCGCTGGCTCGGAAAGCCCCGGGTGCTCTCAGCAGCAGCGGTTACTGCAAAGGGAGGGCTGCACCCTGGAAATATCGCACCACAGAAACATGCTGGAGAGGCACCTCTGCCACCCGGACCCTCCCATCCCAGCTTTTCAGAGAAAGGCGTGAGAAGAAATGGAAAAAAGACATTCTGCTGGCCCCTGGCCATGGTGCAAGCGCAGGAGCAATACAGCCGCCTCTGGAGCGAATGGAGAGATTTTAGTGGGTTTAGACTGGTGTGACATGAATTATTTTTCATAATTAACGAGACTGTTGATTTTACATGGTAGGTGTTCAGGTACTCTGGTGATCCGTGGCTGTTAAACACCCAAAGGTAATTCTAAATGCTGTTGATCTATGTCTATTCTCAAGGGATGACTAATCTACATTTCTCTTCTCCCTCTACAATTAATCCCTGGATAATCTTATCCGCAAACACAAACTCAGTACCTGGAGGCAAATGAGTCACAGATCTGCAACAGAGGTTCAGTTTAGAGATGAGAAGATACCTGGCGCAGAGGGAGTGATGGGCACCTCCCCTCCTGGCCGAGCAGGAGCCCCAGCGGCCGTCCAGCCTCTCCTCCGAGATGTCTCACCCTCTGGTCAAGCCCAACCCAGCTGCTATGGGGCTCGCTTGGACCATTTCTCCATCCACAGGCACAATGTCACCCCGCTGCAACCCAGGCATCACCTTGATCCCAGTCCTCTCCTCGCAAAGCCTTCCCGCATCACCTCCCCCTCCTTCGCCTTCCCCCTCCACCCAGCCGGCTCAAGCACTCCTCCAGGCTCTGAGCCTTCCCTCCCTTGTTACCACCATGTCCTTTCCCCTGACCTTTGCAAATGCAAACTCGCCTTGCTTGCGTCCAGCCTGAATCCTATCGCAAAGATCACCGGTTCACCACGCTCTGCCCTCCTCGCAAGGCAGGTCCTGTCCCTTACGCCAGCTGATACCACATTCCCACCACCCTCCTGTTCTACCCTTGAACACGCACCTTGGTGCTTTCTGCCTTCCCTCCTGCCCCCTGTAAATCTCATCAAAGCCTCCTCCCGCTCCCCTTTATGCCTCAACATCTCCCAAACCTGCCAGCTGGCTGGGACTTCCCCCCCCACGGTGCTTCTTTCCATCCTCGTGTGCCTGCATCCCCCCTGCATCCTCCCTCAGAGGCAATCTGGACCAGCGGGCTGCTTCACTTCTGCATCAGCGCCTCATTCAGCAGGATGCTGGACAAGGAGGATGCTGTGCTGCGCGAGCCATTATGGTAATACAAAAATAAATAATTACGAGAATTATTAATGCACTCAAGCTGCCAAGCAGTGAAAAATTAGCCAGTCACAAGGGTAGCAATGGCACTCGTTAATTCTGGGAGAGGTTCCACAGGTATCTCCTTTGAGGGGTCTCTCGGTGCAAGCAGCATCGCCAGGCTGCTGTTCCCAAGGCTGGGGTGTGATGGCCCGTCAGCATCCCGCCAGGCTGGAAAAATGGACACCCTCACTTCTGATCTCCTTACCCACGGGCATAAATCACAGCGGGTCTCCCCGCAGCCCTCTTTAACGCTGGCCGATTTTACAATGCGTACAGTAGTGCCTCCCTGTGCCTCAGAGACCATAATTGAGTCCTTAGGATAAAGCCAACTAGTTTGGTCGCACTTTAAAATAAGTGTCAGTAGTTCATGCCTAATTACTCCTGAATTAGCTAGGTGATTCATCAGGTCTGATTATGAATGCATAATGAATTTACCAAATCCACATGTATTAGCGAGATATTAATTCCATACGAAATCCCACAATTCATTCATGTGCCATTTGTTTTCATTCCCTTCTTTTAATAAGCTAATTAGTTCAAATTATTTGTACTTCACTAAAGGCCTGAAACACATATAAGGAATGATTAGCTTAAAACTCAGTAAATGGGCAAGTATGGAGCCTACATTAATTGTAACGGGAGGTTCATAAAGAATTATTATCTCTCAGCCATCTCTGTTTTCAGTAATAATAATAATGTCTAATCGTGACAAGTGGATAAAACATTGTGAAGCCCCTAACTAATGCAGCTGTACATGAATTACTAAAATGAATATCTTAAGGCTCCATGCTTGCCTTTGAAGTCGAGCTCAGCAGAAAGTTTTGTCTCTCCCTGACGGAAAACAAGACCACAGCTTTAGGGTGGATCCATCCTTTTTCTTTGCTGAGTCTCCCCTCCGCCCCCAGCATGCAAAGAGGGAAGAAAAGGGGGTAGAGAAGAAAAAACCCACCGCGCCTCCAGCTTTCAGCTGTTCCTCTGCTGGGTGGGATTGTGAAATTCTAGGTAAGCCTCGCCCTGCACACAGGGCTGCATGAAACAAGGGGTTTGCTTGCACCCAGGCTCCCCTGCTCACCCCTAGCAAATGCCCCGGAGCTCCAGGAACATTTCAGGGTTTGAATGAAGCAGGAGGAGAAGCAAATTTGTGTTTTTACTAGGTGGAGCACAGGAGGCATGGAGGCAGAGCAACGAACAGGCAGATGCAAAGACCCTGCCCGTACCCCGCTTTGGAGCGGGGCAGGTTTGGCAGGGATGAGGAGCCTCTTTTGATTGAAGGGAGGGGGGAAAAAAATAAAAAAATAATAAAAAAAAAGATTATCCCCTTTCAGGGAGGTAGTCTTTCCCTGTGTCAAAACTCCCTCCCAAGCAAGGTTCCCTCTTTCTTCTCTTTTTATTCTCCTTCTCCCATTTACTTCCATTCAAAGGGGGAAAAAACCACTCCTGCTGGCTACTGCTCCCCAAAGTGGGTCACACAAGGCTTCCAAAGGAGTCCTGCCAAGGCGCTAAACGCTTCCCTGCACTGGAGTCTCACAGCCTGGCAAATGCTTTGTTTGTTTCCACGCAAACTTTGACTCGCTGAGCAATGCCAGCGCTCCAGCCCGCCCCGTGCCCGCAACCCTGCTCCCCTTCGTTCCCTCCTCTTCCTTCTGAAGCCAGCCGGTCCCAGCGCTTCCTCCCTCCTCTCCCTGCTGCTTTCTCCACTTTTTATTTTGGCAAGGAGGTGAAGATGTCGCAAAGGGCCATACCTGAGCCCAGAGCTATGGACCCCCCTCACAAAGGATGCAGGCAGGGTGTGCATGCAGCCAGCTTGGTATTTGAGGGTCTAAATAAAGGTGTGAGATGAGAGCCTGAGTGATCAGTGGAATACATGAGCTCCATTACATTAAAATTGCATTGGCTACATCAACCTGTAGCCAACCTGTGGCTCCTGGCTGTTTCCTACCCGGTGAAAAGACACCCTCTCCCTGTGCTGTTTCTCCCCCATCAGACACGAAGCAGAAGGTGAGCACGCCGCAGGAAGCCTGAAAGGGCCACCAAAAGCACAGGGAAGCAGCTCCCATTTCAACCAAGGACTTCTGCAGCCAAGGGAACAGCTCAGGAGTGTTTGCTGCTGGAGCGACCCCGATCTCCTCTACTGAGGGTCCCTTGGGTGTCTGGGAGCAAAGGATTACTTCTATGGCATTGCTGCCCTTTGGGAGCGATCTTGCCCCAGTGCTCCCTTCTGCCCCTTTGCACTGGGAAACTGCCAGGTACCTGGTGCTACCTGCCGAGGGACACGTTGCTCCTGTCCTGCACCCTTCCCCCATTATGCACGAAATGTTTTGGAGCCAAACGTAAGTATTTTGTTCATTCACGCTCTAAAATCCAAGTTGATTGCCTCAGAGGAGAAGAAAATGGAAGAGAAGTGTACTGGGAAAGGGGAAGGAAATGCAAATAATTGATGGATCGACTTTCCAGGTGCTTTGCTCAGGAGCCCCTGGAGGTAAAAGCCTCCCTTTGACTCAAAGTCATTGATCTCCTCTTAAAACCCTTCCTTTGCAGGCACAGCACAGGCAGGTGTTGCTGTGTGTGATGAAGGACGCACATCACCATGATCAGACCTAGCACGCCTGTCTGTGACGTTAAAAAACACGAGCCCAGTGGCACGGGGTAAGTGATGCAGGTTTTACTCGGGGGAAGCGAGAACACAGATGCTCCAGCACACAGGAGGGATGTACCAGTGGGTAAAACCACGGGATTTCTGCTCCAAGGTATTCTCCAAGTGCCACTTCGGGTACATGGATCTGCGAGACAAGGTGATGGGGTGGGGATTAACAGGCAGAGCGTGCTCAGCAAACCCCAAAGCCAGCCTGCAGGGAAATCAAACGGCGGCTTCATTTCTTCAGTTAAGTTTTCCATTAATGACCCAGTTGTTTAGGGCAATTTAGATCAGCACATCACAGCCTTGGAAAGCTGCGCCTCGCAGCTCTGCTTTTTCACAAGTGCCTGCAACTTCAGCACCGATGTCTGTTCCAGCAACGGCCCTATCTGGCTGATGCAAAGAGACATGAGTTTGGTCTAATTAATTCTTTTGGAAGCTTTTTCTCAGGGCTTTTTCCCTTTCTCTGAAGCAGCAATAAAAGTCGGAGCAGCTAGGCGGGATTAAGAGATTTTAGGAGCGCTCCGCAAGGCAAACCTGCAGTGACACAAAACCTCCATCACCGGGAAAGGGTCCTGCCACCCCTCCCTGGCATGTCCTCACCACAACGCCGACCACAAGCGCTGGTGCAGCAAACCACCGGGCTGGGTCAGCGCTTTCCAGACGGGAAAGACCGCACTCACACAGCAGTGCTCAGCAGCTGGGGTTCTAGTGTCTCCAGAGACGTGTTTCCCCCTGCTAAAAAGCAGAAAAGTCACTCCCAGACATCCCAATTCCATCACCGAGAGAGGTGATGGACAGCTCTCTCCAGCCCCATGCTATAAGGCAATCAGCACTCCCAGCCCTCAGGGGGAAAGCCTGGGAGCACCACAGTTTTTCTCTGGGACTGTTCAGAGCAGCCCGAGATAAACAAGATAATTTAATTTGTCCCTGTCTTTCTCTTACCTATTTGCAGAAAACAGCATGTGGGATAAAAAGTAGCGCTGGCATCTGATTCCTCTCCATTTGGGGCTGATTTCACTTCCCTGGACACCCCTGAAACTCCCAGTCCACAATCCACCCAGCTCAACACAGCACCAAGGTATATAAAATATTCCAAACAGATAAAATATACAATAGAAGGTTAAAAGGAATGAAAGCAATCAGGCAGTCTGCTACTAATGAATTCAATAGCAGCAAAGCCCATTTCCTTCTGTTGGTTTTCCATAAACAATTTACAGAATAAATGTATTTTTGAGGTATACAAATTGGTCTGTATTAAGATGCTTGATAAACAGTTTCTGGGTAAAGACAGGCTATGAAAGCCTTCAAGTACTTCCTGAAATGCTAATATATTTGCGCACACCCTCACTTTTAACAGAGATGAAGCATTTTGCGCCGGGAGTGAGTTAAAATCCTGAGCGAGGTTTGCAGGAGAGAATTATGGTGGGGCTGGAACGAAACCCCAAAGACTCTCTATAATTAGGCGGAGACGCACAGTGCCAGCTGGTTCAGCGCTACCTCGGATTTGCAACATGTATATGTAGCATTATGCGTTAAGAGAGGACATAAATAACAACGGTGCGACAGCCAGGTGAGAAGTGTTTCCAGTGCAACCTGGCAAAGCTGCATTGATTGTGTTGCAGCGTTGCCATTTTCCTGCAGTTACGAAGTGGTGAACCACCCCGGTTTCACTGTCATTTTAACCCAAAATTACATTTAAGCTACCCGAGGCGCTGGTGTAATTTCAAAATGCCCCTAAATTGTGCTTTCCCCCCCCTGCCTGGCCATTTGCTGGCTGTTACCCTTGCAGGGTCGACCAGGGTAAATGGTGTTTGACCCAGCGGGTTGGTGCCTCCACGTGGCATCCCACCGGCTGTGGGCGTGCAGGATGCTCCCACTGCCACAGCATCGCCCTCCCGGCTGGGAGCACATCCAGTATCTGCTTTAGGAGCTCTGGAGAAAGAGTGAGAGAAGAAATGATGACATCCAGCTTGCAGGCACCGGGATCTTACCCTGCGATGTCTGAGAGGCATGAAAAAAATACCCATCATATAGGAATGGCTCACTGACATCTTTCCTGTTCCTCAGAGAGGTTTTTAGAAGTCTATAAAGCAGAAAATGGTGGGGAAAGCAGCCCAGGAACATGATGAAATTCTAATATCAGAGCCACCGTGGTGGGAAGAGTAGAGGACATCGCTTAATGCAAGAAACATGCACTGAGCCGGTAAAATCTAGGCTGCCACCATCTCCTGGGGTGGCTGGTGGCAGGGGAAAACGTGCTACTGGCACCAGTAACATTTACCAGGGTGCGGAGGAGGAGTACACAAATGCACCTTTGGCAACCTTTAACTCCTAAATCCATCAGCTCTTGAAAATAAGATAGAGACTCATCGTGTTTTGATAACTCCATGAGAGCCTGTAGACATTATGCTAATTCTCAGGGAGCGCTGTGAAGAATAAGGCCAGGACACTGAAGGCAGGGAGTTTATAATTGCCTTTTAATATATTTTCTGAATTCATTGTGCATGCGCTATCTGTCCCACAGGCTGAGCTGGCAGAGGGGACAATGTCAGGTGGAATAAATAGGATCTCATAACTTTAGTCATTCTGTATTAAATAGCGTCGAGCAGCACAATAAACAGAGGGACTGGGAAGCACATGCAATAAGGAAATAATTCAAGCACTGTGCATGCAAATCTTTCTCTCTCAGATCACCCTCATTAATCACCTCACGTTCATTTATACACTTAAAGAAGCTATAAACAAAGGCAGAGATGGTTCCTCTCATTATTAGTTTTTTTTTTATTGAGTTAACTTCCAGAATATTTTATAATAATAGTCACGGCTGGTGATGGAGGTGCCTGCTCTAACCAGCTCATAAAGTTCCCCCTGCTCCTCCTGTCTTTTTGTGATATAGGTAGTTATACAGAGATTATGAAGCTTATTGAGTAAAAAGAGGGAGACGTGATGGCAGCTTTATCATTTCTCCTGCCTTTGGCTTATTGAAGGCTCTAGCAGGCACCGGGGGTTCAACATTTTCCTACCAAGACACAAGAAACTGTGGAGAAGGGAGGGGGGAGATGGATGAAGCCCCAAATCCAAAGCCAAACAAGTTGTTCATTCGTGAACGCTCCCTGCAACCTCTGCGCCCCTCCAGCTTCCCTCAAAAACTGGCAGAACGATTCGGAAGCAAATCATCCCCCTTTTGACCTTGGCTGAGAGACTTGGAGAGCTCAGGACCACGGCACAAAGATGCTATGACTGGATGGTGATGGAGTGACAATTTTTGGACCCGGCGGACACTTTTCTGCCACCTACATTAGAGGAAAGCATTTGTGATTTTTGGTGACACTCCGCCTGTGTCAAACAACGCTGCACGCTCTTCTCCCTCTTTAAAGAGGTCACGGCTCGTACCTTGATTATTAACTGCTGCTGTTATCTGTACTGAGCAAAGCAAAACCAGCCCACAGTTTAGTTAAAAAAAAAATGGAGAGAAGCTGCAGAAAATGCTCCATCCCTTTGTGGTATCAGCAGAAATAAGGCGGTGGGGAAATAAGGGCATCTCGATCCCGCAGCATCCCCTCCCAGGGCCCTCAACCTCGCCTTGCCCCCACCTCTACCCGCTTGGCATGGCTCACTCCCTCCACAGTCCCTAAATCCCGGCCAATATATCCTGGAGTGCCTCATACATAACTCTGTCAAGTAAGAAGATTAAGTGATGTTAACTTAGTCTAATATGAGGCTCGGTAATAAATTTCATTAGAAGCTGCTGGAAGTGGGCGACTCTGCGCCGCTGCGGAGTGTCAGGTGGTTGGCAGCGCTAACATATGTCTTCGGGAACTTATCATCTAATTATAAAGGATAAAGCGTATTTTTTCAGTGTGGTTACATGCGGTAATGAAGCATGCAGAAAGCCACGCAAGATAGATGGGCACTTTCACTGCTGAAGCTGAAAACTTGCTTAACTTAATAGTCTATTTATTACATTTATTCCCCGAGCATACGTGGCCTTGCTGCTATCTGACGGTTCATCCCGCGCTGTGCAATTAAAACCACCATGATGGGTTTGCACGGGGAGGACCTGGTGCGGGTGGGAGCGGGGTCTAACGCCCCTGGAATAAGCGGAGATTAAAAGCTGGCGCGACAAGGTGCTGTGCAGCGCATTCCCTTCCCAAAGGCACTGCTTGCAAAATCAGTTTTTTCCCTTGCTGAGGTTTTTTCCCCCCCCTTACAGATGGATCAAGTGGGGAGTTTGGTGCTACGGTACAACCAGTCCACGCTTCCCCAGGGAATTGCATCCCCATCCAGTGACCGAGGCTGGGGGCACACACAGCCAACGGGCTGCCCTCCACCCCAAAATGGGAAATTTCTGTGCAAACTCCAGGAGAAAATTCCGCTGAAAACCGGTTTCAATGGAAATTTTGCATCCAGCCCTACTTATCCACTCTTAATCCATTTGTCACAACAATTGCCGGAAAACTTTTCTCTCCAGCGCCTCCAGAGCTGAGAGAGAGGGATGAAAAGTAAACTTATGCAAGGACAGGGGTTTAAGCATCCCATTAAGATTAACTTATCTGCAGTAATTGACTTAACTAGGGGATTTTTAATGCCTTTCAAGGTTTTTTGGAAGACGGTTTTGCAGCAGCCAACAGTAAAGATGCTCCTAGAAAAAAATATCTGTGTATAGCACAAGAAGTCCATAGCTAAGACTTTCTAAGGCAGTGATTCCAGGGGATTTAATAAGAATGTAATTTGTATAATTAACCATTCATCACTGTCAATTTCATTAAATGAATGCCAGAAATATTACCTTCACCAGCACGACCTAACAGGATTGGAATATATTATGTGAAAAATGAACACTTAGTAGGTTTTTTTTCCTCTCTTTTGCTTTCCCTGCCTGGGCTCCGGCTGTCAGAAGGAGATTTGCAAGGCTGTGAAATAATTTAAAACAGTAGTAAATGAAAATGACTAAAGAAAATGTGTGGATTTTGGTAACTAACCCTCATCATTATGTATGAAAGTTCAAGTCAAAATGTTTTCGCTCGTTCCAAAAGTAAATGACTGGAGGAGCTCCCATCTGCAGGGCTGCGATGCTGGGCAGCCATCTGCTAGGGTCCTCCAGGCATCTCCCGCAGGGTGGAGACAGCTGAGAAAGGGCTTTTTTGGGGAAAAAAAAATGCTGTACAAAATACTTAACTTGGGTTATTCCTGTTTAGGGGGTAGAGGGATGAACAACAAGGGGTTTGGAGAGGTGTTCCGAGAGCTTAGCACGCATTTCTCATTCACCCCTGTTGGGCACAAAACAACTCCCCCGCCCTTTATCTCCCCCAACCACCCCATTTCTCCCAGGGAATAATAAAGGAAGATTTCTTGGGCAGGTCTCATAGCTTTCCTGTTGATCAACCATTAGAGGGCAACATCACACAAATTCATCCTAACATCCAAAAAAAAAAAAAAAAAATCCACCCAACCCATAGGGAGAGAGGACAGGGGGAAGAGAACATCCAAGGGGAACTATTTCCATTGGAGGCGCGCGGGGAAGGGTTGAGAGATTTACGTTCGGACAAGTCTAATAATCTCTTCAGATGTGAAAAACGGGGAGGAACCGGGAAAGTAAAGTTGGTGGGTTTTGTTGTGGAGTTTTGGTTGTTTGTTTTGGGGTTTTTTTCCCCCCCCTTTCTCCTTCCCTGTGGGTTGCTGTGCCTTTGTCTCGTTTGAAATGCAAACGAAGATTTTGTGAAAATGTTCGTTTACCAGGTCCGGGTGGCTGTGATCACAAGGAAGCAGAAGGAACGGTGGAGGAGCAGCCAGCCAGCCAGATGGGATGCTGGAGAGATGAAAGGATGTTTGCAGACCAAGAAACGGAACATTTCTAGATGCTTTTTGGGATAAATTCCCCACCAGGGCACAGAGGAGACTTCAGCTTCATTACAATTAACAGCGAGTAATGAAAATAAATACCGGTGATATTTAAAGAAGGTGAAACCTCAATACATAAACAGTGTCGTCCTCCTAACAGCGAAGAATGGCTGATGGGAAAGACTGATACCCCCTCTCCCTGCCTTGTGAACATTTCTAGCTCTCATGGAAACAGAAAACTGCCTTTTTCTTCTTCTTTTTTTTTTTTTTTTTTAAATTTTTCTTATTTTTAATAAGATACCAAGGTAATTCCTCATTTGCAGAAGCTGAGTAGCTGGCTCCTGCGTCCCTCGCCGTGGGGCTGAATGCAGAGATGCTGGGACTCCCCAGGAGCACCATGTCCCCTCTCTGTCCCCACCATGTCCTGAGAGGCATTGCCTATTTCTCACGAAAATCTCATTCTTTTCTCATTTGCAACAACAGTGTGTTGCTGCTCTCTGGCTTAAAAATCCAGAACAAATCAACATTTCAAGTCAAAATGTCAATTCAAAACAAATGTTTTCATTTAATTTCCTGTTAAAATGTCACTGCTGCTAGGTTATTTTTGGTTGGGGGAAGAGAGATGAAAAACACGGACTCGAAATTAAAAAAAATAAACATCCAGGTGAGGGGACTGTTTCCTATTGCATTTCTACACATGGTCCTGAGACAAAGTGACCCACCCCAAACCCCTTTGGACTTCCAACGGCATGAGGAACAAGCTTAAAAGACATCCTGGGACTAAGATTTTTCTGCTTGAAGTTTCTTCTGGGGAAAATGTGGGGTTTCTAGCTGGATTTATTTTGCCTGCTAAACACCAGGGGGATGCTGATGGGATGCCCCGTATGGAGACCCACTAGCCCGCTCTTGGTGCAGACCTGAGCTGTTCCTGGGCAGGTCCTGCTGAAACAACTTCACCTCGTCCCACCTTGAAGTATCACCTTAGACTTTCTCTCTCCAAAATGTGACCGGGCACCCTTGGCACCCCTCCAACGTCTCCCTGCAGTGCCTGTGCTGCTCCCCATCCCTGTTTCTAGAGCCTCTACCACCTCTTGTGCCTGCAGCACTGGTAGTGCCAGCCGAGGGCTTGAAGACCAAGCCTACAAAGAGCTCCTACACCACAGGTGGCATCAGCCTGCGGCACGAAGCCGGGTCCAAAGGGGAAGTAGCCACGGCGCACACAGGGAGCTTGGGTTAGGGGTTCTCTCAGCCACCCCCGTGCTGCCTCATCGTGACATCCAGAAGACCCCACGCTGCTTGTCCCCACTTGACTTTGCCCAAGGTCTCGCAGAGCCGAGCAGGGAGCCCATCCTGCCAGCTCAGCTCCCACCTTCAGCACTGACCACCAGCCCGTCGGGCAGCAGGCATGTGATAGCCATCATAATCCACAGTGCTACGCGCGACAGAGAGTAGTATCAAGGCTGCTATTAAAATCTTTATGATTTCGCCATTGCAAGAATACACATTGATTTGCAAGACGATGATTATTATGACTATTTTATTTCCGTTTTAAATCCGGGGGGGGAAGCAAAGTGAAGCAGAAGTTGGTCGTGTCAGATACAGCACCGAGGAGAGAAGCAGAAGCAAGATGGGATGCAATGTTTATGAGGTCTGTCTTTTTTTGTGTGTGTTCCCAGCTTCCCATGCCTCTCCGCTGTCAACTCTGGCACGCCAACAACCCTTTTGATTAAAGACGTCAGGCAAAAGTGCTGATGGCAGACCAGGAGCATCATCCACAGCATCAGTAGGGTTGTGTCCCCCCCAGCCCAGGCATCGTGCGCCGTCAGCTGCCATCCCAAGCAGCAATTAATACCCAAATGACGAAATGTCAGGGCTGACCCATTGCACGGAGCCCTGTCAGCACCGGCGGGGCTCACGGTGGTGGAGAAAAGCACAGCGGGATGCGGGGATGGATCGCGCATCACTGTGGCATGGCTCAGCCTTCCCCGAGGCTACGGCACGTGGGAAGGATGGAGAAAACTCCGGGGTCCTCCCCCTGCCCTCAGCGGGGAGGGAAGCGGCGGTTTCGTATTCAGCGGTGAAGGATGGAGTGAGAAATAAATACGTAAAGGGACAGGAGAGCAGAATTTATTGCCTGCTAAAGGTGTAGAGCATTTAAATTTGAGAGATAAATAATTTTATTTATGTTGATGCCAAAGTAAAGAAGATACATGACTTTCTTAAGAATAACTCCCGTCTCCTCAGGCCGGTCAATGCTGAAAGGCACATAATGATTTTTTTTTTATTATTATTTTGATGGTTTTTTCCCCCTTATACATGAAGATGGATGCTCGCTAACGGCATCGTATTGTCAGAGCTGTAAATTAAGGGAGCAGGGAGGGATCGTTTCACACCCCTCTCTCTGCCCTCTGAGATGCCTTGCCAAACTTCTCCCAAACTCTGCTGCGAGCTGCGATTTCTGTCTCAGAGAAAACCCCTCTCCCCATTTAAAGACTTCCAATAAATTCTCCTTTTCCTGTAAATTCTCCTTTTTCCAGTTCTAATGCAACATGATGTAAATGCTATTGATCGCTAAAGGTTGGCAACGCTCAGGTGGAACGAGGAAAATGGGGAGGGAAAAAAGAGGATGGAGTAGAACGAGGAGCAAGGGAGGGGGAAAACAGTCAGAAAAAGGAAAACAGACTCTCATGGATTTATCCGACTGCAAGTAGCAATGTTGTGGGGATCTTTCTTCTGCTGTCAACAGCTCATTTATGGTGGAATCGGGGGAAATAACAACCAGCAAACCAACCAGGCTGCAGAAAAACACCCAAACAACATAGAAAGGAAGAGGAAAAAATAAATAAGGGAAAAAACCCACGCAAAACTGTGGCTGAAATGATCAGTGGGGTGAAGGCATCCTTGACTGCCTCTCTAGCCTTATCTAGCAGTACCAGCCATGCATCTAATCACAATTAAATTGCAGAGAGAGATTGTAATCCAGCCCTGAAGGAAAGAAGTGAAAACCTAAGTGGCCAGGGGGGAGGCGAGGGCTGGGGGGCCGAGCACTGAGATGCTCCCAGAGCTGCCGGCAGCGTTGGCACTGGGAGGCTGAAGCAGGGAGGTGAGAGGAGATGGGTGCCGGGGGATCTCCTGCCAGTGCTCCCAGCGGCGAGAGGAGGGGCAGGATTGCTGGGAAGCACTGCTAAATCCCCCCCATCGCAGCCTCTGAAGCTTGTTTCCATCATGGACCGCTTAAAGAGCATCGGAGTTGGTGCGTGAGCATCTCCTTCCCGGCGCGCAGCAGCGGGCGCCGCAGTCTGCCGCGTACAGCAAATAAACAAACGCACCCGCCCACGTTCCCGCTGCATGGCTTGGATGCCAATGGGAGCCGAACGGTGCCAGAGCAAATCATGCCAAAACAAGCCTCATCTCAAATAAGATCCGGATGGCTGTTTCTCTGCTGGCTTTGAAGGCATCTTTCGACAGAAAAGACGTAAGCGGCTTTGCAAGGTCCGAGAGCTGCCCGCGTCCACGCTGCTGTCCCCAGAACGTCAGAGACACCAGCGTGGGCTCAGCACAGCCTCAGAATGATGCTAGAGCATCTAATCGCCCCGTCGAAGCAGGCCGGGGAAAACGGGAGAGGTTTCGGGAGGCTGAGCCACGACTGGCAGCGCCCCTCACTACTGGGCATCAGCGCGGCCGCAAAGCACTGAGGGCATCACCTGCCACATCCCCCCGCGCATCCCTCCCGTCCCCTCGGCAGGCAGGGCGAGCAAATAAATGTGCAAAGGCAGCTGCTCACACAAAGGGCAGCGGCGCCTAAAAACCAGACGGGGGGGTTAAACCCCAGGGGCTTTGTCCACCGCCAGCCCCACGGCGCTCAGGGCATCCCCCAGGGCGAGGGGCAGAGCGATGGGGTTTTGCACGCAGGGGGGTTGCGGGCAGCGACGCTCATCCAGGAATTTCCCACTGAACAAGCTGGAGAAGAAAATGGAAGACGCAATGGAGAGATGTCAATCTTTGGTACCGCTACACAACTGGGCAGAGACACCCCGACCCCCGGGAGCCCAAGCACCTCCAAACAGCAAACCCCACCCTGAAAAGTGGCATTTTGGTTCCTCTGCTCTGTAAAGGAAGGAACAAGAGGGACACAAGGGTCCCCTGCAGCAGCAACAGCTCACTCTGAAGCGTAAAATGCTGCCCCTACCCTGCAAACAGCCTTCACCCGCATGCAACTTCATCAAGTGATGTTCAGAAACAATTAATTCCCTTTCTTATTGCTCCCACTTCCCATATTTTATTTGCAGCCGGTGTATTTCGATGTCAACTTAGGCCACGCCATTCACCGAAATCTTGTTTTATTTCTGTATTTCCCCACGTCTATGTATTTATGGGACAGAAAAGAGTCCTCAGGCCTTGGGTCGCGTCTTATCTGGCTGGGTTTGAAGCAAAGGACTTTGACAGGGCTTTTAAGATCTGGCAAGAAGGAAAATAAACATATACGCATGCAACCCCAAACCCAGGCTTCTATATCAAAAGTGGATTTTATTCAAAAGGTGCTGCCATCCCACCTCGCTGTAAGCTTGCTGAAGAGGCATGGAGAGAGCAAAGAGGATGCGGTACCTTAAGAAATAATTCAGATTTGGGTCCAGACTGGGTCATGCTCACCACAAGCATCATCCCCAGCCTTAGCGTGGGAGCTGGGTGCAAGTTTTCACCCCATTTATTTTCTGCTTTCCAAGGGAAAGAAAAGCTGATGCAGGACTTTGTGAATCACCAGAGTACTCTGTTTTCAGATATATATTTTTTCGCTCCTAATTCAGAAAACTCGACAAACGGCCGGCAGCAATGTTTTCCAAACAAAATGGCTGTAACGTGAAAAATAAACTGGTGAGCAATAACCCCTTAAAGCCGAAAGGAAACGTAGTCACTTGTTTTCTTGAAAAAAAGGTGTGAGCCATCGAAAATAATTCCATGTTTAACTCCTCAGCACAACAAATATTGAAAATAAAAACCCAATCAAGACAAAAATAATTATTTGGATTGAAGTTGGGTTGCAATTAGCCGTGCCCTTTGCTGCCAGCCTTGGGAGCTGCCTGGCCAGCAAACACACTTGGAAATGTCCCTGGCGAGCTGGAGAAACCCAGAAATTGCCAAACTTCACGCCAAATCAGCCTCCCGAGGAGGAGGGGGGGTGCTCCCTGCACCCAAGGCAACCACCTGATGCATGCCTGGGTATCTCCACCCATGTAGGGAGGGCTCTGTACCCCCAACAAAGCCCCTACAAAAGCCCCATCAGCATCTTTCCCTCCTCCTCAAAACTGGGGTGGGGGGGTGGGGGGTGGGGATGGGATGGAATATTTTAGTGATGCTCGTAAAGTCCGAGCAAACGCGGAGCTGGGCAAAACAGCAAACGGCTGAGGATAGAAACAGCATCGCCAGCGTAAAAACTCCTCCATGGAGCGCAGATGGGTGGGAGAGGGTAATCTTCTGGAAAAGCCTCTAATTGTCTGCCCACACTAATAATTTCAGTGAGCACTTCCCCCCCTCCTCTCCCCACCACCACCACCCCCCCCGGCCCCTATATAATTACACCGCTCCATCTGTCTATCAGCAGGTTTTTTACAGCTCCTTACGGCAGCCAGGCTCTCATCCTCGCAGCCAGACGAGAGTTGTGGGTTGGGTTTGGGGTTTTTTTTTGGAAGATTTAAGGATGCTTCTGACACGCGTCCCAACAACAAGGCTCTGGGGAGAGCAAATCCCTCTCCCAGGCTGGCTAAGACTATTTCAAAAAAAAAAAAAGTCATATAATGGCTAGGAGCTCCCTTACAGTGCCAAAGCAGATGGGGCGGAGTGGGCTGGTTTGTTTTCAGCAGTTTGCTGTTGCTTTAGGTCCGGTATTTTTTTTTTCTTTAGGAAACCCTCTTTTTTTTAATTCATTCCCAGGAAGTTTGGCCGCTCTACAACAGCTATGCACCGCTGGCTGTTGCCTGAGCTGAGATAAAAACATACATGGGAGCGCTGGCGCTTTATAGGTGTACGGCAGAGAGCCCAGGAGGGTTCTTCTGCAGGCACGGTGTGGTTTGGGTTTATTTTCCCCCTTCTCCTGCCCAATTCCAACGACAAGCGGTGAGGATGCTCTAAGTGGGGAGGTTTGGCATCACGGGGTTGCCTCCAGCTCCTGTACCCATGGGATACCCAGGTGAGGTGGGAAACCGGGGGGCTTGATGCAGCTTTGCAACCCACAACCTTCAGATGCATCCCAGCAGGGAGGGCTCAGGACCATCACGGTTAGAGATAACCCAGCAAAGGCCACATTCATCCTGAAAGAGCCTTTGAAAGCAGCAGCATGTGTCAGGGTGGCTCTTTGCAGGAAAGAAAAATATATGAAAAATACATATGTATATATAAACCCACACTGCACCAAGCATAAAAGGGCTGTTTGAACAAGGTAGCTATAATTAAATTATCTCCATGCATTTCAATCATTTTATAACATTAAGGCTCATTTTTCAGTATTTCAGTATCATGGTCCTTTTGACAATAAATGAACTGCACGATTTCTGGTGGTTTTTGGTTGGTTTTTTTTTTTTTCCCAGGCTTCCTTTCAAGAGGAATTTCTGGATGAGGCACGTCAAAAGCTATCCATCTGCCTATCCACCCCAAACACCAAGATGTCATGTTGCAGTATGCCAGCATCCTGGGCTGGCCCATTTGCCAGCAGGGTGGGGGGGGGAAAAAAAAAAAAAAAGCCCAGGAAAAGAAAATTTCACTGGAAATTAGGCTGTGCCCCAAAACTGCTATTAGTCTGAGCTGACAAGGCAAACCTGCCAGCCCAGGTGGGGTGATGAAGAGGGGAAGATTGCTTCAAATCCATGCTGGGGCTTTGGCAAGCACAAACTGAGCAGTGGTACCCGAGCAGCGCAGCTTCCCACGGGTGGGAGCATCTCCCGCTGGGGCTCTGCGATCAATGGGGTGCACCAAAATCTGGTCTTTTTTCTCCAAAGTGACTTAGCTAAATCAATGCAATAATGTTCTGGCTGCTGCGTTGCAAGTGTGGAATAAAGCATGGCAATGAGTTGCTTTGAAGATGTCCAGAAAAAGAACAGTATGGGAAGAAACTGCAATTTTTACCAAATTTTACCAGCTTCAACTAAAACTTCTCAGAATCTGCTCGTTTTACACTTGAAGGTGACGGAATTCCCATCAAGGCTGTGCTGACGTGATGACTTGGCAGAGACCCCTCTGACTGTCTGACTGAGCTTTTTGAGGGCTTTCTTTTCATCCAAACCAGTTTATATTCAAGCAGTTTATATTCAAGCTTTTCTCTTTGTTTTTTCTTTTTTTTTTCTTTTTTTTTTTCTTTTTTTTTTTTTTCCTGGGATAGCAAACTTCAAAAGGGATTCTCTTAATCCATACAACTAATTGGATGCAACAGCTCTCAGTGACTATCAATAATAACCCAGGCAGTATCTAGTGATCTAATGATATTGTGATCTAACTCTTTCTGGCAGCAATGCCCAGGAGCTGTAAAAGTTTCAGGAATACTCAAGACTGGAGACAACAGTTTATTCCTCCCCTTGATTTGCACTGGGTTAGACCCCAGCTCTCTCGCTTTTCCATCACCTCCCCAAACACCATCATCTTCTGACTCTCTCGCCAGGGTCAGAGGGGGCCTGTTAACCTACCGCTGCCTCGATGCACTTTAGCATCTCCCTGCATCGCTCTGCGATGCTGCTCGTGCAAAGCAAACCAGCCTCTGAGATATAAATGACACGTGGATGTTTTTAGCTTCCCGGAGTTGTCCTTGTGTAAACAGCAATACACGTCACCTCGGCACAGAGAGCTGGGCATGGGGGACATGAAGTGTATTTTACACCAGGGTAACAGGCAATATTTCCCCCTGGGTTGGAGATATTGGAACTGCAGCGTTTCTTCCCCCCCTTGAAAGCACCCTGAGAGCGACCCTGCTCTGTTCCGTGCCCAGCATGGCCCGAAGGGAGCCTCGGAGCACACCCCACCCATGCTAGGCTTCCACAACTGCATCAAATACATCAAAGGAGACGGAGGACAATATTCCTGCCCTCCACCACCTTCCCAGGCCAAGTGCAGGGAAGTGTTTTGGAATTTGAAAGGCAGCTGAAACAACTGACACTTGAACTTCTGGATCCTCTGACCCGGGATGCGCGCCCTGTCCTCCGGCTCCAAAGCCAGGAGTGATGCTCTCCATGCCCACACATCTCCCCAGCCCGTAAACACGTATACACATATTTATCCCTACAATCACCAGGCTTTTTTCCTTCCCCCCTTGATAATGTTTATCACATTTTCTCCTGGCAAATCACAGTGCTGCCTCGCTTTTGAAAGGAATCAAATGAGTCTGTGAAGTCAAGCACTGGAGAGTATCAAGAAGTCTGAAATAAATAATATCAGAATAATGAACCTCTAATAGCACAGATTGTTTGTTGCTGTCACTTACTTTTTATATTTGCCCTCCCTGTTGTTGTTTGTGCTGAAAGAGCACCCGGTTGGGATCCTTGTTTCCTTTCTAAAAGCTGCGTTAAAAGGGGAAGTAATTAAATTTCGATTAAAGCTAGGAGTCGCTCCCCTGCCTGGCCTCCCATTTCCTTGCAAGGCAAAAATGCACCCAACGATGATGTTTTAAAAGACAAGGGTGACCCTGGAGGAACCAAACTGTCTGGATAATGGAGGAGAGAGCCTTTTGCCTCTCCATCAGCCACACAAAACTTCAGCCGGAGCAACTGCCGCAGCTTTTTGCAAAGCTCTTGCTTCTCCACAGGGCACCACAGTCTTGCAGATGCTTGGAGGGATTTTTATTTTTCCCCTCCCGTGGGTTTTCCAGCCCTGCGCTAGCAACTTTCCCCAATGCTAAATGTGATTCCTAATAAATACTTGAGCGAAAAGCGAGGTTGGCAATTCCCCTCCCTAAATGAGGACAGGAGGATGCTCGGTGGCAGCGGCTGCCCTGGGATGGACCCAGGGTTGGTACCAGCCCAAAAGCTCTCTCCAACATGCCAGCTTTCCTAACGAAAGGCGAAGGAGTCCTTAAAGCTCCCGTTAGCGTAAGCGTGGAGAGGAGCTCGGGGAAAACGTTCCTTAAGTGGCACTCCTGAGGAATAACCATCACCTTTCATATTTATTAAGGCACAGCCTCCTCCGTCTACGCCTGGAGATGTGGGCTGGGAACTCCCACCGCACCAAGGAAAGGCAGCAGAAAAAAAAAATAAAATAAAAAAAAAAATTAACCCACATGTAATTAAGTGTCTCAAGTAAAGAGTTCATTTAGATTTAATAAGAATGTTATTCTAAGTCAAACAAATGCCAATTGATTATTAAGAACCTCATTACTGGAGTGTAACACCTGTCACCGCCAGGTTTTTTTTCTTCTTTTTTAGCTGCAGACTTGTTAAAGCTCAACAAATACCCTTTTAATAATTAATTAGCATGTAATTAATAGACAATAACAGTTGAGAAAGGTTGATGTATCCTTCTGTACCGAGCATGAGCTGCTTGGGAGCTGAGACACGAAGCAGAGCAGGACTCGAGTACCTGTCTGCAGGGAAGCCTGGCGTTCAGCGCCTGGTGGTCCTCAGGCTGCTGAGCACCCACCACTGCTGCTCAGCTCTGTGCAGAAGGATGGTCCACAGCACCCCTTGGGATGAGACCCCGGGCCCGGGATGCCTGACTAGATGGATGCAGCTGAAATTTCTGCACTCTGCAACACCTCTCTGAGGCAGACAGCTCTGGAGATGCTGGAATGTCTCGTCGTAGCCTTGCCAAATTTTCCACGGCTTGAGGAACTAAACCCACAGCAGCCCGAAATAAACAAACAAACCCCCCCAAGGAATTAGAGAGATTTGTTTTGACACTTGCAGAAAAAATAACAAGGGGACTTTTCCCCCCTTTAGTTTACTTTTCATTTCAAATTATCCCTCACTCTTAGTGAAACCTGTACGCAAACACTCGTTGCTAAGAGGGAACATTTCATCCGGGAGTTGAGCAAAACATTGCATTTGATCTTAACTTCTTTTTTTTTTTTTTCCTTCCTTTTCCTTTTCTTTCTGAGTGGTTTGCTGAAAATCACAAAGAATTTTCCATAGGCTCAACCCAAAGCAAACGGCTCCTAACCCCATCCTCAGCTGCTGCTACGACCTCTAGTCACCTGCAAAGCAGTTACTCATGCCATTCCTTTTCCCTCTTCCCCGATGCCCTTGACAATCAACTGTAACTCTCCACCTTGTCTGGCTGAAGCCAAATTCCCCCGGGGTTCAACACCACTGCCAAAAACGTGGGTGCATCACCTCCTCCCTCCCTCCCTGGCAGGATAACAGAGGGCTGCTTTGTGGACCAAGCCATATTTAAAGGGCTGCTCCGGCATGAGCGTGCAACGCAGCCTGCTGCTGCAGAACTTGGATGTTTAATGCCAGCTACAAGTCGCATCTGACCTGGCTTTCTGCTGGGCGCAGAGACCGCATCCTTAAGAGACACAGGGGTGATGGGGGAAGCCATCTCCTCCTCGTGGAGAAGAAGCGCCTCTCCTTTGCTGTCCCAGGAGTGCACGGTCCTTGCAGGATGGTCTACGGCAAGCCCCGGGGCTTCACCTTGCGTTCGAAACGGAGGTCGCAGCACCTGTAAGCTGTGGGAATGCAGTGGCTTCCAAAAAGCCTAACTCATCTATAAGCAGCAACAGGGAGGGCAAAAGCATGGTGCGGGCAAAATGTAGCCCCACGTGCATGTGGAAGGCTCCTCCTGCCCCAGGAAAAGTGCCGCCGGGTCTCTGCATCATCACACGCCAGCGCTGGAACACCCCGGTGGCTTCAGCCCCTTCCTTGGGACCGATGGGTCTTCCCATCCTTCCTGGATGGTCCACTCCACCCAGCCCGAGCCTCTCCCCCCCCGGGCAGATAAAGGCACCGGTGCTGGCTGGAGCCACCCTCAAGGACTTTGTCCCCGGCCCATTCCCCATCAGACCCCAGCCAACAGGTACCCGCCTGGATTTGGCCAGCCAAGGGTTACCTTGTTATTTCCTTCCTGATTTATGTAAACTCCTGCACGGCGTCCTAATAAGAAATCAGTTCCTGTCATCATCTTTATTTCTTATTCCAAGCTGCAACACTAAAACACTTCACGGTGATTACAAATAGCAAAGTTATTTTTTGCCAAGCCTTCGCATCAGAACTTAATAGCATGGTGTAATGCCACCCCGTGCTGATGTGTGGCATATTTAATATCCATCTTTCTTAGAAATAACAGTGTTCTGAAATTAGAAGGGACTTTAGCGGCGAAATAATTAATGTGGATAACCATCATAAATGCCACAAATGGAACAAATACAGATGGCAGTGAACCATGATTGCTAATACTCTAACCTGTTGTGACAGAACTTAAAAAATTGAAACCCTTTCTCCCAAAGGCCGGTGGAAAAAAAACAGAAAAGAAGGGGGTTTCTCTAATTGCATCGTCCCTTCTCGTTACCAGCCACCCCAACTGCAAGACACACACTGTACCTGTGCTCCCAAGCCTGCTGGAACCCATTAGCATCACGCTCTCATTAAAGGCAGGTTTATCAGCCCAAGGGTATTTGTGGGTTACCATTAGACAGACCAGCGGAGATTCAGCACACTCTGCTTTGCACCTGGACCTGGACTCAGAAATAGCCAATCCAGCCCGGATGAAGTTGAACCCACCCCATTGAACCTTTTTTTCTTTTAATTGGAGAAAAAGCCTTGCAGCGTGCCCCCATCACCTCTCCCTTTGGGCAAGCATCCCTCCTTGCATCTGTTCGCTGGGCGCCCTTTGGACCGGGTACCTTGTGGCTCTGAGCAGGTGGTGCTCCGAGCTTTAAATGTGCTTTAAAGGACAAGATTATAGCAGAAACGAGAGGAAACAGCCCCTTTGTCAAGAGGGGAGCTGCAACTGGCACCTCGGCGGGACCCTGAGCAGCGGGAGGGGAAGCAGAGCCCGTCTGCCTGCAAACAGGAGGGTCACGGACTGCAGGACACCTCATTTTAGCACTGCCTAGTGCTGGAGTTTTCACTCCTTCCCCTGAGACTTGACTTCATCCTTTCAATTACCTCTGTAAAATCAGTAGCGAGAGAATTGAAGGATTTTCTCCTCAGTAACCCCTGCTGTGCAAAAGCCACGCCGACCCCTTTCTCAGGCCGGGAACTCAAGGACAGTCGGCGGCTCGGTGCTCATCACGGCGCACGGGGCACCGCATTAGACGCGGTGCAATGCCACGGCGCACCCGCAGCGCTCCCAGGCAGGCGTGTTAATGCAACGCTCGGGTAAGTCCTTCAGGTTCATTTCCCCCTGCTGAATGCGCTGAGGGAGAGGAGGGAGGCTTCGTGGCTGCGAGTTAACAGGGGATCTTTCTTCCCTGGGAGTCTGCAGAGTGCCTCTGAGGCAGAAGACGCGAAGCCCAAGGTGTTTTGCAATGCTGTGCGAGGCTCGCCTCCCAGTCCCTGAAACAAGGTCACTGTATATCTCTCTCTAAATATATATATATAACGGCATATTATACTTCAGCAGCACCAGCAAAACCACAGAAATGCTCAAGGTGTAAGTGTTGGACTTCATCTAACGAAAAAAAACCAACCTCTTGCAAAGTTCTTTTCACACCAAACCGCACAGGAAACAGCAGACGCATCCCCTGGGTACCTCTCCCAGAGCTCACATTCCAGCATCTCCAAGGCTAAGACTTCCACGGCTCCCTGGCTGCAGCACGGACATGACCTTGTTTCAATCCTGAGAGCATCAAGGTCACAGCAGCCTGGACCCCGCTCTGCATCACCGGTACCTGCTCAATATTGGACATTTCAAGATTAAACAGTGATCGATGAGTGTGGATGTTCACCCGCAGAAACCAAACCTCTGATGGATGTAATCTTTACATTCCCTTAAAACTCCATTTTTCCATGGGGCAAGGTGGGGGCTTTGCACCCAGTAGCAGCCCGCTGGGTCAGGGTAATGCAGAGGGTTTCAGGGGGCCCTGAAAGTCAGCCCCATCTGAATTTTGTGGTCCTCTTGCAGGGTTGCAGTGCTGTGGTTTGACAGCCTGCTTCCCTCAGCTCACAAAAGAAGAGGGAAGGTGTTTTCACACCTAGCCCCTCTTGGGCTGCTCACCCAGCCACTGGAAAACAAGGGAGCAAGTGAAGAAAGAGGCGCCAAAGTAAAAGCCAAAGCAGAAAGTGATTTTCCTAACTCACCCGCCCAACGGACAAGATGTGAAACGAGCTAGCTGGCAGATGGGTACCCGAGGGGTACATCGGTTTGTCACTCCCTATAAGGTGTCGCAGAGAAACCGCTGCGCATCTTCCCTCTCTCTGACCAGGCGAGGGAAGAGGAATAACCCTGCAAAAATTTCAGCAGCCTCCTCCCTCCGGAGAGGGAAGCAGGGCCGTCCTCGTGCCCGCTCCAGCTGCAGGAGCATCCCTTCCCTCCTCACTTCCCGAGAGTTTCTGCATTCCTTGTTAAACTCTCTGTACACAACGGATGGGGGAGAGCGGAGCTGGCCAAGGGTTATTTATTGTGCCAGCATGAAGTCATTGAGGCAGGAGGCAAGTGCGAAGCGTGACATCTTGTGATGTATGGGTTAGGACAGCTTGGTGCTGAGAATGCCATGAAGTATTAATCTCAAGGAGATGCTACTGAACTCAAGAGAGACTTAACATCAGCACCAAGAGATCAAAGATATGATATCTCTGGCAGAGCGCGCTATCAGAAGTGATCATAAGAAAAACAAAGGGGTCATTTTAGTGCCTTCTGCATTAGCAGAGTGACTTGTAGCCTCCAGGCAGAGGCAAAAAGCAATTTTTTCCTGAACCAAACCAATGTGCACATGGGATTTTTTGACATTTCTTTACATCTCATTGTGGGCTGCCAATAAACGGAGGCATAATAACGTCAAATCGGTTTTCTTTTGTAACTCGTGAGCTGCCCTCGTGGTTTTTTTTTTCCCTTTTGGAGCTTTCCAGACAGCCCACAATACAAACTCTTAAGACTTCTAAATGCAAAACTTCAGCAGTAAACGAATGCTTAAGCATCTAGGTCAAAACAACATCTGCATGCTGGGAAAATCTTGATAGGAAGCTTTCAGCCACCCTCTTTGCAAGGGGGGAAAAAGGGAAATCCTGCTAAACCTACGATTGCTTTGAGAAAGGGCTTCACATGGCACTGGATTTCCACTTAGGCAAAAAAAATATAAATATTAGTACGTTTAGAGCTAGTCTTTTTTCCAAAATAAAATTATGCTTTTCTCTATTAGGAGGCAAGGAGTCTGGCTAAGGAGTTTGCTCTCCCACTTTCCTGACTGCTACAAAGCGCGGGCGCCCCAAAAAGCCCCAAGCTCTCAGCCTTGACCCTCTGCCCCTCCAGCTGAAGTGGGAGAGGGAGCAGGTCTGCAGCTCCCTTCCCAAACATTTGCACCAGTGCTATTTCGGGACAGCTTGCAAGTGTGCCCAGCACATAAGATCCCAGTCGCACCTGAAATGCTGCTCTTGGTGGGGTGGTAAACGTGCAGCAACGGGGAAAGGTCTTTGGTGCAGGTAACACCCACCTGGGGGAGATGGGACCAACCTCCCTCGACCCTGGGTGGCTCTCTGTGGCGATGGACGATGTCCCCAGACCCTCCCGAGTGGAAGGTCAGACCCTGCCTTGATGGCCCCGGACTCTGGTGTAGCTTCGATGGGGGAAAAATAGCATCGGGCTGTCAAGGCTGCAAATTGCTTAAGAGCGACTGGAATATTTTGAAGGCGACTGGGCTTGGAAATTGTTAGGGCTGTCCAGCCGGGATTGGAGGTGGAGGTCTCCCATTGCTGGCTGCTCTGGGAAGGAGCAGCAATATGGATATTTCCATATCTATATTATATGTGTGATATATGTGAGGCTCACCCCGCCTGCCAGCGCTGCTGCCCAGGGTGTTTCTTGCCTGCTGGGAAAGCAGCGGCATTCCCTGCCCAGCCTGGGAGACACGGGGCTTGGGCACTGCCCCCTTCACACTTGCTCCCCCCATGCCGTGCCTCAGTTTCCCCACGTATCAAGCAGGGGTTAATGCTCTCTTTTGAACAGCAGTTGGGGAGCTGCAGCCCAGAAGAATACAAAAGGAGGTGCTACTGCTACGAGAAAACTGGGAAGCCTGGAAACTTAAACTTCTGCAAGACTGAACCTGGTGGGAAGTTACATCTTCACGCAGTCTCCCAGGAAACACCTCCCAAGCCTGAAATATCCAAAAGACCTCTTATGAAAATACACAGCCAAGTGAAAAAATACACCACCTCCAACTTTCCTGGGCAGCCGCTCATGCTGCATCCCCTTCCCGCTGCCCACCGGGACACCCCGCTCTGGCCACACGTACCCGCTGCGGAGCGGGCTAAAGGCGACCATATACTCCTTTATCCCTCCACAGGCTGCCTCTTAATTCCCTTATTTTGTCTGTAGCTGCCTGAACTTTCAGGGGGTCACTACCCGATGCTTTTTAATTGCTTCCATTAGGTAACACCGTGCCCTGAAGGCTAGTTGGGGAAATCCTCTGTAAATCACAGTATTATCAGGACTTAGGAGAATTTGTCCTCCCCAAGGACAGGGCTATTGTAGTCCTTGTACAGGAGAGGGCAAAAGGCACAGGGAATAATTAAGAGATTTGCTCTATAGCCCAAAGGTGCTCAGCGCTGGAGTCAAGACAAATCTGACACTGATTTCTGGCCCTTAATTCAAACCGTGCTGTTCTGCTGAGGGCGGGCAGAACCGGGGAAGGAAGATGCTGTGTCCTCTCCTGGCTCAGGGAAGGAGCAAGGCACCCACGATGCTGCTGCTCAGCTTGTTTCACATGGCCTCGGTCCTGACCCAAGTTTTCCAATTATATGATGGAAAATCTACCAGGTGTGGTGATTACACGTGGGGGTGAGCACGCTCCGGACCAGAAATGGAGCTGCGGGCACCACCAGGAGCAACGGGTGGCTGCAAGCAAAGGGAAGGTCAAGAAAGCAGTGCTCATCGTGATGTGCTGGAGGTTCCCAAGCAAGGACGCACGCGTACCTGACCTGCGTCATTTAAAACTAATTAGAACAAAGCGCGGGGAAGCAGACAGCAGGATGCAAAGCGGGATCGGCTGTAGCGAACAAAATCATGGAAGCCCCTGCCCACCTAATTTATAGAGGTGCAGTCCCACTGCAGGGCTGAAGGATAATCCCTGGCAAGACAAGAGGATCCATCCTTGCTCACTTCAGGATCTCTCTCTCCTGAAATCTCCCTGGAAAGAAACCTGCCCTTCTGGCAAGATCCAAGCTCTCATCGGTTTCCTTATGCCAACAGCCAAGCACGAGTCTGGTGGCCTCCTGGATTGTCACATACCATAAAGTCTGAATCACTGCTGTTCTGCTTCCATCATCATTAATATTCTTAAAAGGTTCCTGGAAACATATTTATACACGGCTACACGAGCCGTTTCTGCATTGACTTGCAATTTAAATGTGAGTTTTAGCCAGGCTTTTGATGTGCTGTTTACTTTAATTATTGTTCTACCCCTGCCTGTGTCTTGCCATGATGTCATGTAATATTTTATACATTTCCCTAACTCCCCTTTCTGTCCCTGATGTGTGCGACTCCACATTTCCCCCCGCCTCCTCCCTACCCCACAACTTGCACTTCTAACTTTTCAGGGGCCGGTTGTAAATGAGATGTGGCATGTCACTGAGATGATGCTCCCGTGGTGATTGCAGAGGGGATAAATAAACCGGTCAACAGATGCTTCCCAGGCTGGCATGGGGAGCCGATACCAACTACATGCAGAGGCTGACTGGCAGATGTGTGGCTCCTCGTGCTGGCAAAGGCAGGTCTCAATAGCCAAAGGGATAGCGGGATTAAAAAAAAAAAAAATAAAGAAAGAAAGAAAAAAGAACAAAAAAGCATCCACTCCCCGTATGCATCTTTCAAGGATGCATTGGAAAATGCAGGAGATCTGCTTTGCTCCTTGCGCCTGGCAGCAGCTCTGCATTACCAGATTGCTCCAGCCACACAGCACACAAGTTCACACGCAAGGAGCCAGAAGATGGCACTCAAGAATGCGCAGCTATATCGCCTGGGTTTGCCAGCCCAATAAAGCTGACGATGTCTCCCTCTGGCTGCTTTTATATCAGCTCATTACACTAGGAAAACTTTGGTCTGGGTTCTGCACGTTGCTAACATTAGGGCTGTTAATTAGATATTCTTCCTCCGTTCTTTAACGGCCAATCTAGGACACGTCTGCACACAGGCAGGTGCAGGGGGATGCGAGTATCTCACTCCTCTCGTTTCTGAGCTGCCCAGATGTGCCAGGGCTCGGCCAGGAGCCATGCAGGACCACTAAGTGTGCTCAGGCACAGCACCACGCTAACGTAACCTGCCTGTCTTGGAGAGCAGAGAAGAACCTCCACATCCACCTGCACTCCTCGATGCTGGGCACCCATCACTCTTGGCCAAAGCAGATCTGGCCTATTTGGATTATATCCTGAAGGCTCATTTGGCTGCACAAAGACAAAGGTCCTAACGTCTCATGACAGCAAGAGGCAAGACCTGGTGCCCACAAGATGGGCTACCTTGCAGGGGCGTTGGGAGAGGAAGGATGCAGAGGGAGGTGTTGTACATGGGGCAGAACCACATGCCCTCGCTATTAAACCTGCCCTCGGCAGGGAGGGAACAAAGTCTTCCTGACATTTCCCACTCTCTGCCTTTAGCAGTGAGACTGCAAACCAAAGGCGCTGAGGGACCCGAAACCATGGGGCAAAAGGTGACCCACGCTGAGCCACAAAAACACCCGACCTCTGCAGTCACCGTGAATTTGCTCAGGAAGAGCGAGGCGCAACGCAAGGCACAGGAGGCAGCCAAAGGGCAACACAGAAAAGAGCTAAAACAGACCGATGGCAGAAGGAACCTCAGAGCATCCTACCCTGTACCGCAGGCCTGTTGGGGCCAGCGCTTTGTTCACACCTAATACAGGCTCCAGGCCATGGCCGGGTGAGCAATCAATAATGCTGCAACACAACAGAAGGCTAAAAAGTCTGGAGGGACAGAAAACCGATGCTGAACTCCAGGTAACATGTACTAAAGGGAGGTGGCAAGGCTCTGCCCAGGCAGCTGTCATGCCATGACAGCCAGAGGAGAAACTGAAATTACTCACTGCAAGACATCCTGGCTGGATGCTTCTCCCTCCTCCTTCTCTAATTCTTTTGGGCGAAATCGCTGCCAAGGAAGCAGACTCCAGTTCCAAGCTGTCACTGCTTTGCTGGGCTGCCACGCCAGATGTGGCTCACCGAGAATTTGGAAGCATAAAGTCTTTCTCCAGGCCCAGGTAAAAATGCTCTTGGAGCAACGCCAGCACACCTGGGATGCTCCGAGCCTTGCAAGAGCTCCCCGTAAGCATTAGAGAAAGAAGACGCGAAGTCCAAGCTCACTCATCCTGGTAGTCGCCGGGAGGACCACGCAGCGTGAGCCACCGAGGCAGAGGCCAAAGGAAATCAACGAGCTGGAAAGGTCTATCCAGCCCTGTGGCTACGGCTGCGGCGAAAGGAAGGAGGGAACAGAAACGCAAGGAACATCGCAGCAAATGAGGGCTGATCCCAGCTGGCCCAGCACCGGCACCAGAACCCAAGGAGGGTCCAGCATCACCTCCAGATGCAAAAGGAAATTAACGACCTTGCTCCCCCCTGCTCTCATCCTGAGCTCCAAAACCTCTATTGTTTTCCAGATGAGGACAGCCCAGTACTCTGGGATTTTCCTCACTCAGTAAACCAATTTCCACACTTTTTCTTTACTCACAGGTTGTCCTTACTTTGCCCTGGAGTGTCCCACCCCTACGTGACTTGCTCTGCACAGGCAGAGGGAAGCTGGGCTCCCGCCCTCCCTCCATCACGTGTGCCCACGGTCCTGCTCAGTAATTCCTGGAGCATCAAGCTAATTAATTTATCACTCAATGAAATTGCACCGAGCATTAATAAAGCCATTTAGTATTCACACAGAACTTCTCTCTCCATTTCCACAAGTGCTCCATTGTAGTTCAGCATTTGTTGGGCAGTAATTAATGGTACTTAATCCTTAAATCCTTAAATTGTTTCTAATTTGGTAAGCAGCGGAGCTGCAGCAATCCATCTCTTTGCTGCGTTTCGGCAGGGTTGCTTGTGGCCCTCCTCTGGGTTAACCGCAGCATATAGAAACCCACCAGAGGCTGTGCCAGGGAAGGAGGGCTCTAACTTTCTCTCATTTCTGTCGGTGACTTTCTGAAAAATGACTTCATCTCTTTTACACCTGTTTTTCCATTTGTGTAACTAAAGAAAACACTTATTTTCCCCTGAGAGGATTAGTCGATAGCACAAAAAGCTCCTAAAGCAAAGTAATCAATGAGCGGGAGAGCAGAGATTTTCATCTTTTGATGTCAAATGCTGGTACAGAAGAAGCGGGGGGACACTGAGGCACAGAGCAGTAAAAGTACTCAGGCAGAGACCAGGAGCCTTTCACCCCTTGCTCTGCACGCGGAAAGCGCTGCCTATTCACCGAGAGGGAAAGCAAAACTTGCGGCTCTTTGCACGTTTTATGGGAGTTCAGAACGTATCTCCACGCAGCCACAGAAATAAACCCGTCCTAGAGGGAGCAAACACGATTCCCCGATATGCAAGCATACGCAAAAGTTGTGCCCTTGTATTTCCTGGCGTTCTTCTTTGAAGACAACCGGAGTTTCACGTCGAATGGTACAGCAGAGCCAGCAGCGACAGAAGGAGCCGGTGCACGCTGGCAAATGCAGCCTCATTGAAATAAGAGGGAGGTCAGGTCACCCTCTATCCCACGGCTCCTCAGGGACGGCGTCAAGTACACATAAGCGACCTTGACAGATATTTAACCTGTTCCTAACGAAGCTGCCAGTGAAGGAGAGTCCGTAACACCCCAAATTCCCTGTTCCCATGCTCCACCACCCCAGCAGAAGGTGGCCCTTTGCTCCTCTCCCAGCTTTCTTGCTGAAACCAAGCCGGTTCCCTGCTCTAAATGGATGCCTGTTCAGCGTCTCGCCTCCAACAACCTCTTCCTTGAAGACCACCGTCCCTTATTTTCTAGACTTAGCAACCCCCAACCCTCAGCTTCTCCTCATTGACAGCTTTCCAAAGGAAATACTTCTTTTCTGGACACGCTTTGCATTTATCCTGCCGTGCAACGCCCCTGATTGCCACCTCTCCAAATGTTTGGCCACGCTTTGCGTTAGCTTCCTCAAACAATTGCCAAATATTTGGGGTTTCTGGTTTGTTTGGTTTTCTTGTTCTCCAAAGAAAGTAAGCACAGGAAAGAAAAACAGAAGGGGAGGGGAAATACCAACAAATCTCTCCGCGTTTACTCATAAAGCTGAACCAGAGAAATACAAATTTCCCTTTATCGCCCCCGTTTCTGGCCACGCACCCCCTAGTCCTGACCCCAGCATTAGGCAGGAGGGAAAAAGTATTAGGCCAGATTACGGACATACGTAGAAACCAACCACAAAGCCGAGGACCACATGTTTGAGTTTTACGTGCCAAATCCGCAGCCCTTTGTAAGTCCCTACTATGGGAATTAGATGGAGAAATGCAGACTCATTTCTTGCACAGACGCTTTCGGTAGAGGTAACCTCCAGCCGTCTCCAAAAAGGGATATGAAAAGGTCTCTGGTTTGCAGTCACTGAGGGAATTGGATGAGAAGAAGCGCTTACAACGTTTTTTGACACCGCACTTTGATCAATTTGACGGATTTAATATTACAGAAATATTTCATTTTTCAATGCGGATGGGAGAGAAAAAAAAAATCTAATCATCCATCCAGCAGGCCTCTATATTTGTCATAATTCACTGGAAAGAAAAGAAAAAAAAATAAAATACCCCCAAACCTCTGATTTAAAATCCAACTTAACCCAAGGTAATTTCTATCATTAGTTCAAACTGTGATTTTTTACTCAGTCCTTATTTTTAAAGCCATTGTTCTGGTTTTTCCAAGGTATTATTTAACCAAAGCAGCAGCTAATTGTGTTTCCCCTCTGCATTCATTTTTAAGGAGGTAATGAACGGTACGGGGGGAACAGCACAACTGACTGATGCCAGGGAAGGCAGCTGGGGCAGAATCCCAGCCCCAGAATTAACTATGTTTTCATAAATACCGTATGTGGCAAAGGAAGAAAAGGAGCCACCTCAAGAACATCAGGGAGAGGTTTCCACCTGCCACCTCTGCAAGGTGACACCCAGCCTTTGCTGGAGGGGGCAACTTCCCAATAACGCCGGGCAATTAAGGGATCAATGGGATGCTACTCGATTCTTTGGGAGGTGAACCAGGTCGGGGAGACTTGAACAAAGCCGTCTCTAATGAACTCGGCAGCGGGAGTTGTACCAGGAGAGCCTGGCTGAGCTTTACATTGTTAATAGCACCAGTCACCTTATCTTCTGAAGGGGAACTGGTGACAGAAGACACCCTTCGGTATCCAAATTTTGTTGCAGTAAACCATCTTAAGGATAGTAGACTTGACAATGCCCTGATGGGAAGGAGCAACAGTCCAGGTCCTGCCTGTCTTGAGACCTCTTCCAAAAACATCCCTCCACCCTTGATCCCTTCCCTCCCACCTCCCTCCACCTCTTATTTCCTTGGAAGTGTAAAATGGACAACGATGGAAGAGCAGCATTATCATACCTTGAAACAGGGCAGCATCCTGAGGGCATGTCTGACCAAGGATCGGCCACGACACTTACCAAGTGGCTGGTTTCTGTTTATCTAGTTTCTGAGCCCTCTTGGCAAAAAAATAAAAATAAAAAATCCACGGAAATAAACCCAGCCGAAGTCTGCTTGAGAAACGAGGTCAACAGGAGAAACACCCAATTAGTGGTGTTTTGTGGCTGGATGTGGTGTGCCAGCTGGGATTTGGGGAGCTGCTGTGCCTCAGGAAAAAAAGAAGAGAAGCTTAAAATAATAACATCGAGCACTCAGAGAGCATTTTGCATCTTCCCGGTGTGACGTGAACTTTAATTAGTTGGTGAGTCGAGACACCTCTGGGCGAGCAATAGAACTCCGCGCCACGCGACTGGTGCTGGGAGCATGTGCAAAGCCACGGGGGCTGCAACCCGCTTGCAGAAGGGGAGAGATCCAATTTTGCAAGGTGGCAGAGGGGGAAGAAAAACTCCTGGAAGGGGGACAGAGCTGTTCTTTTGAGTTTTGGAAGGGGTAGCGGCAAATTCAGCTCTGTGGCCGAACTCCAAGATGACTCTGCTTTGACAGAGGTGAGGTCACTGTAAAATAAACCCACCCAAACGCTCTTGCACTGATTGATCATGCGTGATCACGCAGCACTTGGAGATGGCAGGGTGAGGAATTCGTCCCTCCTGCTCCCCATCCCACGGAGGCTTGGCATGCTGCTGGAGGTACACGGTGCTGCAGCCCTGGGAGGTGCTGGGAAATCTGGGAGCTCGATCAAGACAAGCAGTTGGGATTGTACTTTTGTCTTTCACCAGAAAACATGTGGGAGAAAGGGAAAATTGTCCATTTTCCCATTGGAAATGTCTCCTTTCCAGAACTGCTTTGTGCCAGAAAATGTTGTGCCTCATGCGGTTCCTGACTGGCTGTAATGGTAGCCAAGAGAAATTAGATGGCTGGGCGCTTGATGAGGTCTCTCCTCATTAGCAATCCAATAACGTGGGCAAAGACTTGTTTATTCTCTGCATCTGTGCTACTACTGCATTTGTCATGTTTTCTGCTCGTGGCTGGTGCTCAGGAGAGTGTGAGGGCTCATACTGATAGGTTATGACAAGGTTTCTCCCGGAGCCCGCCAAGCTACGGCTTGTGCTTTTAGTACTGATGGCCCGGGGTCGACTCCATGCGGATGATTTTGGCCGGGGGGACCATTACGTGGAGCTGAAACAGTGCCCTTCGGTGCAAAATCCCATTAGCAAAACAAGTGAACAAACCCCTTTGTGCTGGCCAAGTTACTGGTGGGGTCAGGCTGGGAGCTGGTACATCCCACAGGTGATGAGCAGCTCCCACAAAACAAGCATGAAGCTCTTGGCACGGTGGCTAACAGACAGGTTGATGCCCCCAAATTCAAAGCAACCCCAAATTCAACCCCGCAGTAGAGATGGTGGCGGTCTCTGCTTAGGTAAAGTGATGAATAAATCCCAGCATATTTATCCTCTCACTCCTCCCTCCAACACCTTCCAGTATTAACAGGTACCTGGGCTGGGAGATACCTGCCTGTCCAATGAGCCACCACACAGTGCCCAAATTGATAAAGAATAATAAAGCTCTTGATAACATCCTTCAGTGCATGAGGAAATCAGTTTGGATCTGACCAAGCATCACATCAGCTGAAACTGGAATTGCCATCTGTCAAAGAGTCAACATCTGGTTTTACCCTGAGGGACTGAAACAACAGTATGCAAAATTAAACAATAAAGGCATTATTTGGGAAAGGGGCTTCAGATCAGTGGGACATGAGAACCAAAAGAAAAGAGACAGGCACAAGTGCTGTTCAGCTGTGCTCCTGCCTCTCGGATGCTCAAGTCTGCTAAGCTTTTGCCCTCGTCTGCTCATTTGCTTACTCCCCCGGTTACAACCTGGTTTCCCTTTACTGGAGACAGCTTTAGCCTGGGGAAGTTATGGAAAGCAATAAAAAAAAATAAACTGTTTCTGGGTCACCACCAGTTCCAGTCCCCAGGGGGTCATTTGAACAATTTCTCCTTCGCCTCTGTGTAAGCCGAGACTTGGTCCCCAAAGGTTATTCCATCAATAACTCCTAAACTATCTTAAGGGCAGCAGCCTTATCCCCAAAGAGCTTTTGAAGCCGTGTTGAAAGGGCCTCCTAGATGGCAGGTTTTGGCTGAGCTGGTGTATTTAAGCAAAAAGAGACGATGTTCCTGAGGTCAAGGCGATGGGACCGCACGCCACTCGGGGCAGGGTTTCATGCAGCACATGGGACACGGGTCCCCACACCCCCCACGCAGCAGCTCGAGCACCCCTGAGGGCTCAGGTGTACACAAGTGCCTGTCCCCTTGGCTTCCTCTTGCTCAAAGATGCTCAGAAGAAATACTCTTCATCCCCTTGAGCTGAAGGGTTTTCCTTCAGGGGTCATTAACCTTAGTGGCAAACAGCTCGTTCTGGAGCAGAGCAGGCACCCCTAATTACCCACGGCCCAATTCACCCCAAATCCATGAGGAGAGGAGGGTCTGCACCACAACCGAGACAAGAAGAAGGGCACCGTGGGCTGCTCGGACCATGGGATCAGGCAGCAACATCCTTACACAAATGGCCGCTCCCCAGGGACACCTCTTCTAGCCCACCCCCTGGAGCAGAGATGTGCATCCCTGGGAAACCCAGCCCATAATACAGTTTTTCTGCAGGTATTTACAGCCAAGGGCTA